>NC_043962.1:32141952-32484077 GCF_902148855.1 Sphaeramia orbicularis | reverse complement strand
AAAAGTGTTCTTAAAAATTGTCACTTTTTCTTGCATGTCAAAGGATTAAAGTAAATTATACATATATATATATAATTATTGTTATTATTTTATTTTATTTTATTTTTTTTTTGGATGGTTTTTAAGTTAACTGCAGAACTTTTCTGTCCTTAGATTTCTGCTCTAATATGAAGATCACTGATCAGTCCAACCAGAAGATCGTCTGTAATATCTTCCTTGAAAAACTAGATGATCACCCTAAAATCTTCCAAATCGGAGACATCGTCCGCATGCACCGAGTCAAGGTATAACACGGTCCCTGATGGTTCTGGTCATTATGTTGAAGAACAGTTATTGGTATGGGGCCTGTCTATCTGCAGGTTAAATTACATGAAGGGTCCCTCACGCTGGTCAAGACCTTTGGGTTTTCTGTGGTGACGTTTGACGGGACAGAGGGCAAACCTGTGGAACCGCGGACCTCCAGCCGCTCATTCCACTTCGACCAGGATGACCATCGAACGGTGGAGGAGCTGCGATCGTGGGCTGCCACCCAGGCACTTCTCCCCCCAACTCCTGTGATCCCTCTGTCTGCTGCTCAGCCCAAATCTTACTTTGACCTGACCTGTCAGCTGTTGGCCAAAGCCCCCGTTGACTCCACTTGTTTCCTCCTGAGGGTAAGACACATGACACACATCTGTACTAAAACTAACAGATGAATATGTGAAAATAAAATGTAAAGTATTTCCTGTGCAGGCCATTTTGACCACCTCAATTCAATTTTCAAGCTTTGTTTTGCTCTGTGACACTAAGTGAGGCCAGTTTGACCAAGAACTAGCAGAACATGACAGAAAATAACCTTTTAAGCTACTTACAGCTCAAAAACGTCAATCATAAGACGGTGATTTACACACTCATTGAAATACAGATTCATTCAGAACAAATCCCCAAAGCTTTGTCTGGAGGGTTTTTACACAAAGTTGGCTTCTTATGTAATAGTTTTAAGAATATAATAGGATCACTGCTACCCAGAAATAATAATGAGAGAACAGAAACTGATTCAACACTTCTAACTTCACCAAATGACAGACATTTCACAAAACTTTATTTCACAATTGCTCAATATTAAAAGTTCAACAGGCTTTTTATAAAGCTTCCAGGAGCAAAGTGTTGCTCCTGACTCAGAATTTTCTCAGAATTATGACTTTTCCAGGCCATCAGCGGTGGAGAAAACTATACATAAAAAACACTTTTTATTTATGGCTTACATAAAATATTATTCATAATTTTATACCATGTAACTACCTACCAGGAAACTACCTCTCAAAGCTGAATTTTATTTCTATTTCTGTTTTAACCAATCACATCTGTGCTTGCTCAGAGTTCTTCTAAAATCCTCCCTATGTAAGGACTTCTCGCTAGAATTTTTTTAGGTGAGGGAGGGTACCTCTCAGAGTGTTCCCTGGATGTTTGTGAATATAGCCCCAGGAGTTGGTTATCAACAGCCTCAGCTAACTCCCTTTGATTTTAGTCAGTACCAGTGACACGGGAGTCGGTCACACCAAGCATGTTGTTTCATTAATGTCCTGGAGTCTGCAGGAGTATTGTGAATGGATTAGACTTCACACACTGGTGATAAGCAGCGGTAGTTCTGAGGTTACTTTCAGTGTGGGATGTTTCCTGCTGGTTAACTCCTGTGTCTACACAGTCAGCAGGAAACATCCCAGGAGGCTGTTTACTGTCAGCTCTCATCGTTTTTTTCCCCTTCCTGTTGGTTTTGTTGTTGTTGATGATGATGTGGTTTGTTTTCTTTTTAGAAAAAAAGCTGTTCTGTCTCTTACTTCCTTTAAAACAACCTTCAGCCTGCTTTGATTTTGGAACTGATGGCCTTCATATTGACTTGTTTCCCTGTGGAATAATTGTGCTGTTTGCCTTCAGTCTTGTAGTAAATCTTCTGCAGTGTGGTGGGCGCTGAGGGAGCAGCTCTCATGTATTTTATCTGAGCAGAAATGAGCCTCTAAGTGTCGGCTGCTTTCCTGCCAGTGAGGCAGATAGAGGAGATAAATTTGAGCTGGATTTGGCAGAGGCTGCTGGTTTGCTGCCAGTCTGCTCTCATGGAGCAGCAGCCTGCTGTTACACAACTACACAAACAAACAGAAGAGGACAGGGTCCAAAACATTACAGGTTATTTAGATAAATACAGTGTTTGACTTTAACTATCATTAACCCATAGTTATACACACAAACCTGACCTCAAATAAATTACTGTAAATCATGCAGTATTTACTTCAAATTAATCTGCCTGTGTAAATGCCAGTTTGGGAAACATCTTCAGTTTCTTGGTGAAACCTGTAATGAGCCAGTGATGAGTTCATTAATAGACTGGAAAAAAGCAGGTACCCTTTTAAAGCTTACACAGATTAGATCTCTGTAATCATCAAGGTTATTTCTCTGATCATCTGGTAGTTGCCAGCTGTCAGTCAACTGTCTTGATGTATTTGACTAAAATTGTCACGTCAAGCTACATTCTCCAAAAGAGAGGATGCATAAATCTGGTACTACTAAAATTAAAATATGCTGAAAGGTTATTGTGGAATTTTCACTCCATGACACCAAGATTTAATATTTTTGAGAGGTGATAAATCAGGCTGTCACCTTGCTGTTGTTTCTTCAGGTGTGGGATGGGACCAGGTCTCCTCACACGCTGAATGTGATTGTGGACCCGAACGCCACAGAAGGACCATCGTCCTTCTCCCCGGAGAGGGAGAGGCTCATCGCCAATGTCCTCGTTTACGACAACCACGTTGAGTACGCCCGGCATCTGAAGGTCAGAGGTCACTGACACAACACAAACACTCAGTAGGTAGGAACAGAAAGCTTCCCTGTGTGAAGACACATTTGTCAGCTGTTTGTGAAGCACAGGGATTTAAATCTGAGCAAATGTATGAATATATGAATAAATGAAAGTGCACTAAGGAAGTAACTTCATATTAAACAGTTTGTTTTTCTTTTGACTGTGAGACTGTGAAGACTCCTGTCCTTGAAGGTCTACACTCACAAAGAAAATGTTCTGTTGCATTGGGATTTGAAAAGCATAATTGTCAGTTGTCAGTGACCAATAGTGACTGCTGTACTTGCACTAAGAGCTGGCTGAAATTAAAATGAACTATTTCATTATTCTCCTATTCTCATTTTACCAGAGATTGAGGCTTTCTGTGACAGTTCACCTTTGAATAACTACATTTTGAAAATTTTCTTAAAAAAACATATGTAGCTAGACTCCTGCAGTAACAAGCCCTTTTATCCCTTCTGACCCTCAATAAGTGTGCAATTAGAACATAACCGTTGTGAAATAATGTATCTCCCCAGTCAGTCTTTTGCTTGCATGAACATCACTCTCCCTAATTTGTTGAGTGGAGGGGTAAAATGTCAAATGAGAAATGTTAAATAGTTAACTTTTAATATGTACATGGAAGATCATGAACAATGTAATTTGAGTAGGTTGTTCTTTGAAGCTTTGGACAAAACTGAGTTCCAATTCACACTCTTTGGTCATGTCACATGGTAGTGCATGCCGGCTGGATATAAAGTATGGAACATTTTCCTCAAAAAGAAAAAAAAAAGTAACATGTAGTCTCTGGTACGACGGCGTATTAGGGCCACATAAGAAAATAAAAACGCTTGTCACTACGAAAATAAAGTCATTATTTAACAAGAATGAAGTCGTTATTTTACAAGAATAAAGTCGTAGTTTTAAAAAAACTCATTATTTAACGAGAATAAAGTCATTAATTAATGAGAATAAAGTCATTATTTAATGAGAATAAAGTCGTAGTTTGAAAAAACTCATTATTTAACGAGAATAAAGTCGTTAATTAACGAGAATAAACTCATTATTTAATGAGAATAAAGTCGTACTTTTAAAAGATTAAAGTCATAATATTTTGAAAATTTGACAGAGTTTCCGGTTTTACAGTGAAGGCAACAAACGAAGCAGCAACTTTCCCTTCTGTTGGACTCCAAAACTCAGAGTAGTTTGTTCAGAAGCAAGCAACCCTCTCTGTATAGTTCTCTGGTGTAAACACTGATAGTCCTACAGCTGACCACTTCATCAGTTTCTCCTCCACAAAAGAGGAAATTTACTATAAATCAGTTTGGCTCTTACAACAAACCCAAACATGTGCAAACTCACTTCAGAGTCCTTAGACTAATGATAATGTGTTGATGGACAGACTCAGTATTTGGCCTTTGTGCCTAACCCCCAAATGAAAGTAAAACTTCACAAAATGTTCACAGTTCTCCATTATTCAGTGAGTGGGTACGACTTTATTCTCATTATATTATATGACTTTATTCTCATTAAATAATGATTTGATTCTCGAAATATAACAACTTTATTCTTGTTAAATAATGATTTTATTCTTGTTAAATAACTTTATTCTCGTTAATTAATGAGTTTTTTTAGAACTACGTCTTTATTCTCATTAAATAACGACTTTATTCTCTTTAAATAATGAGTTTTTTTAAAACTCCGACTTTATTCTCATTAAATAACGACTTTATTCTCATTAAATAACAACTTTATTCTCGTTGAATAATGAGTTTTTAAAACTATAACTTTATTCTCATTAAATAATGACTTTGTTTACGTTAAATAACGGCTTTATTCTCGTAGTGACAAGCGTTTTTATTTTCTTATGCGTCCCTAATATGCCGCCGTACTCTGGCCTTCTGGCTGGGTGTGATGTACATTTACCAGCTGAGGTCCTGCCCTGTGTTTGTATTTTCTTATCATTTTCCTCTTGTTTTCTGGTTCATTCTGCTCTTCTTATTTACTACACTATTGTGATGCATGTTGCATGTTAGATAGACAGACAGACAGACAGACAGACAAGAATAGTCAAGAATATTCCTGTAGTTATAGAGATGATACAGGCATATTTGCTTTACTTTAATGGTTGTGAAACAATGAAAAAATAATTGTTTGTTTCCATTTCATGGCTTTTTTTCCACAGTCATTCACTATCCTATGTGACATTTCTATTTCACCATGCTCTACCTCATTGATTGACTGGGAAAAGGGACAAACAGGTCTAACTAGAATCACAAGTGAGAAATATTACATAGTTTGCCCTTAAATACTCCAATATTACAAGACACTTTCTTTGAATAGATTTAATTTTGATTTAATTTTAATTTTAAACCTAGATTCATGCATATCAAAAATTGCATGTGTTTTCATTATTCTGTGATCAGTTTATTATATTTCTAAGCACAGAAGACATGAGATCATATAGATAAGGAATCTTTCAAGTCGTACTTCCCACTGAGAGGAATCCTAGTGTATAGTGTGAAACCTGTCTTATCATACCAGCAAGGGCATCTCTGAAAATATACAGGAAGATGAAATAAGTAGGATGTCTAAATTTATTTCTTCACTGATGCAAAACACAACAACCCCCACACGCTAGACTTGGATAAGAGACAAAACAAAGAATTGGTGTTCTGAAAACTGACAGATCTGATTGGCAAAAGTGTAACAGCAAGATACCTGTTGTAATTTACTGTTCTTTGGATGAGATTTACAGAGACCTTCATGTTAAATAAGCACAGATTTTCTGAACATCCGGCATTGCAGTCAGCTCTGATGAGATGTGTGTGAGGGCTTGTCTTTCTACTCTTGTGAGGACTGTTTTCAGATTTTTAAACCATCCGAATGAGAGCTGTTTTTGTGTAAAGATTCAAATTTAATTTAAGTTCAGGTTAAGGTTTGTGTTTAGGTGTTTTAGTTGCGATGGTTGATGTTTTAACTCGTTTCTAGGTAGGTAGAAAAGTAATGGGTGCCCTCACAAAGATAGAAATACAAGTGTGTGTTTGTGGAATCACTGCGTTCAGATTCATTCAGCTTCAGTTTGATTGGATGTTACACCGGACAAATCCATCCAAGGCCTTTAGCAATGATTTCTGAACCTGCTGTGAAGTGCGTGAATGTGTGAGAGAAATTGTACTTGGAGAAGCACATCCATCTTAATCAAATCTCAGAGACTTAAATTATATTGTGTTGGTCGCAAACTCAAACAAAACAACATGATTCACGCTCAATTTGACAAGCAAGTTATTTTATGATGATGGTGGGCCTTATTGTAATTTAGATTGGAGTTTGCATGCATCAACTGCATCAGGGGGGTCAAACTAATTTTAGTTCAGGGGCCACATTAAGCCAAATTTGATCTGAAGTGGGCCGGACCACTGAAATAATAACATAATATTTAAATAATGTCAACTCCAAACTTTCCTCTATATTTTAGAGCGAAAAAGGTCAAATTATGCAATGAAAGTGTTTACATCTACCAACTATCCTTTAAAACAGTGTGAATAACATGAATAAACTGTAATTTCTTAAGAAAACTAAGTGCAATTTTAACAATATTATGTCTCACTTTATCATTTACACATGTAAATTACAACTTACAGAACACAGTGGATCAACAAATACACAAAACATTTAATACCAGGCAGAATACTGGTAAACTAGCACTTCAGACACTTCAAAATGTTCGTATTAGATCAGGTTATTCGCGTTTTTGTGAAATGATAGTTTGTTTTAGTATAAATACAGTAAAATGACATGAAAATGTTTACATTTACAAAGACAGAAATTTGGAGTTGTGAGTATTTATAGGTTATTATGATAGTATTTTACTGATCCGACCCACTTGAGATTAAATTGGTCTGTATGTGGAATGTGAACTAAAATGATTAATATCTTTAGTGTAATTATTGTATTTTACAAATTCATCCCCTGGGCCAGACTAGATCCTTTGGCGGGCCGGATTTAGCCCCCGGGCCGCATGTTTGAGACCAAAATGCACAGATTATGTAGAAGTGTCAAGTCTCATACAAATAAACAAAAAGACAAATTAAAAAAAAAAAAAAAGTATCATATACATATTATATAAGTATCATAAGACTACAGGTTAGGGTGTGTTTATTTATTTTTTTCTCATTTTCTGAAGTTAGATCACCCTAAATCTTAACCTTTAACCCATAAAGACCCAGTGTGACTTTTGAGCCAGTTCCCAAATGAATTCTTATCTCTTATTTAACCTTTCTTAAGTAATTTAACTCCATTTATTATAATATTATCCTTTGTATTTTGCAAATTTTTAGTGAAAATCAAGTATTTTCTTATATTTAATTTACTGATCATGTAGATGTTCATAAAAGCTCAGATTAAAGTTGAAGGTTATTAGTAAAAAAAAAAAAAAAAAACAGAGAAAACTGAAGAAAAACTGATTTTTTTCAGCAAATCTATCAGTAACTGAACATAAACCAAGTGTCTCCATCCACTGTCATTTATTAAACTCCATGGGTTTTACTGGTGAATCAATGTTCTACAAGATGACTGTGTTTCCATGTTCACTATGGAGCCTCTGAACGTCCAAATGGGTCATATCTGATGACCATGAAAAGATGACAAACTGTATTTTACACCAATTATTTATGGATTGATAGGATTAATGGATCAGTCGTTATTAAACAGTTTAGATCAGTAGATGCTTTTGTCGCCGGCGGATGTTTGGGTCTTTATGGGTTAAACTGCAGCCTTAATGATTATATAACGGTACAGGCTGGTCCTGATAGACTGATTATCACTGTGATTTGATTAATTGTACAGCTTTGTTCTAAATGCATCTCCATACCTGTCTGGTGTTTTTAATGTCTACACTGAACCTGTATCATGTAAATTTTGCATGTGTTTTTCAAAAGTTTACGGAGCAATAAAGTACAAAGAGTATTTTACTCAAGTAATAGTACTGTTACTCCAGCAAAATAGTCCTTGGGTAAAAGTAAAATTGCTGTCTTCTTGAATTAAAAAAGATTCCTTTCCAACTCAACACTTACACACCACAAACACTGTTAGGCTTGACCGAAAGTAATGTACCATTACTAATATGGTTGCATACATCCTAGTTGCTAACAGCCCGTACACTGATTTCTCTGTAGAGGACTCTGGTTAGTTTCCCTGCGAAAATCCTTCTGCTTGCTCCCGAGTGTTTCAGCGCCTCTTCTCTCCACCTCTACAGTAGCAACAGTGTTGAGCATTTGCTTTCATCTTTGAAATAAAGTGATGAGACAAAGTTTGCCAGACCACCAGGTTTATACAAAACATTAACAACCTGCTGGTAGTTCTACAGAAAGAGACAGATTAACTTTATTAAGTGCAAGATAGAAATCCAGTGTCTATTAGAAGAAAAATAAAACTAATAGTCAGTGAATTATTCACAGAATTTTCAATCTATCTTCAGTTAAAGGAGTCATATTTTGCTAAACCTACTTTTATTAGTCTTTGGTACATTTATTTGTGTATTTGGACCCTAATAGTTCATAAAGTTTGAATTTGAACCCTCCAGGTGCTGCAAAGCTATCTTTATATTCATGCCATCAAAAATCGAGTGGATTTCTACAACCCGTTTTAATTTCTTCTTAATTTGTTCCGTTTTATAAGTAGTTACGTTACAACATTTGCACATATAAAGTCAAAACTTCCGACAAACATTTCTCCGAGTATGGCATAATTGTTTGTCAGCAGCAGCGGTTGTAGTCCATACTGAAAATATGTCCAAACTTTGAGCCGATTACCTAAAATGTTCAGTTTTTGGTTGAACATTACAGAGCAGCACAGTCAATAACCTGGAGGGGGTGGGGCATGAAGTGGCTCATGTGCATTTAAAGGGCCAGCGATCAAAACGACCTTTCTGGTGTCATTACTCAGAAATAGGGCTGAAGATGGACCTGTTGAGTTGAATTAATGAAGAATTCAGACCCAAGCATAGCATTTACAGTTTATGTAGACCACAGGGAAATGTTTTAAAATGCATAATTACATTTAAAAAAGCAAAATATCATGCCTTTAAGTGTCCATTCCTAAAGTGCCATGTGATAATCCTAATGCCTAATCCTAATCCTAATAAATTAGCTTCTCTGCTAAATCTGCATGCATGCATCTTGTTCTTTGCAACTAATGCCAATACACACTGTCCTGTAACTAAATAGATAAATACAAATACAAAATACTTAAGTATCAATATTTTTTAAACCATTAATTAATATGTTCTTAAAATACCTCAAAATTATCAAATGGCACTTTTGTAAATATTAGTTCAACGTACCCAAAAATGTATAGTTAAACAAAATAAATCTTGTGTTCTCTACCCTCAGTGTATTTTAGTCTATGAATTCCACTCTTGTTCTCTCTTGTTAATTGTGTTCACTGTCCTGTGAAACCATGAGTGATGACGATTTGACATATTTCCTTCCTCTCAGGCTGCTGTTGGTTTTTATCTTGTCAATTTAAAAACCACTTGTAGAGACGTGAATATTGCTGCAGAGAGATAATCCATCACTGTCACTGGTGCCAAGTTTATTTTAACTTTTTGTCATGTAGTCATGCATTTGTTCCCGACTGTTTCTCACTGGCTGCCATTAAATAGACATTATTTCTTACTTTTGAAACCATAGTGATCAGAGATACAAACCTAAGAACTAGCATGGATGCTGACATGGTACGATGTATATTATCTTACTTAAGGCTTTTAAACAGAATATTTTTAACAAAGAAGTTGTTTTCCAGATTTATATTATCAAGATGACCAAGGTGGATCCACAGCTATGGGAAAAATATTTACCTTTTTGCTTTTTTGTCATTATCATATCACACACCTTTTGACCATTATTGCACACAAGTATCATTAAGTCTTTTTAAGTCACAGACCAGTTTCTCCTGGAAACTCATCATGTGTCCTAATGTTACTCCAACATGGATGAAGCATACATAGAACCTGATAATTGATTGGTGTGTATACGACTAATAGTTTTCTGCTGAATGGAATATTGAAGGTTTAACCCACTCCTCTTATCAGTTTCTTCCAGCTGACATGGTTACATGATGCATTTTTATTCTGATTGGGCTATTGGGTGGTGGTGGGGGGACATTACTGTCAGTGGTCTATTGTGATTTAGCTCAGTGTATCATGATGTGATTTGTGATAGACTTGGACAGTCACATATAGGGATGCACTGATTCCCTGATACCAGTATCGAGTCCGATACTCAGCGTGTGTACTTGTACTCGTACTCCTAAAAGTACTCCAATACAACTGCACCGATACCACTTACAGCAGCGTGACATTCATACTTAAGTGCAGCAGGTATGTGGCAGAGGAGTAATGTGTGGGGAGTGTAAAGAGTGTGGAGATTTTTCAAACTAAATGACAGCGACAAAAGTAATGCTGACCGCAAGTAACATTAAAGACACAGACGGATACCGACAAAGCGTTCTGTCCGTCCTCTACGTACATGCCATCTGTTTTCCAAGTGCCCGCAGATGCGTACCCAGACGGAGAATACCACTGGGAACCGTGGAGGTAGAGGATCTTTTCCAAGACCGACTGTGTGAGTTAGTGAAAAACTACTGACATATTAATGACAACTACCCAGGGCTGGGCCGGTTTCCGTCCTACTTATAATACTATGGGGGGAAGGAGCGGTTCGGACCATGCTGCCAACGGAAGTGAAAACGAAACTTAACGCTCATTTATCTTTTCCCTACCTGCTGAAGCTAAGCTGTTAAACTTTACCAGTGAAAACTCTGCAACATTAGTATCCACATTAGTGTTATCTCTGTCATCTCCATTTTTAGCTTACCGGCTGACAGGCCGTAAGCTATTGTTGTCATGCAGCGTCCGGCAGCATTGTCTGTCGTCGTCTGTCATCGTCTGTCATCGTCTGTCGTCCGTTACAAAACTTTCAATCGTCTTCTTCTCCGAAACTACAATTCTGATCAACTTCAAACTTGGTATACAGCTTCTTTATGATGATGTCAGTAAAAGTTAGTGAAATTATTTGGATCCGGATCTGATTCTGGATTTGGTGCGACTTTGAAAAATTTCCCCATTATAAGAGATAGGAAGTGGATCAATGCAACAACTCAGTAAATTTCAAAGATATCATATTGAAATTTCTACAGTCCAGCCCTGATTGGGAGATGACCAGAACATAATGGCCACATGCTGATCAGGATCTTCTTCTGGGTCTGGGAACTTATGGAAAATTTAACATGGGCTCTCATGGGGAAAACATTTCAATCGTCTTCTTCTCCGAAACTACAGGTCTGATTGACTTCGAACTTGGTATACAGCTTCTTTATGATGATGTCAACACAAGGTGTTGAAATTATTTCGATCCGGATCTGATTCTGGATTTGGTGCGACTTTGAAGAATTTTCCCATTATAAGAGATAGGAAGTGGATTGATACAATAAATCAGTAAGTATCAATGATATCAAGTTGGAATTTGAATTTTTTACAGATCCGATTGAATATGACCAAAACATGGGCTATTTCTGTGATATAATAAATACACGTAACTGGGTGATAATAAATGGCATCTCAATACATTTCCCAAAGCTTTTAATTTGGCCGGTAAGCTACAGGGCCATTGGTCCTGTTTTTGTTATTACTGACTTTCTTCTTTTTCTCAAAAAACTTTACTTTTCTTCGTGGTATTTGGCCAGTATGGTTAATTGAGAGCAGCGCCCCCTGATGGATTGATTGAGAAACGCTCATTCCAATGCATTAAATGTCAGTCTGCAGTCTGTCCGTTCAAGATTTTTGTCCAATCGATTTCACTCGATTCTTTTCAACTTTGACACATTCTTTATTGCTAGGAGACATGCAGTGCTCAGTTTAAAGGCTGAATTTCAGTTTTTTCACATTTTGAAAAGATTGAAACTGACTGAACTACCCAAAACGGAACACAATTTAGTTTAATCTAGTTTACAGTTACCTTTAATTTCAAAGTCCAACCTAGAGGTGTTTTGTTTTGTTTTTTACAGTGGTTGGTATGACACAGGAACAGAAGTGTTGGAAATGCTCTTTTGTCCTTTTTTCTGCTTCTTTGTAAGGGCATTCAGCCTTTACTAATCAGAAATAACTCAAATCACACTTCCTGCCCTCATACAGAGCTGATCCCACACACAGTAATGTCATATTATTCTACTATTATTTCTGAAGAAAGAATTGAAGTGACCCCTGAGGACCCCCTGTGTCATTCTTCTTATATAGATATACCAAGAATTTCGTCCGTCCATCTGAGATTTTTGTCCATCCCATATCTTGGACACTATTCACCTGATTCTTTTCACTTTACTGGACTTTGTTCAGCTTTGGTACCAACACACTGCATTTCCACGGTAATTATAATACAGTGTAAACTATTGTGAAGATTTTGTTCAAATGAGAATAAAATTGATGAGATTCAAATTCTGTGCCCTCTTTATCACAATAGGGGTTTTTCACGTAAGACCCATAAACGGTTTGAAATGACTCATTTTGTTTATCGTTTCTTCCGGTTTACTTGTCAACAGTGGCTGAGGCCATATTGAAGTGTCACTGTTGTGTGCGCCAATGTACATGGAATAAACAAAGGCAACTATATTTAAGTTTTCACGATTTTCCTTCGGATTTAGTTGAGAAGAAGAAATGGGTGGTCGCAATTCATCGAGATGAGGGGCTGAACTTCAGAATCCAATCAGGAAGTACATTTGTGCGTAACAGGTGTCCTGAACACCGACATTTCTGGGAGGATGATTAGCAGGGAAACATTAGCGGTATTGGGAAAGCAATCAACACGTTAAAAGTAGGGAGAACACTAGAGTCCTACATCGGATACCCAATGGGTAAGCTGCAAAAACATTTGGGGAGAGATTGAAAAAAAAAAAAAAAGGAATTTTCACGGGTACGGCCATGAGTAAAATTAAACAAAATGCGGGTGGCTAGCAGGCAAGGAAGTGTAAGAAATGAAAAAAAGAGTCATGGCTTAAAATAATTTGCAGGACATTTAATGATGATGATCATCTAATATGACCGTGGGTGATCTACAGCAGGTTTGTTTTAATGTGAAGTGAGTTTCACTTCTGTTTATCCAGCCACAGACGGCATTGAGCAGCACATGTTAGAGATTTATTGATGCATGTGTTTTAGCCAAAAATAAAGCCATTAAAAGTGAGTTACTGTGTAGACAATGTGCTTAAGCATGGGTCGGGTTTTGGGTCTAATATACGCAGGTATGGGGGTGCAGATTGGACATGAAAAAAATTGACAGTTGTGGCTCGGGTTGCAGTACTCAGCTTTTCAGGTACGGGTTGTTTTCCCTACTTTTAACCTGTTGAGTCCCTTCACGATATCACTGATGTTTCCCTGCTAATCTTTCTCCCAGAAATGCCGGTGTTCAGGACACCTGTTACACATGAACGTACTTCCTGATTGGATTCTGAAGTTCAGCCCCTCATCTCGATAAATTGCGACCACCCATTTCTTCTTCTCAACTAAATCTGAAGGAAAACTGTGAAAACTGAAATATAGTTGCCTTTGTTTATTCCATGTACACTGGGGCACACAGCAGTGACACGTCGATATGGCCTCAGCCACTGTTGATACGTAAACCGGAAGAAACAATACACAAAATGAGTCCTTACAAACCATTTACTGGTCATGTGTGAAAAACCCCTATAGACCCTGCTTGAAAATTAGCAGATTTATAGATTCTCTGCTATCTTGGCTTGGTGTCCCAGGTTGAAAATAACGATGCATATAGTAATGTCACAGTAACGACCATGTAATCTGCATGACTTGAAGAGCAACGGCTCGTTCGGAACCTCAGTGAAGGTGATAATAGAAATAGTACGTAATGGTGCCTGACAGTCTGTACTTTCACGCTGTGGGGAAAGAAAAAGTACTTGACAGTGGAGTTGTTTTGAGCCGTCAGTGGAAACAAGGTGCGATTTTTATACTCCCCAATGTTTTAATCAAGCAAAAGCACTTCCACAAGCAAATGGCTTGATGTGCCTCTTTGAAGAGGTGAGGCCACAGTTACTTTGAGGCTGGTTTTGTGTTTTTGGCTTCACATCAACTCTCAGATAATATTTGTCAGTTGTTACTCTTCCCTACTTCAGTGCAGAGATGCCAGATGTTTCAGCTACTTTGTGATTTGAAGGCCACAGCTGTAAAGTAAGGAGTGAAGGATGATGTTAGTTTTTTGACATATTTATTTTATTTTTGAGTCTCAGATGTTTCTTAGGCTATGTCCATGTTGGGCAAATTAAATTGTATCTTACCCTTACCAGATGTTACTCTTTTTAAATAAGGGCACAGATGAGATTTACTGTTTTTAGCAGTGGCGGCTGCTTGTCTTTCAGAGAGGGGAAGCTCATTGTTGGCTTACATCAAAAAAATTGTCAAGTTATTTAAACATAAATTCGGCCCTCCATTCCATTAGCATTGTCTGCCATCGTATGCACCTTGCTAGATAACTAGTTCACTCCAACCTAGCCAACAGTACGACTGATTTAACTATCTACAAAACAATATTAAACTCGAACAAGAAATGATTAAATTATGTAACTGAAACAAGAATATGTTGAAATTATGTGAAATTGAAACAAGGAAGTACAATGAGTGTGTTTTATTTACAGTGCAAGAAATGAACAAGTAATTTCGTAATGGTTTCTCTCTCGATTTCACAAGCAGAATGCGCAACAGTATTAAACTGAACTCTGTCAAGAGAAGGACTATATCTCAAAATAGCTGTCAATCAAACGGGATTCAACCTTTTGACTGATCCTCCAATCAGCATGTGGAAGCCCAGTGTCCAGCCCAGCCAAGGTCCACCCACAGCTCCATTCACCCCCAGAGACTCTGAGCATTCGGGGGCAGGACAACATCGTGGCAGTTGTCCAATTACCGTCCAGTTTTGAGGCAATGAAAAAACTGTTCCACTCAGTCCAATTGAAGTGCATGGACGCTGAGCGTCTATGGGCAAATGCAGTGAGCAGAGATCGTATAAGAAAACAGCGCAACGGGAATGTATGAGAAGTGAACAACATCGAGTCTGTTGATTTGTGATAAAGCTGATTCTGAACGAACTTGTCTTTGAGATGAACGTGTTCTAACACATTTATAGTCAATGAAATATCAACACAAAAGTACATATTTGACCATTTAATTTTTGTAATTTTAGGGGAAGCTGAGCTTCCCATGCAGTCTTTGAGAAATCGCCTCTGGTTTTTAGATATTTTTAATGTGGATGGAAGTCTCAATAAAAAGGGGCTTAACCCTTAAAAGCCTACAACTATTTTTTTAGTAACCTCCAAATTAATTTTTCTAAACATTTAACCTTTCCTAAGTGATTTATCAGTATTTCTTTTTTTCCCCCTCTGCATTATTAAGAAATAAACAGGTGTTTTCCTGTATTTAATTCACTGATCATGTTGAGAACATAACAGAGAAACTGAGGCAAAAATGACTTATTATTAACTGAACATAACAAGTATATACATGTCCAAATGAATCATATCTGATCATGCTGAAAAGCTGAGAAACTGGAAAATTTAAGGAAAATTGGTAGGATTAGTGGTTCAACAGTTGTTAAAAGTTATAACATGTTAGATCAGTAGATGTTTTTGGTTGCGGATGACTGTTTAGGTCAGTGGTTCCCAACGTTTTTTGGCTCGTGACCCCATTTTAACATCACAAATTTCTGGCGACCCAAGACGGAGACTTTTTTTTTTTTTTTGCTAAAATTAATTTGTTTTCGATCATATAACAGTTTGCTTTACTATGTTGCAAATAAACGTTAATTTTAGATGACATTTAGACTATATAATGTATATTATTGTGGGCAGAGGCAGAAAAGCCAGGTTTTATGTATTGTGATTGTCTCTCTCAACTCACCACATATTTTTATTGGTAAGTTTTTTGTTGTTTTTTTTTGTTTTGTTTGTTTTTTTTTATCAATTACTAGAAATTTCAGGCGACCCCATTTGAATTCCAGGCAACCCCATGTGGGGTCCTGACCCCAAGGTTGAAAAACACTGGTTTAGGTCTTTGAGGGTTAATGTGGATGTATAGTAAACACTTTGGCTATCTAAGAGTAAAATATTACTGAATTTTTGTAAGACAGACTTCAGAGATTTGTCAGATAAAATTCACAATTATCTGCTGTTACTGTTGTCTTTACATTGTTTTATTATTATTATTATTATTATTATTATTATTATTATAATTATTATTATTATTATTGGGGGGGCGGCATGCTGACAGGAACCCCCTGGCCATCCAGATGGATAGGTCACGTTGACACGCTGGTTGTGGGTGTATGGACCAGTGGTCTGAGGCTCCATCTGCAGCCACTAGCACCGTGCTGCCAATGTTAGCCGCACAGCTTAAGAGCTGACAGGCTAAGAAACATCAGCAGCTCCCACCGCGTCCCCGCCCCATTAGCGATTAGCATGCTATCATCCCGGGGCTAACCTTTATAACAACAACAATCATCTAGATTCTAGACCTTCACCTGGACAGGAGACAAGTATCACACATCACCAGCTAAGATCCAATATCAAGCCTAGTTGTTAAGGCCAGTAGCTATTCAGACTAAACAAATTAGTCATGGGTCCATATAATGAGCTACATACATCTCACAATAACTAGATTCAACTGACAAAATTTTGTGGCTAGTAATAAAAACGCCTTGAGGCAGACAAAGGATGATTTAGTAAACTAAACAAACATACACCTACGTGACACAAACAACCGTGGTTACTAGTGAGTATGCTAACATCTCCACTAGCGAGCAAACATTCAGGCATCATTCATAAAATGAGTTCATAAATGATTAAACACCGTTACAACCAATAGCATCATGAAGAGCAGAAATCCACTGAAATATATCGAGTATAGAGAATTTATCTCAGTGATAATTACAAGTGCAGTAGCAACAACGCCAAGTCTGCATCTGTTTAGATGCTTCTATTTTTGTCAGTTCTCTCCATTCTGCTAAAGTTGGACCAAAGCAGACTTGTCTTGTTCCTGGTTTGGTCACTCACTGTTTTCTTCTTCCTCCATCCTCTGACAGCAGCCACCTCTTGCTTTTCTCTGCTGGCTCTGCTATGGTAAATGCCTGTGAAATGAAGGCATGGATAACTTGTGTTTACAGCGAGCCGGCGGTACGTGGCTGGGGGTGTGTTTGTGTTGTAGTGCCGTATACTAGGACGTTTCTTGCGAGAGACAACATCTAGGCCACCGAGACAAGATCTAGGCTACAGGGAAGGTGTAGAGAAGTTGCAAGTGGCATATTCAGCCCTAGAGGAGTGAGTGGGAAGGCGGAGGGCTTCCATTCTTCCCCTAAGAAGCCATTTAACCATCACAATTACTCTGAAACTGTTTAATTAAGGTAAAAATAATGCAAAGTTCTCCTTTAAAGGAATGATATTTTGCTTTTTTAAATGGAATTATGCATTTTAAAACATTTCCTTAAGGTCTACATAAACTGTAAATGTTATGTTTGGGTCTGAATTCTTCATTAATTAAACTCCACAGGTTCATCTTCTAACCTATTTCTGAGTAATGACACCAGAAAGGTTGTTTTGAGCGCTGGCCCTTTAAATACAAATAAGCCACTTCACTTCACACCCCACCCCCTCCAGGTTGTTGATCGTGCAGCTCTTTCCCGTTCAGCCACTAGTGTTCATTAATTTTTTCTTCCATGATTTCTTACTATCCGTTTTATTTCTCCAAATACACAAATAAATGTACCAAAGACTACTAAAAGTGGGTTTAGCAAAATATGACCCCTTTAAGGTCCTTTACTTCTTTTGGATGTTATTAAACAGTTTGAGCCACTTCTTCTTATGCAGCCTCTTTTGTCTCTTAATAGGAGATAAAAAATGCAGAAATAACACGAATGTTGTAGTATAATATTTGCTTCATTTCCCAATCATCTGCCTGACTGAAATACATTTCCTTTCATTAATGTAGTTAATTATGTTGTAGGATGTGCTCATGTGTGAGCTGCTGGTCAATTAAATGCTTCTTTAGTGTTCAATCACCTCTTCAGTTCATCTCACATCTATGCTCTACCATCGGCACATTAAAGGTTCATTACGGGCGGTATCTTCCACCATATCTAAATGCTGTAAAGACTTTATCAACAAACGCTGTAACTATAAAACCGGCTGCGGTAATGAGTCTGTGAAAGCATCAGACAGTGACTGCGAGAAAACACAGATGGCAAGACTGCATGTGAGAACTTTCTTTAACAGTGTTTTTGTCAGTGTGTGAAAATCGAACCGAAGTGGAAACATTAAATAAAGATCAGGTTATATTTAGATTCTGCTGTTGCTACTCAGGAGAGAAAAGTTGCACGCTCCAACAGAAAAGAGTCAATTAAACTGATTTAAATTAACTGGAGGCGTGAAGTTTGTTTCATCAGACTGGTATGAAACTGCTACATTTAAGGCCGTTTCTTATCCAGCTTTTTCGTGGCATATGTAAACCTGAAATAATAGCTACAGAACACGCACTTCAATTCAAATAAACTTAAAGTGAACCTGTACTGGACATGCTTACAATATTAATTGTGCTTTGTGTATTACTTATAAGTAAGAGAGGTGCAAATTCAGTAAAAAATAGCCATAAATGCATCACACTGGACCTTTTTATTATGTGAATTATGGGGGGCAGGACATATGGGAACTTGGACGCCCAAAGGGGGGCTAAATGTGACATATTCATGGGGCCCAGCATTTCTGGGGGGCCCATAGAGCAGTGGAGGGGGTCCAGTGGATACAGGTTAGAAGTTGTGAAAATTTTGAGTAAGGCATAGAAGACAGGAGTCAGATGTTGAATGTTAGGTTTCACTAGTGGTTAGCGATTAGCAGCTAGCGTGATTAGCGGCTAGCGTGATTAATGGTTAGGGTTAGTGATTAGCACAATTAGCAGCTAGCGCATTGACACGCAATCAAATGGTGTGAAATAATACACAAAAGGATGAAAATGCTTACATATAGCACGCCAAATCCAATGAACTGGCGTCACATACAATGCGATTTCATGAGATCAGTCTGTCAGCGGTCATCACCCAGAGCTTAAGGACACAGTGCAGAGTCAGCCACCGGCGGCAAACTGATGCAAAATGCTGTGCATCTCCAAACTCCCTGCCAAGCAAATGCTCTGACAAATCAACGAGATACTGAATTTTATGGAGGGCCCACAACATTTAGCTTTCATGGGGACCACAATTCCTAGTGGCGCCCCAGTATGGGGAGCAGCGTTTGACGGCCAGAAGAGATGTTACAGCATTGATTCCGGGTGATGGAGTGTGAGTAAATAAGCAGCAGTCAGTGAGCAAGACTGAGTGGAAAGCACTTGTTTGTGCCTTTCCAAAACATGGCAGCAACAACCTAACTGCTGTTACTAACAAAATACTAAACTAGACTGTCTTACATGTTGTCATTAAGACTTAGACCTGTTTATATTAGGAAAATAACAATAGACTGGTGGGGAGGGGGCTTTCAGTGTGGAGTTTCTGCTTGGGTTCTCTCTGGGTCCCCCCCCCCATCATCCAAAGATGCAAGATACACACCTCAGTAGATGACTTGATCTAAATCGCTCTTAGATGTCAATGGTTATTTCTCTGTATAGGTCAGCCCTGTGATGATCAGCTGACATGTCAAGAGTGAACCCTGCCTTCGACTGATGTTAGCTGGGATAGGCTCCAGCACCCCTGCGAACCGCCAGAGAATTATCTAGTTCTGAAAATGAATGAATGAGGAACAGTAGAACAAACTGATACAATTATGTGTGTTACACGATGGTATGAAATGACAAAACAAAGAACCCATAGTTCAGTGAGACGTGTCCGCTGGCTTTGCATCATAATCTGTTCATGCTGTTCTCCAATTATACCATTCATGACCAAAAAACCTTTACCTTTGACCAGCAGTGCATCTCTTAGTCGAGTGAATATTTGTTACAAATTTAAGGAAATTCAGCCTGATGTGTCATAGTTAAAATTTAATGGGGACCTACCAACCACGTTTTTATTTATTTATTTAAGCTATTTTAAAACCAGAACAGTGATTCATTTTATCAGTAAAGTAAATTTGTTCTATGTATGTTCATTTAAAATAAGGTGACAGAGGATCATTATTGATTAATCTGCTGATAATTGGGACATCTAATCATTAGTTTCATGTCAAAAAATACAGTGTAGTTCAAATTTCTCTCAGGAAAAGTTGATTTGCATAATTTACCCTTTTTAATGTAATCATAGATCCCAAATCACTGAGTTTATTGTCATGAGACAATAAAGTGTTTAGTTCTTACAAATGTGCAAGCTAATAAAATGATCCAAAATAGCTTTTTCAATTAAGTTGTGAATAAATGAACTATTGCATCTTAAACTTTAACTGATTATTGTTACAATCTGCTCCTAACCAAGTTGTTTATGACTTGAATTAAATTAAATAAAATATATTTAATGTAGAAAGGAATACACTACGGTACATTTGAAAAGTGACTGAATTGATGATCAAATGATCAGAAGTATTTTTCTCCACAAACATCAGCTCTGCACAGAAGGAAACTGCAGACCACATGAACATCTGCATGTTCTTCATCTCCTGTTAGACACAGACAGATGGAAATATTTTTGCAGCTGTAGAGAAGACTGACAGCCTAATGTAATGTTTAATGTCTTTGAAGTCTGCAGGTTTCAGCTCATCTTACACACTATTCATATCAATGTTTTATCGTCAGTGTGTTTCTCAGAGAATCAATGGTAGAGGAGGTGATACTGTCTCCTCCTCCTCCACCTCCTCGTTTTTCTTGTTCTTAGCTTCTCTTTACATCATAATGGGCTCCTTTCTCTGCTCTAATGGCCTTCTTCTCACAGAAATGCCTCAGTCGATTTCACACAATATCAGCGATGATTTACCACAGGAGCCTGGTAATTGGGGGAAATATTACTGTTCAAACACTCCTGTAGCAGAAAGGCTCTCAGTGTGTGCCATGGACGCAAATAGAGAACTGTCAGAATTATCCAAAGGGGCATTTTACCCACAATCCGTCACTCTGTGCTTCACTTACTGGCCTTAAGTGTCTGAAATGGGTTCTTCTTCAATATTTAGAGTTCAGATCTTGGTTTGATTTGACAGACAAATGGGATAACAAATCCCAGGTAAGAGATCAGGCACATTGTTGGAGAGAAAATATTTCCAAGTGAAATGTAGAAAAAACATTCACCAATTATGCTGCAAAGAGGATGCTTCCTATTTCCATGTCTAAGATCCAACACATGTTGACACTGGGCCTATTGCCTGTTGGTGAGGTCTCTCTGAGATTATATTAATCCAAGCAGCAGAGTCTTCAGTCCTGAAGCCTTTTCTTTGGTACAAGTCAAATATGGAATCATCCTATTAAAGCGGAACATAAATCCCACATTTGTGTTGCTTGTCACTCAGTCAGATCCTCACACCCTCCCCTTGTCAGGATGTCGGAGCACTCCAAATGATTTGCTCCTGTAGTTATCATTGTTTAATTGTGTTACTCATTTGTGACAGCATTAATTCACGTCTTTTTGACAGATGATTACCGTACGTGCCAAAGGCAAAAGGGTGTTTGTTTTCACTGATGTCCATCTTTATTTCTGTCTGTCACAACAATAACTCACCAGTGGGAAGATATAGAAGTTGAAATGTGTAGCCTATTGAGTGAGTGGACTGGGCTGGAACTGTTTAGTTTTTCTTAGATTTATCTTAGAGGTTGCATCTGAAGAGCCACTGTTTGTCCTGTAAAGATATTCTGTTCACACAAACTTCCTGTGACCATTAAAGGCTCTTTACCATTTCAATGTGTTGTGGAACACTCAAGTGCTGTTGTTTTGTGAAATATTCATGCTGATTTTACTTGATTGTCCTGGTTGCATACGCAGTTACACAAATGTTAATGGCATAGGACTTTTTAGCTGATCTACACTTCAGCATTACTCTAAAATTACCTTAAGATAAGCTTTCACTTACAGTCATTACACACCAACATGGAACCAGTGTTGTGCTGGTTTGTCAACCTAATTTAGAGCACTTAAACCGAAGATAATGGGTTCAGAACATGGGACTTTGATTCCCAGCTGGAACTAAAAAATAGTACGCTGACTGGCCAAATATGTTCCTATTTGGTTTTAATTGAAAAATAGTTGAAATCCTCTCAACAAAAAGTTTTTTAATCGTAACTGACGCAATGAATAGTTTCTCATTTCTTAAATAGCCATCAGTTTTCATACAGACCATGAAGACTTATGGAACATCAAGGTGAAAAAAGGTGGATGAAGTGATTTAGGGGGATAACCACATCGTGGTCGTCGACCTGAAATGCAAAATACTTCCACACACTACTTTTGGCCCCTTTTTGTCCATTAGATGAGGCGGAGCCTTTGCTGCAGCTTTTTCCATTCTTTCATGAGTTGCTGTACCTGTTGCATGTGTACGTTCGGTGTGTACTGCCCCCATCAATTTCAGAAGAGCAGTAGCCTACCAATGGTACCGATTCTTATGCAGACATCTGTTTTTCCATTTCTTAAAGAAATGAGTATCGACAGTTTTTTTTTTTTTTTCATCATAGTATTGAATGGTATCGTGAGTATCGGTTCTCATGACATCCCTACTAGGGATTACTTCAGTTGGTCAAGTCTGAGTTTAACAACATTGTATCCAAAAAATGCAGAAAATAAAGATTGTGACATTGTACAGTCTTCTCCAAAGAATGAAATGGTGAATGTGTGCTATATTCAATGGCAGCCCAAAGAAGTATTAAATGTAGGATTTTTTGGGGGTCAGAATGTGTTGTGTTTTTTCCTTGAACTAAAGTGTGAAACATGGTGGGTGTGTCTCATATGATAAAAATAGTTTCTGCCTTAAACACTTATTTATTCTTGTTTGTGAGGCCCAGACTACCCAGAATACAACATACTCTGTAGAAACTGCTGTTACAGCTTTACTCTATCCATTCAGAAACTTTGTCACTAATTATTTTCCAGCGAAAACAGCGGAGGAGGTTGTCACTTTTAGCGGCACCTAAAGATAGTTGTCAGTATCATTAGGCATTGCACAGCAAACTGCCAAATGTTGATTAATTGTTAGTCAGTAAATTGCAGACAAGTTGTGATTATCGCTAAGTCGTCAGTAGGTAATTATGTTGTCATACATTAGATGATCTTTATATTTGTATTGTTTGTTGCGTAATTGTTAGTTTTCAACTTTCATTTGTCTGTTCTTTTATTTATCTCTGTTTGAAGAAAGTGGGTCTATTATCAAATTAATGTATAGCACAAATATAAGATCACAGGACTTAAAGGCTGCACAGGCTCCGCTCTGTAGTCGTGATATTTCAGAGCTGAAGAGTTTCTGTCAATTCTCTGTGGAGTCTTTGTTACATCTGGTGCTTACATATGCCACACAAAGACATCTCTCTTTTAATAATGCAGAAAATATACTTTTAAGAGAGCTTTACAAACACCAGACCTTCAAAATAACTTAGGTTTTCTTTTAGTTTTTCAAATGTTATGACCTGAAGTATTAGATAAGAACTGATGTGAGTCCAAACCTTGGATGGTAAACTGATGAACGTGTTCGTTTTGTAATGTTTTTTCTCTCCTCCTTTCTTGTTTCATACTCTCAATCTTCCACCCCCGCACTGTCACTCTCCATCTCTTATTTTCACTTCTCCTGACACCCTTCGTTTATCCATTTATCTCTTCCTCCTCCCTCTTGCGGTTCTGCCCTCTCTGCCTCAGCAGAATCTGCAGCATAGATGTTTACCTGGTTACCTCCATATTCACCTCATTTTCGTTTCCTGCTGAACCTGCACCTGCCTGTCATCTGAACTCTCAGTACTCTACAACACACACACATGAACAGAGAAGCATGTCATTTCTGCAACTCAGCATGCTTTAAGTGCCATCGGCTAGCATAAACCACAAATATAAGTATTCAGGAAACTATATAATTCAACAATTTAGTCTTGCCATATATAACCTTCTGTTCACTGTGATGAAGTGTTTAATAAATGAGATGTGAGATCATTGTTCGTATTGTGTATTACAAAGACTTACAGTGTATCTTCTTCCATTGTGAACTACTTTACCCACTGCATGATTCTGAAAAGTAATATGAAGTCGAAAAGAGGCAGAGAGTTTGGTGAAAAGGGGCTGATGTAGATGCATGTGACAGGAATGTGAGAATCGCAATACACCAATAGAGAAACATATGCAGGTCTGAAAGGGTCAATTTTTGTGCTGCTTTACAGCCTAAAAAGTGCAAACTAAAGTAATCATAATCACTTTAAGTAAACACTATACTCAGAATATTCTCATTATGTTACCTTACTAACAGTCTTTGTTATTCGTTGGTATATATTATGCATGTGAACAAATCGACCCTCTACTTTTAACCCATTACTAGCTGAACATGCAAGAGCACACCACACACAAAGAAGATGCCATGTCAGGCAACCAGGGAGCAAGTATGGGGTTTACTGCCTTGCTCAAGGGCACATCAGCTAACAATTTCTCTGCTGGAGTCATACCAACAACCCTTCAGTCACCCTTACCATTATAGGGCCTGATTTACTAAGATCACAAATAATGGGCGCAAATTTGCTTGCTTGCACTAAAAATGTGCATGCTATTGATTTGCATGTCACAGGTGATTAACTAAGATTGCCTTGGAGACTGTTGGAGCCCACCCTATTTAAATGAGGATTTTGTGTGCGTTACTGGTTGTTGTGATGGAGACAGTACACTGGAAAAACTGCTCTGGGATACGCCAGCACTAATGGACTGATCCA
The DNA here is from genome assembly GCF_902148855.1 of Sphaeramia orbicularis. Classification (NCBI taxonomy): domain Eukaryota; kingdom Metazoa; phylum Chordata; class Actinopteri; order Kurtiformes; family Apogonidae; genus Sphaeramia; species Sphaeramia orbicularis. The sequence continues at coordinate 32,459,364 of NC_043962.1, read as the reverse complement.
GACACACAGAAATGTAACGTTGGAGGAGTTTTATCATATAAGGTATCACATGACTCCTCCTTGTGACTGGACCCAAATCATCCCCTAGTTCATCTAGAAGTTCTAAAATGGCTTTGCTGGGTAGGCCATGCGTCTCAATTATTTTTTCTTCTGTCATTCCAAAATTGTTAACTTGAGCAGAACAGATTGGTCCTCTGTGTTGCCTTTGGTTGTGCCTATTCGCCTCCTTGCCACGACAACTGCAGCCAGTTTTGTGCAGAGCTGTGCCAGTTAAAACCTGCCTTTCAGATGTGCTGAATATAGACACAAAATCAGCCACTGCAATAAGTGTCAGGTTTGGTAAATCCCATACCAACCATTAAATAAATATTTGCATCTACTCCTCCCAATAATGTTGTGCGCACTGGCAGAAATGCCCATATTGCATATTCATCAAGGCAAATGTGCTAAATGGGTTGCGTGAGCTATTTAGCCCATTTGAGAGACGCAACCCTTGGTGAGTCCTGTTAGTAGATAAGCTTCAACATGTTTTTGAGTGCACAGTCAAGTTTGTGCATGTTTTTACACGCGTACATTTTTAGTAAATCAGGCCCATAGAGTCCTTTCTGATGGGGAATTGAAGACCTTAATTGCTCTTCCAATCTGCCAGACTCAGGCAAGCAGTTTAACCAGTTACTTCTAATCCAAACTTAGTCAACACAGTGGTAAGTCACATACAAAGGTAGGCTCTGTCAAATTAATGTGGTTCTGAATAGAGCAATGTATTGGCTTCAGTTTTATCTGTCAGAGAACTAAAGAGGTTTGGCAAACTCCCACTGAAGGACAGAATGTTTGCTCACCTCTAAGTAGAGTTAGCTTTTTATTTTTTGTCATGAAACTTTCATGACAAAGAATAATCACAAATGGTTGAATCTATGTCATTATTTAGATGGCATCAGAAATATAAAAGTAGCAAGTTTATCCATTTGCACCTACTGAGTGATCATCAGTGTTTCATATCACCAGCGTCGATGTATTCAATCACAATTGAGTCATAAATTCAGTTTACAGAGCTGTAAACTGTATTTAGTACCACTTTAAGTATAACAAGTTACCACCTAGAAAGTCCTTTGGTCTGATTGTTTGATTCGATTCGAATGCAGACTTTATTATGTGATGAACTGCGCTGGCATTGGACAGAAAAGTCAGGGGATGGGGTGAATCCAAGATGGCGGATGTAGATATGTTTGTTGGTATGTGTTATATTCACACCAGAAGTGAACCGGCTTAAAGTCTGCCTGTTTGATTCGAATCAGACTTCTCATGTTTGTATTCACACCTAAATTAAGTCCAGACACTCCGGGAAAGGAATTTTGGTCCACTTTAAACGGACCAAACAAAGTAGGTCTGAATACACCCACTGGCGCTGCACATAATTGACTCCCATTTAGAGCTGAAAATGTGCTTCTGCTGAGATAAACATAATGTCTTTCGAATGTAGGAGGCAGATACTCACACAGGAGCCAACACATCTTCCAATCTCTGACCTGAAAGTTTGCTTTCTGGAAATCAGTTTGGGCACATGTAACAGGCAATGAACAGGAAGTGTATTTCTGTTATTGTTGTCATATTTTTGTCCAACGCTCAATTTCCCATTTATGCTCATGAATCCATTTTTAATTTATGTTGTTATCAAAAATTATCAAATACAGGGGTTCAGGGGTGATTGCTTACAGAAAAGAACCCAGAAGTGTTGCATTTATGTTGTGTTTCTTCAAAAAAATGAATATGAATGCATCAGTCTGTGTTTGTTCCCGGTTGTTGCAGTGGAATTTGATATGCAGTTAGGTTTTGAGCATCATCAATATGAGATCAGAGTACAAACTCCACAAAGGCAGAGTGCAGGTCTAGGCACGTTGATTCAGCCTTAATGTTTTTTTTATTATATCCAGAAGTTTGAGCCATTAATTGTCCACAGTGTCACTGCGATCTCTTCAGTGTGTGTTCTCGTCCAACAGCCCTGCTCATCTAATGTTTAGCCCTCACAGTCGGATGAACATTTCCATGTCACTGAATGTTTTTGGGGGTGAGCGCTAACTCACTGCGCTCTTTACTCCCACACTGTTTCCTGTTTAGTGAACACAGCTCTGAGGAAAATGAGCCTTCACGTCGGCCCGCAGGCTCAAATCTCCTCTTAAAACCGCAACCGACTGCAACAGAAAAGCAGCCCCTCCTGATGCTGTAAGTGCAGCAGAGCATCACACAAACAGATTCATGTTCACACCGACGATTCATTACACAGCACTCAACTGTGTGGAGCTTCCTCTCATGTATAAGATCATTTATTTAGATAATTCAGCTTTGGACAGATTTATCTGTTTGAGTGTGCGTGGGTGTTATATCTAATCTGAGGAGCAGAACAGATAAATTGAGAGAAATAAGAAGAAAAAAAGGACAGATTTTTCCTGCCTTTTCCTTTTTTCAGTCACACTCTGACTACATGACGGTGTTTTGCTTTGGCTCTTCATCAACCTTTTCATCACTAAGCCTATTTCAACATCATGTTGAGTAATGTGATCCATGTTTGTTTGAAGAATAAATTCTGCTGCTGCTTCTTGGTCAGGGACAGGACTTCCCTTGCGGCCGTCTGACTCCACAGCAGGCCTGAAGGACCGCCTCACCCTCCATCTATTATTCATGAAGGGAGATAAGGAATCAGAAAACTGAGAGACACAAAACAAATCTGCTCTGAACACACCAACCTCATAATAAAACAAAATAACTAGTAGTTTATCAATTTTTGACCAGGCGGAATCAGCCATGCCAACATTTCTCTATAGGATAAATGTATTTGAAGGACGGAAAGATGAATCAATTATGAAAATAGACTCATGGTTCAGTTTATTTTATGTGAGACTCAGAGAGGAGGTGAAATATGAAAACTAAAATTAGGTGCACTTCAGTCTGTCACGTCCTGTTTCCCCATTGAGTTGATTTTCCAGCACAAAGAGCCTCACTGTCATCTGGAGCTGTATCAGACTGGCTTTTAAAGCCCATTTCCTTTCCCGCTGCTCCATAAAGAAGCCAGTGTGAAATGAACAGTTTTCTTCTTCTCAGCGAGGGCACAAGTTTTTTGGCTGCTTTATTGAGCTTCAGCTCAACAAGGAGCTGAGGAAGCCCAAAGCAATCTTTTGAATTTTAAGGAATCCCTTTTCACCGAGCATTGGAGCAGCACTAATGCCATGAGACAGCGGCAGTGGCGTTGAGGCTGTCGGGCGGTGGGCGGACGGTGGAGTGTTTAGTTTTCATACAGATCAAGTACTTACCGAAGTCGCCACAGGCTGCTCCTCTATGTTCTTCATCCTCTTTAACAGAAAATGGTTTGTTTGCTGGGGAAGCTGCAGGGAACCATTTTCATCAAGCTGATGGCTCTTAGAGCTGATGTATCCTACGGCCCCTGAATGCCTCATGCGCACATGCTGATGGTCATAATGTGGCCATTATACTAAGTGTAGTCTCGGCTGAATGATCCGATTGGTCAAACAGCTCAAAGAGCTGGTCACAAAGCTCTAATGACAACACTGACTCTCCTGCTAGTTGCCATGACAGCTATTGTAGTCACGATGTCGATCGGGAGGTTATGTTCGCTATTTCCTGGAGTTTTAGTTAGTTTTAATAAGCACCATGTTGTAGAGTAGAGAAACACAAAACCATTCATCGATTTGAAAGTTTGTTTTTGACTTGGGGTGTAAATGTTGGACATGAAGGGAAAAACTGCTGGACCAATAAATCTGCAACTTGTGAAATTGTAATAATGTAGAAACAAGTGTGTTTTTCAAAGCAATGACAGGTTTATGTGTTTTGGTTAAAGTCCTAATATCTTCCCCAGTCATATCCAGTGTTAGTCTTCCTAGACTTAGAGCCACATCTTGTGACCTTCATTCCTTTAAATGGAATTTACTTTGTTGTCAGGGAGATGGTTTTGTTCCATTGTATGATCGTACGGAACAAAGAGCATTAGCTAACATGTCAACTGCACTGAAATCCTCCCGACTACAAAGCCTCAGGTTGTCCGACAGGTTCACAAAGTGTTAATTTACTTGTATTTGATTATTTTTGTGATTTTATTTACACCTTTGTGCACATTTTCAGTGATGCAAATTATGCAATCTTGACAACATTTTAAAAAGTGTGTGGAAGGCACCTCAGTGGTTTTTAAGTCTGCTGGTTAGGGGGTTGGGGGGTCCTCTTTTAGGGACAGGCCGGGATTTTTCTGGCATGTAGGGTTGAGGTGCTGTCTGTGACCTCTAGTATAGGCCCTACAATAAAGGTAGAACAGATTTGAAAAAAAAAAAAAAAAAAAGTTTAGAAATTAAACTGGCTGAAGAAATCATTAAATCGGTATTGGTTATTTGAAATGCTGTCCATTCTGTTTTTACATGCATTTGGCTTAGATTGTGCCAAAGTGTTATACCTAGGCCTTTTAACAGTAGGGGAAATCCTGCGAGCTGGTTGGAGTCGTCCTCCTGTTCAGAATTCTGTTGTTTTATGTATGTTCACTCTCCTCCATACTTGTTTGTGTTGCCTTCATGTAATTTCCTGTAGGCATCTGTTTTGTGTGTAAGAATGCAATGCATACGAGGGCTGTTCGATAAGTTCATGGCCTCACCCAGAAATACTGGTTGTTATATTTACAGGATGTTACATTCTTTCGTGATGGGATAGTGATGCTTGAACATCGATGGACCAAGTGCATTGCTGTAAATGGAGATTATGTTGAAAAATAAAATATAAATTATCAGTCTGTGTTGTTCTGTTCTGGGTGAGGCCATGAACTTATTGAACAGCCCTCATAGTCATGCAAAAGATAAAAATGTTGCATAACATGAAATCTTATGCTCAAGGGCACAAAGATTGTTTTATAAATCATGAAAGGATACATGTCAATTCAAAGTCTTTTTTTTTTCTTCTGATAACTGCAAAAAAGTTTCAGATGTACTGTACTTTAATGTGTCCTTGGTTCTTAGATGAGTCGTGGCTCAGGTCTAAACCTAGTGCAGCTTCTCTCAGTTGAATGCCTGCTTGTTTTAATCACACCTTGCCTCTCTGGACCTTAACGGAGGATTTAGTATGTGAACACAGACAGGCAGGATCAGAGCCGACGCCTTCATTTGTCCTCCGGTCTGTCCTCTGCTGTTTCATTAGTCACTGGCTCAGCTCTCTCTACACCTGTTAAACACACACAGTTAAAATCCACTGTAGTTATGAGAAAACAACGCCAGACTCTGGAGTACTTAGGACTGTTTTCTTTTCATTCTGCTAAATAACCAGGTCTCCAGAGAGGAACTGCAACCTGTGCAGGGTCTATGAAAATGAAAATGAAAACAAAATTACTGTCAGGTCCCATTGTTTGCTTCCAGTCTCAGAGGGATTTTTTGGTCTTAATAATGGTTCTAATTCAAATAGCACATTTGTGCTGTTTGTTCTCTTGAAGACTAGAGACTGCTGCTTCACAAAAACCTCTGTGTATTATTATGTATTATATATTATGCATGTTGTCATATTATACTGTAGTGATACCACATGGACTTATGAATCTGGTTTCTTGGTTAGCTTGGAAAATGCATACATTACTGTTGACACAGATATTTTGTGTTGTGTTGCTGCAATCCTGAGCATGTTTTACACGCAGTTGTTTGTCACTTCACATCTGTATGTAACACATTTATACCCTTTGAGGCAGTGGAGCAGGGTATTGCTATTGCTCACATCTGTGTCTGTGTATATGTATATGTAATCAGCATAACTTTCAAATGATGCATCAATCTTTATTTAATTGAATATAGGGATGAGAATCAAACCTTCTTCCAGTTGAGTACCAGACTGGTTCTAATTGATTCTATGCATCAGTGTCATATAATTCCAAGTTTTTTATTGATGTTGGTGGTGTAGGTTTTTGATGGTGACGTCAAGCAATAATTAAAACAAAGAAGAACTCCTAGCAGAAAGGAAGAAACTTCAATTCTAAATATTTATCTTGCAATGACAAGTACAACTGCTTCCAAACAGAAGGCACATCCATTTATAAGAATAAATATTTGGGGTATTTTGCATTACAGGTGCAGTCATATTGATCTGACTGCAATACACTTCCAGGGACAAGAATGAATCTGGCCAGTAGTCAGTGAAGGAATCTGTGAAGAATTGGACCAATAAGCTAAACATTATCAGTAAAACCTTATCAATTCCCATCCATAATTAATGTAATTGCAGAGGTGAGTTAAATCAGTCATGGAGCACTAAAAAGCATCACATTGAACTACAATAAGCAGACCTGGGGTTTAAGGCGAGGCAAGTTTATTTGTATAGCACAATTCATACGCATTGGTAATTCAAAATGCTTTACAAGTAAAAGACAAGTTATATGTAGAAGGACAAGAAAACTTAACCCATGAAGACCCAGTGTTACTTCTGTGGCAGTTCCCAAATGAGTTTTTCTCTATATTTAACCTTTCTTAATTGATTTAATACCATTTATTATAATAATTATTTTTAGTTTGCTTTTTTTTTTTCAGTGAAAATCAGGTGTTTTCCTACATTTTAATTTATTGATCATGTAGATGTTCATTAAAGCTCAGATTAAAGGTGAGGTTATTATATCAAAAACAGAGAAAACTGAAGAAAAAGATATCAATAACTGAATATGAAAAGTAGTGTCTCAATCTACTAGTGTTTATCAAACTCCATGGGTTTTACTGGTGAATCAATGTTATAGAAGATGACTGTGTTTCTACGTTGACTACAGAGCCTCTGAACGTCCAAATGGGTCATATCTGATGACCATGAAAAGATGACAAACTGTATTTTGCACCAATTATTTACATGGATTAATAGAATTAGTGGCTCAACAGGTATTAAACATTTTAGATCCGTAGATGATTTTGGTCAACGGTGGATGTTTGGGTCTTTATGGGTTAAAATCAGTAAAATATACAATTTTTAAATTGAATATTAACATAATTGAAATAAAAAGAGTCGAGTGCAGATAAAACCATGTCATCTGGCATATGCAGGATAGAAATGTTTTCAGCTTGGACTTAGACACTGTCAGAGTCGAGGTTTGTCTAACATCATTACAGAGACTGTTCCATATTTTGGCAGCATAAAACTGAAACACTGCTTCTCCCTGTTTTCAACACCACAACCCAAATTCATTCATTTTCTGAATCGCTTAGACCACGAGAGGGTCCAAGGATGCCGGCGCCTTGTCAAATATGGACATACAGACTTGTCAAATATGCATAGATTTTCAGCTGTTTTATAATAATTCCACAAGGAATGGCTGTCAGTCAACATTTTCAACGTAACTGAAAAGCAAGATTTTATTCATTTTTTTGCGTCTCCTCAGGTTATAACACATGACAAATATTCTATTTCTGATCTCTTTGATGTTCCATGAGCAGCCAACCCTCTCATAGTCTTCAGCACCATCATACCATCCTGTTAAAAGGATATTTTCCGATAATGAGATTGCTTCATGGAAAAGGTGGCAGCTCCCCAGCCTTCCCAGTCCATCTCTCATCCTGGAATCATCCTCATGGGAATCTTCAGAATGGAGGCCTCGGGAGATCAGCTGTTAATCCACCCTTACACTGACTCAAACTTCTCTCAGAATCCATGGAAAAGGGATTTAAAGGAAGCCTAAGCTTATACAGAATTCACTTTCTGACTCATTCTTCTGCTCTTTGACTATAATGCAATTAAAGGTCATATGGAAATGTGTATTTGGGCCTCAGATGGACTAAGCCTCATCATATAGAAATATGGTTAAGGCTCAGTGAGTTTCCTGAATTCCTGTGACAGTTGATAAGTGAGTGTTTGTTCATGATGACAGTCAGAACACATTTCTGTCAGCTGCAGGCTCGTCGTGACGGAGAGTTGAGGAAAAAAATTATAGGACCCCCCCCTTTGAGCAGCCTGTGAATCCCTGTCACTGCACGACTGAACCATTAGTGCAGCAGCGCCATCTGCTGGATGACTCACTGCGACCACACAACAGGAATGCCTGCTCGGCGGAGGCAGTGATGGAATCAGTACAGCGTAACAAAAAATAGATGCTTCTTACCTTGAGTTATGTACTGCTTATTTATTATTTAAAAGAGCACTGAGAGTAATAACTGTTTAATACGATAAACATCTCACTCTTTTATGTCAGCGATGACTTACTGAAGTGATTCGATACAGCCTGTGGGGCCTAGAAAGTAAGGTTTAGAAAGTCACATCTAAATAATTCTTCCTCTCATACAGGGTTGGTTGGTTTGTTTCTTTGTTGAGTCGATGATTTATTTAGTTGAGTTTTTAGTTTGATATTATTTTCTACCGTAAAGGTTTACAGCTCCGGTCCTTGAATCATGTTGTCTTTTGCATGCTTCCATCTCCATACAGTTCACCTCTAGTGCTACCTGTCGTCATCATCAGTGATCTCTTTGTATGGTTCAGTAATAGGTTTTACACTAGAAAGCACTCAGAGTACAAACCTCCACCAGGGCACATAAAGATCCCACAACAACATACACTTTCCCAGCAGTCACACTGGTTTCATGGTGATAATGATTCTCAACAACATTCTGTTATGTTCAGTGTTATGCACCGATACGTATTGATAATGATTATTCAGTTTTGCTCATGGTGTTAGAAGGCACTCTGATAGACATTAAGCCAAAGATAAGTTTGTGTGTATGAAATCTTGAGACAGCGTACATTTATGTAAATAAATTAGATAACTTTTTTTTTTTTTTTAACCCATAAAGACCCAAACATTCACTGGCAACAAAAACCATCTACTGATGTGAAATGTTTAATATCTTCTGATTTACTAATCCTATCAATACATGTAAATAATTGGTGTAAAATTCAGTTTATTATCTTCTCATGGTCATCAGATATGACCCATTTGGGCATTCAGAGGCTCCCTAGTGAACGTGGAAACACCATCATCTTCTACAATATTGATTCACCAGTAAAACCCATGGAGTTGGATCAATGACAGTGGATGGACACTCTTGTTTTATATTCAGTTTTTTATATCTTTGCTGAAAAAGTCACTTTTCCTTCAGTTTTCTCTCTTTTTAATATAATAACCTTCAACTTAATCTGAGCTTTCATGAACATCTACATGATCAGTGAATTAAATATAGGGAAATACCTGATTTATACTGAAAAAACGCAAAGTAAAGAAGATAATATTACAATAAATGGTGATAAGTCACTGAAGAAAAGTTAAATGTAGAGAAATAATCATTTGGGAACTGTCATCAAAGTAGCACTTTGTCTTTATGGGTTAAACAAAGCCTAAAAGATGAATAGAAATTCAGTTTTTATTCATGTGTTCTTGTGTTCAAAGCCAATAATTTGCTGTACATTGTCATCAGATGTAAAATATGTAAAAAAAAAAATAAATACATAAAAAGGCTCAGAGGCTTAGTCACAATTATTTGCAAGACAATTTTTGGCCAGTTTTGACAACTTGAACTGCACGGTCCAACATCTGCAGTCTGAACTCATTAACATTTAACTTTATTTACTCTGAATCAAACACATCATACAGATTCCTAGAGGTTGAAGTGGGCTTATTCAAGTGAGCTGAAATGGTGTCATCATCATTTACTGAAGAGTTTAAGAACAGCATATAAACTGTGTCTCTTATGTTTATAAAACACCGCTACTCAACTAAAAGAAGTTTGGTTTTAGTGTAGAAGAAGTCTATGTGTGTGTTTCCTGAACTTAACTAGCTTTATTACACTATATTTAACTTAGTGGCCGATCAGTGACCATATCCTCCTCTTGTCCATGTCTCAACCCGTCAGATCGGGGACTTTCTGAGGATCTACAACCTGCGAGCCATCCCAGGATCCAGTAAAGTTTCTGACATTACCAGCAGTGAGTCGGACCAAGTGGACCAACTGGCTTTTCACCTGCATGGAGGGACAACTTACGGCCGAGGGATTAGAGTTCTTCCTGAAAACAGCCCTGATGTGCAGAAGCTCAAGAGGTACGGCAGGAGATGTGGACAAAAACAAGTGAGAGAACCGGAATGCAGAAAATGTCATCATACTGTAGTTTGGTTAAGTCCTCTTGATGATGCATTTAGGGTCTGTTTTTTCAGATGTTTGGTAGAGCCAGAAAAACTAATGCAGTCTATTGGATTTGTAAACTTTTTCAAAACAGTGCTACAAAACAAGGCTGTAGTTTGTTACTGGACAGTTGGTTACTAACTGATGAGTAACTTCACTGATAAAAAGGAAAATTAGAAAACCAGGACAGTCAAACATTAAGCCTTTTATTACTTCCAAGGCCAGAAAATTGTATTAATGACTGAACCTTCAAAACAGCAATAGGTCGAATATCCATCGTGCAGGTCTTGAAAGTCTTAAAAACTATGGGATTTTGAAACACTGTTTTCCAGACCTTGAAAAGTCTGGAATTTTGTGTGAAAGTCTTAAAGGGGTCAAATATTCACTGAAATATCAAGGACCAACATACTATACCCCATCCCAACCAATATAGTTAAAGAATGTTTAATATAACTAATAGGAGGAGCAGTCCTAAATTTACTAACAGTAATGCATGCTGTGAAATAAGAATTAACTAAGAGTTCAATCATAGACACATCAGAAGTGAAATGTTTTTCTGGGGTTTAAAGGAGTCATATTTTGCTAAACCTACTTTTATTAGTCTTTGGTATGTTTATTTGTGTATTTGGATCGTAAAAGTTCATAAAGTTTGAATTTGAACCCTCCAGGTGCTGCAAAGCTATCTTTATATTCATTTTGGAAAAAATCAAGTGGATTTGCACATATAAGGTCAAGACTTTCGCCGAACATTTCTCAGAGAACGCCATAATTGTTTGGCAGCAGCAGAGCAGCAGTTGTAGTCCATACTGAAAATATGTCCAAACTTTGAGCCGATTACTTAAAATGTTCAGTTGTTTGTTGTATTAATGAACACAAGTGGCTGAATGGGACAGAGCAGCATGGTCAACAACCTGGAGGGGGTGAGGCATGAAGTGGCTCATTTGCATTTAAAGGGCCAGCGCTCAAAACGACCTTTCTGGTGTCATTACTCAGAAATAGGGTTGAAGATGGACCTGTGGAGTTGAATTAATGAAGAATTCAGACTCAAGCATAGCATTTACAGTTTATGTAGACCACAGGGACATGTTTTAAAATGCATAATTTCATTTTTAAAAAAGCAAAATATCACTCCTTTAATAAAGTATGGGAAAAATTTTCTCTCATAGTCAAATTTTAGAGTATGCTCAAAGGCATATAATCTTGTAAGATAAGAAATACATGAGGGAAGCATCTAAAAAAAAACTTGATATGATTTCACTAAGGGGTCGGTTCTGGAATAATTCTACTGAAACTTGTTTGTTTGATATCCATGCACTTTTGTGATTTTCATATATTTTGAAAACGTAGCTGTCAGTACAGTATAATTTACTGCAAATTATGCATTCATTCATTCATACATTTATTAAAATGAGCTTTTCTACTATATACAAGTGGTACAATCTCTACCAAAAAAGTAGGCACGCAAGTGTAAAAGTACATCAAGTCTCGGTCTGGGGAAAAGAATAGCAGTTTTGAAAAAGTCTGGAATTTTTATTTGGATAAAGATCAAGCACCCTGTTTTTTCTGTGAACGTACATGTACTTTATTACCGTGCTTTGGGATACATAGTGTCTCTGTGCAGTATTGTTATTAACTGAAGTCACGTTCTTGTTTCATCTGCAGAGTCCTTGAGGCTTTCAAGGAGGAGGAGGAGAAGAGCCTGAATGACTCTGAGATATTAGAGGTTTGGTGCACTCCACCTGAGTCTCCAGGTATATGTTCCATTATCCAAACATCCTGTTAGGCCATTCCAGTTATATATGTGGATTTACGATATTAAACAGAATTTATGTCATGATATATTACTTAAATATAAATTAAAATAAAACTTGAATTAATCTAAAAGATAGAAACTTAAGCTTTCATTAGTAAAAGGCAGATGAATCTCTACCTTTGTCTCTTGGCCACAGGTGGCTTTTAGGAGGAAGTTAAATAAAACATTACAAATGCGAGACCAGAATACAAAGAGTAGAGACTGTAGTAAAAGATGTGTTTGCCAGCAGCAGAAATATGAACATCTGACTGCTCAGACAAACAGACGGACAAATGATGGATGGATGACGGCCGAGGGGAGCGTCTTCCATTAGCTATGTCAGCTAAAAGCCCACGCTTCACTGGGGTAAAATAATGTCTAAACTTCAACTGTGACCTGAAGGTTTTATTTTGCAAACTTATGCAGTCGTTTACCATCAAAGAAACTCACTTCAGACCTGCAGGGCTTAGGTCTGCTATCTAACTTTTATTCCAGACAAAATATCTGGGACACACTTTCTCTCTTTTGGTAAATGCACAAAGGTTTGTCAAATAAACTTCTCTCATATGACATCGGTTAAAAGTGTCAGATCGGGTCATTGCACTATTATAGAAATGAAAACAGAAAATCAGGAGCATTGTCAGTTTACAGAGCTGAGATGTTGGACAGTGCTGTTAGTGTTTAGAAGCAGGTGACACCCAACACCTCATGTGGAACACAACCCCTCCACAAAAACATGAACATGAGATGATTTCACAAAGCCAGTCCTATCAGCCTCCCCATTAACATCCGGTGGTTGCATTCCTGTCGAGTGCAGGGTTGTAACAAGAAGAGAAATAGTCGGAGAGGCTGAAATACATGTCAAAAACAAAATGAAGATCATCAACAATTTAACTACTGAAAAGTTAGATAAAGCCAAGTCGGGCTAAACAACCAAGACTGAAAAGCCTTCACATGTCATGAATCAGCTGACACAGAAGCAGCAAAATAAAATATCGATATTGACTTACATGCTCCTGCAGAGTCAGGTACTTCTAAACTGTCAGGTACTAAATGTTGACTCTGGTAACATCCACTCAGTAATAAACATGTGGTTTCCAGTGTGTTTTGTAGAGCTCTCTGCTTATTGATTCCTTTATTTTTATCCCTGTTATTTAATACTGGATAGTATAGATTGTCTGCTGTCCATCCATCCATCCATCTGTCTGTCATCATTTTGATTCCAGAGCATAACTGGAAAAACATTCAATGTTTTCCACTCATCTTGCTGCAGTTAATCTGTGATCTCTTGGAGTGGTGCCTTTGGCCATTCTATTTATTGTCAGTCCCTAAATTTCCCTAAATGCAAGGTTTCCGCTGGAATTGAATTTAGAAATCAGCTTTTGATACCTTAAAAAAGTCTTTAAAAGGTATTATATTTGATATGGTAGGTCTTAAAGTATGTTGCCATAAACTGGTTGGCTGTATTGTGTTTAAAAGTGTCTGTTAAATGTCCAAGCTGCAAAGAAATTAATGTTGGTTGACTCAGTTCCACCCATTCCAACCCAACAATTTATAATGAAATTAGGAATCAATTATTGGCTAACTTGGCAGCCCCCAGTGAGAAATGATCACAGAACATTCAGCCCAACACACATGCAGCTGATTGTCGCCTGAGAAAGCTGACTTTGGGAACTTTAAGGGATGGCTCGCAAGCGAAAAGTAAGCATGATGAAGTGCAAATGTAATAATTCTTGATTGGAGGAAAGATCATTCTCATCCTAGTTGACATGACTGGAGAGGTGTTAGAAGTTCGCTGCGTATTGTGCAAGACATCAGTTCAACTCGGAATGATGGGAATCAAGGTGTTGGAGTAAATAAATATATTTTCCTAAATTCTTGGAGTTGCATAATTGTACCAGTATGGCCGTGAAATAGGCTGTGAAATGGGCAATAAATTCTATTTTAAGTAGTCTTAAAAACAGGATTCCTGCAGGGTCTTAAAAAGTCTTAAGTCTTGAATTTACAAATCTGCATTTAATACCTTTAAAAAGTCTTAAAAAGGTGTTAAATTTGATATGGTAGGTCTTAAGTTATGTTACCATAAACTTGCTGTAAAGAAAGTAATGTTAGTTGACTCAGTTCCACTTGTTCCATCCCGACAATTTATGTTGAAATTAGGAACCAGTTATCGCTAACTTTGCAGCCCCCAGTGAGGAATGACTTGGAATGATGGAATCAAGGCGTTGGAGTAAAATACATTTTTCTAAATTCTAGGAGTCACAAATTTTTTTCCAGTATGGCCGCAAAATGGGCATTAAATTCTGTTCTAAGTAGTCTTAAAAAGGTCTTAAATTTAACTAGTACAAACCTGTAGGAACCCTGTATATGTCATTTTCATTTTCTGAAACTAAACTGTGTCGTCAATGGGATGAATAACATCAGCAACAGTTACCACTTTTTGATTTTGTGTGTATTGGGGGAACATGCCATTATTTGACTCTTGTTGTATGAGCTTCAGTTCTTAACCAGATTTGTCTGGTTCTGTTTCAGATCGTGTTTCTGTTTCAGCTGACTGCACTACAGGTATGAGACACTGAAGGCTCAGACCTCAGGTTAAACACTTTGTCAGATCAGATCACTTTTCTTTACTCGCTTCTGTAGAAGTATCTGTTTGTGCTGCTTGTCTTATTCTATATTTTCCTGTTTGAGCAGAGAGAACCTGCAGTCATGATGTTCAGACGCTGACTCTGGCTGAGGTGAAGCGGTCTGATCCGGGTCAAGTTCACCACGTCAGAGTCCAGCTGCGATCGTACGAACCACAAAAACTTCACCAGGCTCTGAAACTTTACTGCAGCAAATGCTCATCCATGTATGTAGATGTTGTGTAAACGTTCAGATTCTGTCTTTTTGAAAGCAAGAGCCACTTTAGTTTAATGATCACAAAATGGAAGGTTCAAGACTCTGGTCCTTGTTGATCTCAGGCAGGACATCCCAGATGATGACCTGCTGACAGGTGTGTTCTCTGAGGCGTCTGTGGACAGTGGGCCCTGCAGTCCTCCACAGTGGGCGCTCTCTGGACAGGTGGACCTCCCTGCAGACAGTCCAGGATCCACCATCAGACCTCTGACTGTCCACCTGTCCACACAGCTCCTGTCTGAGGGCAAAACCAGGCAACTCCTCTTCCTTATGGGTAACTTGGTTTGGTTTTATTCAGTTTTTACCCCTCGGCCAGGAGTATTGTTATTGTTTTGTCATCTGTCTGTCTGTTCATTTGATGACATAGTCACATTTTCTGAAGAACGCAGAGATATCTGCACCAAATTTACACAAAGACAATCTAATCTAAATTATAGGGCAGTAACTTTCAACAGTCTTACACTATATTTGGCTGAGGGGTATTAAAAGTGCACAGCACGTTATGTTATTCTATCTAGTTTGTTTCAGTATGAACAATGCACATTGGTAAGTATCAGCATAGCATACAATTTTTGAGAAATGTGTTATTTTTATCTCTTGTCTCTGGACAGGTAACATAAACCATGTTTTAGCTGTTACAAATATACAAGAAATTAGAAAAAAAGGAAGATATGTTCAGCACATTAAAGTAAAAACAGTTTAATTCGTGATGGGTCTAAAGAGGGAGAAATGCATAGCACTTCCTTAATGCAAATGAGAAGCTGTTTTTCAATTTTCCATTTTCATCCTTTTAGTGATGACAGTGTTTCCAAATGTGCCAATGTCCCTGTCAGCTCTTAAACACATTTAAGGATCTAGCGTCTAAGGACTGAAACAGGAGAAATGACATCTAATATTCATAGTTAGTCCACTTGTCTTGTCACCATGTTTCTATAAGAGCTCAGCATGGACTTCCTCTTCTTCCCTTATTCTATTTTTTTCATTTTATTATGGGTGCCATCTAGTGTTAAGGTGCATTGCCATCTGTGTGTGGATCAGCATTGTTACTGCCTTAACTGAAAATTCCAGAACGGACAAACCAAACACTGACTTCCAAAATGAAGGCTTGATGCAGAAAAAGTTCAAGTATAGTTGTTTTTATAGCTATAACGTCAACAGTCCATGACAATGACAGAACAGAATTGCAGTTTTGTTTTTTTGCATATTTATTTTGGAGTTCGTTTTTGTTTCCTGTGTATGTTTGTCCCAATTAGGTCTGCACGATTAATTAATTTCAAATCGAAATCGGATTTTTTAATTAGGACAATTTTTAAAAAAGGGTAATCGTCAAATTGATTTTATCTCTCTCATGTCTCCGGCCACCTGCCTCCAGGCTACCGTAGGCTCCTCCTCCTAACTGTGAGAGTGGTCTTTCACAGAATTCCATGTAATGACCACAGACCTTAAATCTGTGATGGCATCATGGAATCACTGAACATTATATGATGGGCCCAAAGAAGTGATACCAATGTCCACGTCTGGTCAGTTGACAGAGTTGTCAATGTCTGGTCCACGCATGGATCCTCCAACTGAAATATAACCACATGGGGATCACTCACCTTACGCACACATGCATGACTGATGTCTTTCACTGACTTACATTGGTATAACTTCTGTGAACCATCACGAAATTTTCAGTGATTCCGTGATACCGTCACAGATTTGAGGTAGGGAGCAGTGGGTTACATTGTGGGCTGCACACAAAAACAACATGCTGACTTCTGTTGTCTTTTGTAGTTTTACCCAAAAATCGAAATTGAAAATTGAGTTTTTAGAGGAAAAAAAAATCAGGATTTTATTTTTGGTCCAAATCGTGCAGCCCTAGTCCCAGTCCATAGAACCACCTCTAACAAAACACCTTATTTTGCTTTTGTCTACGTAGTGGTCCTCTTCCAAACATTTTTCAGCATAAAGGACATTAACTATTCTCTAGGTCAGGGGTTTCAAACTCATTTTAGCTCAAGGGCCACATACGGCCCAATATGATCTTAAATGGGCCTGACCAGTAAAATAGTTTAAAACAGTGGGAAAAAAAGTCACATTTAAGTAAAAGTTGCGTTATGAAAATGTTTACATCTACAAAATTATATCTTTGCTTCTAGATGTCACTAAATGTCACACACACCCCAGACCTTTAAAGGCTTCAACTCAATGCGTTCAAAAATATCCTTATGGCACTCACTGTCAGAAACAACCTAATTTGCCAAAAATGTTGTAAATAAAAAATTTTCATGTTGGATGTTTTTCTTATATAATAATCCTGCAGCATTTGACCATTTAAAAGCAAATGATTTTTGTTTTGTACTCGTGCACTGATTCCTCCTGACAGAGATTGGTGTTTTTTAGGTGCGACTCTGGAGGAAGTGAAGTCGCTATCATTTGGTTACCTGACCATCGTTCCTGTGAGGTCATCAGGAGGTCACCTGACCCTGCTGGACCTGTCTGCACCGTTCCTTTTCAGAGGCAGGAGGAGATACTATGGGTCAGAGCTCAGCCTCGAACAGTCTGGTTAAACCCAGAAGTTGGAGCTTCAGTGGAATCAGATTTTGTAGTTGGAACTTTGAAGGACAGTTGTCCAGTTTTCAAGCCCATGTCGTGTGTGTGTGTTGTAGGTGTAAACGGTGCTCGAAGGCTGTGATGAGGGAGCCGAGTGCTGAAGGAGTAGAGGTGGTCAATGAGAAGATCATCGCAGAGGGTCAGTTTGGTGTATATCTGACCTCTGATGTGGACACTGTGTTTTCAGAGAAACCGTCACCTTCATGTTTATCAAATCAAATCAAATTTTATTTATATAGCACCAAATCATAACAAAAGTTATCTCATGACCTTTTACATATAGAGTTGGTCAAAACCAGACTCTAAAATTTGTTGATTTGGCACTATATAAATAAATGAATTTAATTTGATTTGATTTATGTTTATTTAATCTTCACCACATTCAACCAACAATTTATTTTGAACATCAATTTCTGGTTTAATTCACATACACCGTCACAAATGGCAAAGTATCTATGTGACATGTTTTTGCCTCATGTGAACATCATCGATGGTGAGTTTGGTTTGTTGGAATAGTTTTCTCATGTTGAGATTATGGGTTGTGTAGATATCAGGAAGATGGGTTTGATCAACATGATTTAATGATTCTTTCTGCTATGTGTCTTTTTATATCTTTTTTCCTTTTGATCTTGTATGTACATGTGGGGTAATGCAGTAGAGTTACAAAATATCAGAGCTATTCATTATATATTTACTTTTTTATTTGTGTTACTGATACATGTTATATGGCACAAACAATAAACATTGGATCATAAATTAATAAATGAACAAATGACAAACTTTAGATGTTTGTTTCTCCAATATGAGGATGTAGTCCTTTCTGTTTTCATATTAGTTTAAGATGAATATCTTAGACTTTAGCGTTGATAAAATAATCAACCTACAGAAACGTCAATAATTAATAAATTAAGCAATCAAAGCAAAATTACAATCATGGAATCACAACATAAAATATGGAAATCAATAATAATAATAATAATAATAATAATAATAATAATAATAATAATAATAATAATAACTTCTATAGATGTAAAGATTGTAATAGTTGTAAGATAAATAGGTCTTGAAATCTACTAATCTTATCAGTTGAGATCTTCTCTATATTGGTAATAAGTCACCACTAACCACAAAATCAGAATCAGCTTTATTGGCCAAGTACTTGAACACATACAAGGAATTTGGCTTCATTTTTTCTTTGCTCACATATTTCAACATGAACCCTAAACAACATGAACCCAATCACACTTGAACATAGACCTAATATAGACAAACATTTGACTATAGAGACAAGGACAACAATGGGATGAGATTAACAATGGATGTATATTGTAATATGTACAGAGTGCAAAGTGGAGTTTTATACAGTGAGTGGATGTGTACAGGGATCAGGTCTATTAGCAATATATGTTTATGTATATATTATTTATAGTGGGTTTTATATTGTAATATGTTCAGAAAGTGCAAATTGAAGTTTTTATACAGTGAGTGGATATGTACAAGGATCAGGTCTATTAACAATATATGTTTGTGTATATATTATTATAGTGCAAATTATCCAGAGTTTATATCCAGAGTGCAAAATATAAGTTTGTGAGTGGGTGAATTGGAATCAGGGGAATACTGGCACTGGATGGCTCATAAAGTGTTAAGTGTTTAAAATCAACAACATATTATTCAGACAGTTATAGATAATAAAGGCCTTTATTGGATGTAAGGGTGTGTATTGGTAATAATCTGGTGATACGATACAAATCCCAATACAAGGATCACGATACGACATATCATAATACTGTTAAAAAGGCCATTTTTTTTGTTTGTTTCTTTTTTTTTTTAAGTGATTATTTCCTGGACGAATTGAATTACACCAGAAATATGCAAAAATACTGAACACATTTTTATTTGATCACAACAGGGTCTGATGCAACATCACAATTTTCCTGTGTTAAAGCTTAAATTATGTTTATAGACATTACAGTTTAAGATCTTTGTCAAATGTTCATATTCTGTTAGTTCATAACTAATATCATAACGTTATTTTTGTGCAATCCCAACAAAGGAACTAACATTATTTAATAAGTGTTAATTAATAATCAATAAAATATAAACAAAAAAGAAAAACAAAAATGAACTTCCACAATATCTGCATTTGAATAAATACCTAAAAATATTGATACAGTACTTTTTTAATATCGATACAGTATTGTGAAATGAAATATCACGATATATTGCAGAACCAATATTTTCTTACACCCCTGATTGGATGATTTCAATTCTAAAGCATGAAGTGAAATAATGAAGGCTCAGGGGTAGAAACCAGCAGGTTGTGCTGGGTCATGAGGTGCAGTTACATCTAAAATTGTTCAAACAGAGCAGTGAGGCATCATGTAGAGTCATGGTGGCTTCACATTCGGTCAAAACATTACAGCAATCGGAGTTATTGTTGTGTCCTTTTCTTTTTTTAGTATTCAGCAGTTCTGTTCTCGGATCCTGACTGTTAATGTTTTTGGTTTCCAGCCCTCGGCGTTCAGCTGCTGCAGTTCGTCCTGTTGATGAAGCTCAAACTGCAGGACGACACCGATACACTGGACGTCTTACTGTGGAGAGACGCTGTGAGTCTGGACACGGATCACATCATATTTAACTTGAATAGAGATCAGATTAAACCAACGCTCTGCTTAAGTTTAAGAGTGCTGGAGTAATCTGAACTTTTAGGAAAAATGAGCACAGCTGTTGTGTTCTTAGTTAAATCAGCTCTGACAGGACACACCAGGAGTTAAACGTACATGATTTTTGTTCTTATGAAAAAGAAATGGAGCTGAACAGAGGACAATTAAAGATGAAATGTTGTCAACAAGATGTAAAGTTTCAAAGCGTAATGTCAAAATAACCCAACACAAGCCTGAGCACAGTCAGACCCTGCACCATTTTGTCAGAATTTCAACAGTACTCAGCAGATTTATGGAAAGAGATTAATATACGAGGTGAGAAGAGGCAAAGGAGGACAGTGTTCACAGAAGCTGCTGATACAGTAAATTGCACAAAACCATTTCTTCCAGTGGTTTTTATATCACTAACAAAAGTGTAATAGAGTATATTTAAAGAAAACAAAAGACCTTTTTTTCCATTTACATTAGAACTTTTCTTCTGTTGCTGTCAGCGTCCTTTCAAGCAGATATGATTGTTCGTAATGGGCTTTCTGTCCTGTGCAATAGTGAGAGAAGGTGAGCCATGCTGACTCAACTCCACTGTTTTTTTTTTTTTTTTTTCTCATTACCTCGCTCACCTGTAAGGGGAGCAGATTTCCCAGACGCTGACATAATCAGAGCAGCAGTTATGGTGATTAACACCTCCACCCCCACGAGCGACAAAACAACAAAGTAGCCAAAAACAGAGCCCCTGAGGCTGTTTTTATGACTTTGTATTTTGTTTTTGAAGGTGCTCTGTTCTTTCTGACACTACAGACTTAATAGGATAGAAAATAAGGGCTGGTTATCTGACATGGAGCCTAGAATCACCTGAAACAGGATTAAAGCTGGAGTTTCCAGATTGGTGTGTCCTGCTATAATGGTTTTAAACTCTGGCCTCTTCTGTTCTGTTTTCTCTCGTCATCAGGAGTTGTTCTTTAACGTGTTGGCAGAGGACGTAGCAGTCAATCAGGAGGCTCAGAACATTGTCTGTCAAACCATGGACTCCCTCTGTCCACTGGGGGGCAGCATAGGTAAGTCTGCCCATCATCCAAACACAGAAAGGCTTCCCCTGTCTGGGATTTCTAAAGCTTGAACTCTGTTTTTGGTCTGAAGTAATTGAGAGCGTTTTAAAGGAGTGATATTTTGCTTTTTTAAATGGAGTTATGCATTTTAAAACATTTCCCTGTGGTCTACATAAACTGTAAATGTTATGCTTGGGTCTGAATTCTTCATTAATTCAACTCCACAAGTCCATCTTCAACCCTATTTATGAGTAATGACACCAGAAAGGTCATTTTGAGCGCTGGCCCTTTAAATGCAAATGACTCCACCCCCTCCATGTTGTTGCAGGGTTCCTACACAAGTATGGAAAAGCATGGAATTTGATTTTGTAAATTTCCAAGTCTGGAAGAGTATGGAAAATGGAAACAAATGTATAGAAAAATATTCATGTTTCCAAGACTGTTCTTTTTTCTAAAACATAAAATTATCAATATCTGAAAAAAGAAATGAATTGATCTGTTTTTTAAGGCGCTTGCTAGTACAGCTACAATGTTTGTGTGAGAGCACATACAGTAAGATATGTGTCCCAGGAAACATTTGGGCAGATGGACAAGTTGAATGCCCAGCCTTCTGCTCTTATCCTCCTCCAGCCCATTTTAAGGCCCGCCCAGGTGTCGTCAAGTCTCACTGCTGCTTTGACGGACAGGTGATGTCCACACACTGTTCGTGAGCGAGCTATTCAACATGCCTTGTATGATCGTTGGAAGAACTCATAATGGGTGGATGTAAATTCTCTGACGACTGGCTCATAAATCCCAAATATAAAGACTGGTTGGAATTTTTTTACCAAGACATCTGGAAATTAGGGTCTGGAAAAAGTTTGGAATTTTGACATTTCAAATGTGTAGGAACCCTGTTGTTGGCGATGCTGCTGTGTCCCGTTCAACCAACAACTGAATATTTTAGGTAATCTGCTCGAAGTTTGGACATATTTTCAGTATGGACTACAACCACTGCTGCTGATAAACGATTATGGCATTCTCTGAGAAACCTTATATGTGCAAATGTCATGACGTAACTAGTTATAAAACATAACAAATTAAGAAGGAATTAAAACAGGTTGTAGAAATCCACTCGATTTTTGCTGGGATGAATATAAACCTAGCTTTGCGGCACCTGGAGGGTTCAAATTCAAACTTTTGGAACTATTAGTGTCCAAATACACAAATAAATGTACCAAAGACTAATATAAGTGGGTTTAGCAAAATATGACCCCTTTAATGCTAAAAGCAGCTGAAAGGTCCTGGTTCATCCAGAGGACTATGGGCCGCTGCAGGTAATGTACCTGCAGAGAGTGTGGAAGAAATATCACAATAATCAGCTTGTAGAGCTTTAATGTGATGGTGGACAATTTAATAAGACTCCACCAGAGCAAAGGCTTTTACAAGTCTCTAAATTACATCTTGCAGCTCGGGGAAACGTGGAATATCTCAACCTGAATTATTCATCAGACCTAAAATGTTCTGCAGATTCACATATCAGTTTATTAAGCAGAGTAAACATAATCATCTGGGCCAAATGCAGCTGATTTTATACCCTGTTGGATATAGTGGTGCAGTGGTTAGCACTATGTGGAGTTTGCATACGTGGGTTTTCTCTGGGTACCTCAGCTTCCTCCAATCATCCAAAAACTGTTAATGGGTTATAAGATCAGTCTTAATCACCCGTAGGTGTGAATACAAGAGTGAATGGTTGCTTGTTCCCCCAAAGGATCATGTAGTTCAGAAAATGAATGAAGAAGGAAGGTTAGAGGACAGGCAGCATAAACGCACTGTCTGTCTTTGTTTTTTGCCTGATAATCCAATCCAATCCACTTTATTTATATGGCACGGGGGTGTCCAAACCCGGTCCTCGAGGGCCAGCACACCTGGTTCAATTAACAATCAGCTCATCAAGCTCTGCAGAAGCCTGATAATGATGTAATGGCTTCCAGGTGTGATGGAAGAGGGAAATATCCAAAACGTGTAGGTTACTGGCCCTCGAGGACCTGGTTTGGACGCCCCTGATGTAGCACATTTAAACAACAAGAACGATTCCAGAGTGCTGCACATGGAATCGTAAAAACAATAAAGCAAATTAAAGATAATACACTAAAAACAATAAGTAAGTACATAAAACTAAAACAATGCTGTCTATAAAATAATAAAATCAAATAGTTAAAAGTAATAAGGTAAATAAAAGACACAGAGGAGCACACAACTCATGCAGAGTTGAAAGCCAGATAATAAAAGTGGATCTGAAGACGAGACCTAAAACACTCCACTGTGGGAGTAGATGGGGCTGACCACAGAGAAAGTCCTGTCCCCCCTGGTTTTAAGTCTCGTCTTAAGCACCACGAGCTGGAGCTGGCCCTTGGACCTCAGTGCATGCACTGTGGGGTCAGTCCATTCAAAGCTTTGAAAACCAACAACAAAATCTTAAAATCAATTTGAAAATGAACAGAGAGCCAGTGCAAAGACAGAAGGATTGGGGTAATATGTTCATGTGTTTTAGCCCATATTAAAAGTTATGCCGCGGCATTCTGGACTAACTGCAGACGTGAGAGCGCTTTATGGCTGACGCATGAGTAAAGTGGGTTACAGTTGTCCAGACGACTTGAAATAAAAGCGTGTACGACTTGCTCGAAAAGGTAAAAAGATGAAAAAGTTTTTACTTTTTTTTAATGAACCGTTTTACAAAGATGATAAAATCCCGATTTTAAAACGCCATTGATCTGTTTGTCAAGTTTAAAATCGCTGTCTATGGTAAGGCCAAGGCCGGTGACTTTGGGACCCACATCATCTTTGAGGTCAATGAGGACACTTCCAAACATCATCATTTCTGTCTTTCCCCTGTTTAGTTTTAAAAAATTCTGGGCTAACCAATCTTTGACGTCAGACAGTCAGTCGAGTGCTGTAATTAACGTGTGTCGCTCTGTTATTAGGAAATTACAAATACTATAATCAAAAACATGTTTAGGAGAAACTGGAAATAGTAATTGAGTTTCACTAGCTGTGCACACTTGCATAATGGAGGGGATTCACATTTTAGTGTCTTTGTCTTTATAGAAGTGACCGAAAGATCCAGGTTTTTTAAAATTTTTTATTTTTTTTTTATAGGAAACATGTGAGATGCATACCGTCTTTACCATGCAGGTTGCTGTATTTGTCACTCTGTAGTCTTCTTGAAATTAAAAAAAAATAATAATGTTACACTTTTTGAAGACATTCTCCTTCTCTGCAGAAACTTATCTTACAAAAGCAAGAAAAGCACGATCGTACATATAAACAAGTGGTGCCAGGCACAATAAACCCCCCCACACACATATTTTAGCTTATTTTGGCATCGATCCAGCTGATGTCATCGTGTCTATGCGTGTGATGATGTCAGCATATCAATTGCTTCTATCTTTGTGCCAGGTTTGAAGTAAATTGGAACAAAATTTATGTTTTTATAGACTTTTGAAATTTTGCCCATTATAAATAAATGGGACAAAAAAAAGATTTAAAAAAATCATTTAAAATTTGAACTTGGACCTACTTGTCACAAAATGTAACCACATCTATTCTGTGTCACTGGCAATCTATAAACCCAATTTGGTGTAAATTCAACCAATGGTTTTACCGCTAGAATGAACAAACAAAGAAACAAAACCGAGCCAAAAACAATGCCTCCCCCCGGGGTGCCGGGGTGGGATAATAAAATATTCAACAAAGAATGCAGTCTACTTTTGCTTTAAAAATATATGCATTATACAGTACTAGCAGCATTGTACCCGTGGTGCCATTGTACAATAGCAACCTCCCGCACAACCTCCTGTGGTGCAACAGCAGCATTGCACCCATACGCCCTCCTGTGCTGCAACATCAGGACATGCGTCGGACAAAGAACACAGAACGTCCATTATAGTAGGATAATCAGTACCATAATTATCAGTTTGAAATTTCTTACAGTTCTACAGAAATATTTTATGTGGAAGGAAATAAACTCAACATTGGCAGGTTTTCACTGATGTAGACGCTGTGTTTTACTGAGAAGCTCTGAATGTAAACAAAGTCCACAAGGAGATGTAAATACTCTGTCTTCATTGATTTCATTCTAACGCCACTATCCCTTCAGTCTGTTTGTATTATATCTGTAAATCTGTACATTTATTCAGCTTGTTTGTGTCAAATCAGAATGTTTAGATACATGATGACAAGAAACCGTGTCCTTCAGTTCTTTTTACGTCATGTAAATACAACAGGCTTTTTGTTTGGACTTGCATTGTAGCTCCTTCTGATGCCGTCAGCCTCCTTTCAAGCACTACGATTGTTTCTAGTTTCTGTTCTGTGCTGTAGTTCGTGCTGTGCTTTTGACCGATAACACAAACGCGTAGCTCTCATTGGTGTTGGACTTTATAATCAGTTGTGATGTCGCCTCAGGTGAGCGCCCGTGGCTCGACATGTGCCTGACAGCGTACCAAGCCCAGGACGACGCAGGGAAAAACACAACATTCTACCAGATCTGCAACACCGCCATGGCCAAACCCCAGTCTGCAGCGTATGAACCGGCATGACATAAAGGGAGGTCAGAGGTCACAAGAATCCTGAGGCATGACTTATTATTTGTAAATTATTTTAATTTAATGTGGTCAGTTTTTTAATAGTTTTTATTTGTATTGACTGTGTGAAACAAATTTAATGTACATAAAGTGTAAAAATATTTAGACAGCTTATGGCATTTTTAACCTTGTTACTGTTTTCTCTTTTTCTTTGTCAAAATAAAATTTAAGCCTGGAAATATTTTTGATTCTGGAAGAGGTTTTTGTGGTTAAAGTAGAAAGAAAACAAGACAAGATGGTGATTTTTTTTCCCAAAGTAAAATTAGGGGTGTTGTTTCATTATCAGCATCAGGAATCAGTCTATCACCAGATGATCCCAGTCTGCTATCTGTGCAGGCGTAGGGACAAGAGAGAGACCTGGGGAATGATGGGTATTAAAGTTTATCTCTCTAATGGAGGGGTTTTTTGTTTGTTTGTTTGTTTGTTTGTTTGTTTTAATACTTTATTTACAGTTTTTAACTTTACAAAAACTCTACAAAACATCCCACAACAAAGAAACATACAAACGTATAGGCTTCCAGACAGTTATAAACTATGTAAATAGACTTACAGAAATAACACAGTTGCAGTAGTAAAAGTAAAGCAAGCACCCTGTGAAAAGTTGAGTCAGGCATCACACCTGACACTGGGTGAGGAAGGGTCCTCAGATTCCCTCAAATCTGTTCTGTTCGTTGGGTTTGTCAGTCACAGTTGTTCCATTTGAGTAACTGAGCGGAGCCAATGAGCAAAGGTGGGTGGAGTGGTAGACTTCCAGGTTAGGAGAATATGTTTCTTAGCCTCCACCATCCCTAGGTGCAGAACAACCTGTGTGTCATGCAGAGGATCAGAAGTCTGAGCAGAGCATCCAAGGATGGCCAGGTCACAGTTGGGCTGAATGGACAGCTGCTCAAATATAGCTGACCAAAACTTCTGGAATTTAGGGCAGAACCAGCAAAGATGTGCTGGTGAACCCTCAGTAATATGACACATACAGGAGACACAGATGAGAAAATAAGATTTAGCTTAGTTTTAGAGCAGGGGTGTCAAACTCAGGGGCCACATACAACCCAATATGACCTGCAGTGGGCCGGATGATTAAAATAATAACACAATAATACAAAAATAATATCAATTCCAAAATTTATATGTCTAATTTCTATGTTTTAGAGAGAAGAAAGTAAGATTATATTATCAAATTTTTCACATCCTTTAAAAAAATGTGGAAAAACATGAACAACCATGACCAAAATGAAATGTATTTAGAAAAAAAGTGCAATTTTAACAATTTATGCCATTATTTGGCCTCAGCTTCTCATTTTCACATGTTCAGTACAACTTACAGATCACAGTGGATCTACAAATACACAAAACATTTAATAACAGACAGAATATTGGTACAATTACTCTTAATTCTATTAAGACATTTCAGGTTCATATTTGTTCAGGTTGTTCACATTTTTTGTAAAAGGATAGTTTGTAAATGTTAACATTTTTGTGTAATTTTACTTTTTTTTTTTTTACACTAAAACAAAGAAAAATTTGTGGTTTTCATTATTTATAGGTTATTATGATAGTATTTTACTGGTCTGACTCTGACCCACTTTAGATGGAACTGACCTAAAATTATTTTGACATCCTTGATTGTTAATATCTTCAGTGTAATTTTTGGGTTTCACTAATTCATCCCGTGGGCTGGACTGGACCCACTGGCGGACCGGTTTTGGCCCCCAGGCCGCATGTTTGACACCCCTGTTTCAGAGTAATGCAATCTGTGCACCACCTTGTACTGAGTTTACCTCTAACATGAGTTATTGGAGCAGCAATGGACCTGAGACAGTACCTCCTCCCAAAGTTTTACAGATATTTCAGAGTTCAAGTGATGGACTTTTTAAAGCTACATTTACACTAGTATACTTGTGTCATTGTGGATTTTTTTTCTGTATCTCAGGGTTTGTACAGGTGCTTGAAATCCTTGAAAATGTTTGAATTTCAATGTTGTGTTTTCAAAGTCTGAGAAGTGCTTGAATTTTAGTTTAAGTGCTTGAAAGTGCCTCTATTCTAACTGATGTGATTTTTAAAAAATTATTTTTACCTCCGCCAAGGAGGTTATGTTTTTGCCAGGGTTTGTTTGTTTGTTTGTTTTTTGTTTGTCTGTTTGTCTGTCCGTTAGTGTGCAACATAACTCAAAAAGTTATGGACAGATTTTGATGAAATTTTCAGGGTTTGTTGGAAATGGGATAAGGAAGAAATGATTACATTTTGGTGGTGATCGGGGGTGGGGGGGCCCACGGGGCCCACGGGGGGGCCCATTTCCAACAAACCCTGAAAATTTCATCAAAATCTGTCCATAACTTTTTGAGTTATGTTGCACACTAACAGACAGACAGACAGACAAACAAACCCTGGCAAAAACATAACCTCCTTGGCGTGGGGGGGGGGCCCACAGGGGGGGCCACTGATCAGCCTTGGCGGAGGTCTGCGCTCTCCGAGTGCTTCTAGTTTGTTTGTTTGTCTGTTTGTTTGTCTGTCCGTTAGTGTGCAACATAACTCAAAAAGTTATGGACAGATTTTGATGAAATTTTCAGGGTTTGTTGGAAATGGGATAAGGAAGAAATTATTAAATTTTGGTGGTGATGGGGGGGGGGGGGGGGGGGGCGCAGACCAGAAAATTTCATCAAAATCTGTCCATAACTTTTTGAGTTATGTTACACACTAACGGACAGACAAACAGACAGACAAACAAACAAATAAACCCTGGCAAAAACATAACCTCCTTGGCGTGGGGGGGGGGCCCACGGGGGGGGCCACTGATCAGCCTTGGCGGAGGTCTGCGCTCTCTGAGTGCTTCTAGTTTAATTTTAAATCTGCCAGGTTAGATGCCAAGCCAAAGCTACTTACAGAGAAGTGATACATTTGGAAAAATAAAACTTCATGTTAAAAAAGAAAATGAGCAGGTGCACTCAGGTCGACTCCAGGTACATTTTTATTTTAATCTTTGGGTCGGTGTGAGTGTGTCTGAAGAACATCAAGTGGCTTCCCTTTTTTTGGGCGACATTTTGTGTTCTTTAATTTCTAAACTTTTTGCTATCATGAAGCACTTACAATCTTCCTTCTCAGGATCTTTTCTTTCTGTCTGTTCCTAAAGTTAGAACTGAACAGGGGAAAAAGGCCTTCAGATTTGCGGCTCCATTCACCTGGAACGAACTACAAAAAGACCTGAAACTTAAAGATCGGGTTTCGCTGGACACTTTTAAGAGGATGTTGTATGACTTAGAGATGGAGACATCTGGCTGCAGATGTTTTGTCTGACGCACTTTAGCTTCATCTCATGGGCACTTTCAGCTAAGCTGACTTTGGAAGGTTTGACATGACTGTGTTTTTATGTATTGAAAACTTGTTTTTGTTTTTATGTAGGAAAGTTTGTGTCTGTAACTATTTAATGTACTGCTGCCTGTCTTGGCCAGGAAACTCTTGGAAAAGATATTTTTTATCTCAATGAGGTTTTCCTGGTTAAATAAAGGTAAATAAATAAAATAATTTTAGATGGTTATAGCATAATCCAATGTACATCGTGATAAAAAGTAACAAAAATAATGAGAGTATGTATTTCTGTAGATATGTATTTTACCTCAGTGATAAGGTGCTGTGCAGGAAAAATTTGAAAATAACCTTTAAAGGTGTTTGAATTTGACCTTGAAAGATGTCTACAAACCCTGAGTATTATACAAGTAGGCCAACTCTTTTTTTTTTTTCTTTAACTGTATGAGCTCACTACTTTTGTTGATTAACCCTTTCATGCATAGGTCACTACAGTGGACAGTTACTCTCCAGCTGTTTTCTTGTATTTTAATGGGTTTTGATGTTTTAGTTCCATATCAGCCAACACAGTGAACACTTACGCACCATCCCATACACTGACATTCAGACCATTACTGTAACTTTACTGTTCTTGATCAACCTGATCTGCACTAGTATGTTTGAGTGTAAATCAATTATTTGTTAGACAAGAAGGTTGTTTTTTTTTTTGCATATTATCTCCATGAAGAGAGTAATTACTGGCATTAGAATATATTCAAATGTGAGAAGACATCAGATTAGCAGCATCAAAAATGTTTTATTTCATTGTTTTCATATCACTTTCTGATATTTGGTTGTAAACACATGTTTCTTTACTTCAAAAATTAAATGCATGGATATTTTTGTAACTCCATAGAAAAAAAAAACTCAATCGCATTGTTTTTTTCATGCCTAAGGAGGAATAAAAACACTGAAGAAAAAAATCTTGACTGAGGTTCTCACAGTTCATGCATGGAAGGGTTAATGCATTGTTTCAACGCTGAAAACA
This sequence comes from Sphaeramia orbicularis, assembly GCF_902148855.1. Taxonomy (NCBI): domain Eukaryota; kingdom Metazoa; phylum Chordata; class Actinopteri; order Kurtiformes; family Apogonidae; genus Sphaeramia; species Sphaeramia orbicularis. The sequence continues at coordinate 32,429,312 of NC_043962.1, read as the reverse complement.
CCTGTTTTTGTCAGCCAATGAAAAGTTGACTTTGTAGAGGTACAGTATGTGGTTCTAACAGAACAGTGACACTGCCTTACATTAAACTATAAATAAGGTAGTTTAACCTTAACAGTAAAACTAATTCTGCAGCAGTCAAATGTATCCAAATCCTCATGTGTTATATATAGTAGAACACTGACAGACCATTTAACCACATGGACAATGATCTTCTTTTTATTTTTATTTTTTTTCATGTTAAGACATTATCAGCCTCAGAGATTAAATGTGCTAAATCTTACATATTTTAATAAAATGAAAACAAATGACACAGTGCTGGTCAGCTGATGTGGATCACCACTGTCACTGTCTGCTTTATAATACTCCAGTCCTCCTGCAGGAAGTGGAGAAGAAGAGTACTGCACCAGGTTGTGCGTTAGGTGGCGCACAGGATCTATGGAAACTTCCTTTGATATCTAGCTGTGACAGTTTGCGATCTGTTTTAGAGGCACAGTGACATTTAACTGCAATAGTTCAATCCTAATTTTCCAGTAAATATCAGGGACAGCCTTCAGTTCAAGAGCTCAACTGTGACATGGACAATAATAACGGTCTGGTTTGGGTTTAAACAGGAATCCAAGATGATTTTGACTGATTTTTCAACTTGGTGAGGCGTAAAAACTTTTATGTAAATATATAATTAATAGTTTTCTAGACCGGAAACACCTATTTCAACTTCTAGATGTTCTGATCTATGATGTCCAATAAACAGATCAGAAGTGTGGGTTCAGTTTGACAGATGAGCCTCCCGTCCCCGCCTCCCTCCTCCTCCCTCCTCCTCCCCCTTCCTCCTCCTTCCTCCTCCTCCTCATCCTCGCGGGTCCTCTCTCCCCTCAGACGGACCTCTTCGTCTTCTCCGACCCCATTCCGTCCCGGTTCCAACCCGGCACCCGAGCCCTCCGGTACTGCTGTCCGTACTGGACCTGTCCCGGGTACAACTTGGTCAGTCTCTTGGATCCAGTTTTTCTCCTTCAGCTGTGGAAGATGTGAAGGGTTTAAGGTCCAGGTTTAAGGAGGTTTCTCCGTGGCCGTGGCGGGTCTCCCTGGGGATGCCTGCAGCCTGGAGCCGCACTGGGACGCACCAGAACCAAACAGGTTCACTACTTTTACGCAACACAGTGAAGGAAGTACAGGTTTTGTGGCAGCTCTGAGTTCAGATTTGCGCTTATTTGTGTGATTTCCAGAAACCAGACATGGATGTCTTATGTTGGCTCCTCCACCAGTTCTATCGCACGGGTTAAATCCACCCACACCATGCTGCTTCCACTCCTCAGGTTTCTGTGCTTGTGGCTGTGCAGTGAGGCCGTAGAAACTCAACTCAACTGGCAGAAAACAAAGACGACTTTCAGCCATCATTATGAATCCACCACCGTTGACTGGAATGCGCAGAGCCAGAGATGGCGCACAGTCAGTGGTATGGACAATAGGGTTCAGCACGGTGCCAGTGCGCAGGCCTTGCGGTTGGATACTGTAAACCCCGCGCACTCGGAGCAGCTGAGGACACGGATTCCCCAACACGGCGTGCGTAAAAGCGACGCGCAAACCGAAACGCGGCACGTCCATACCGGGAAGGAGGTTTTACGCACGGATGGAAACCTTATCCAAAAGCTGCGGACAGATGGATACACACCAGCAGACATCCAGACTGAACCCCAGCATGGACGGAACTCCAGTATGCAGAGGCAGAGGCAGAGACGCAGCGTCCAACACGAACGGGCAAAGCGCAGCGAGGATGGAGCGCAACCTGTGGTCATGGCGCAGGAACAAGACGCAGAAGCCCCCTTCGGACTGAACACCAGCGACTATGAGGAGGAGTACATACTGCCGGATTTTCCCGACAGCACCCCGTTTTCACCGGTGGACACGCGAATAAGACGCAAGCAGGTGAAGAACCCTTTCTACCCGGTGACCGCGGAGTCCTACGGGGCCTACGCGGTCATGATCACCGCCGCAGTCATCTTCAGTGTGGGGATCATTGGGAACGTGTCGATCATGTGCATCGTGTGTCATAACTACTACATGAGGAGTATCTCCAACTCCCTGTTGGCCAACCTGGCGCTCTGGGATTTTGTCATCATCTTCTTCTGCCTGCCACTCGTGGTCTTCCATGCGCTCACCAAGGACTGGCTGCTGGGAGAGCTGTCCTGCAGGATCATTCCATACCTGGAGGTGAGGGTGGGACACCAAAGTTCTCTGGTAACAGTGGGGAGCATGTTTTAGTGATGAGCACCTGAACTACACACATCTGAAAGTCAAGTGAGATACTGAACTTATGCAAACATGTACTGCAGGGGTGTCAATAAAATAATAAATGTGGTTCAGTTCCATTTACAGGGTGGGGAAGCAAAATTTACAATGAACATTTAGTTGTTTTTTCTCAGCAGGCACTACGTCAATTGTTTTGAAACCAAACATATATTGATGTCATAATCATACCTAACACTATTATCCATACCTTTTCAGAAACTTTTGCCCATATGAGTAATCAGGAAAGCAAACGTCAAAGAGTGTGTGATTTGCTGAATGCACTCGTCACACCAAAGGAGATTTAGAAAATAGTTGGAGTGTCCATAAAGACTGTTTATAATGGAAAGAAGAGAATGACTATGAGCAAAACTATTACGAGAAAGTCTGGAAGATACTATTAAAGAAGAATGGGAGAAGTTGTCACCCGAATATTTGAGGAACACTTGCGCAAGTTTCAGGAAGTGTGTGAAGGCAGTTATTGAGAAAGAAGGAGGACACATAGAATAAAAACATTTTCTATTATGTACATTTTCTTGTGGCAAATAAATTCTCATGACTTTCAATAAACTAATTGGTCATACACTGTCTTTCAATCCCTGCCTCAAAATATTGTAAATTTTGCTTCCCCACCCTGTAAAGTGGGTCAGACCAGTAAAATATTATCATAATAAACTATAAATAACGAAAACCACCATTTTTTCTCTTTAAGTGTTAAAAAAAAGTAAAATTACACAAAAATGTTAACATTTACAGACTAGCCTTTTACAAAAAATGTGAAAAACTTGAACAAATATGAACAACCTGAAATGTCTTAAGAGAATTTTGAGAGTAATTGTACCAATATTCTGTCTGTTATTAAATGTTTTGCATGTTTGTAGATCCACTGTGATCTGTAAGTTATAATGTATGTGTGTAAATGATAAACTGTGGCAGAATATTGTTAAAATTACACTTATTTTTTCAGTTTGTTCATGTTATTCACATCTTTTGAAAGGATAGTTTGTAGATGTAAACCTTTTCATAATGTAAATTTAATTTTTTCACTCCAAAATAGAGACAGTTTGGAGGTGACATTATTTATATATTATTATGTTATTATTTTACTGGTTCGGCCCACTTCAGATCAAATTTAGCTGAATGTGGCCCCTGAACTAACATGAGTTTGACACCCCTGATGTACTGTATAACATAACATTAGCCTCAATCAGTAAGTCAGTCTTTCCCAAATGGGGGTACTTGGAAGAACTTTAGGGGTACTTGATATTTAAAAAAAAAATTAAAAAAATACATTAAATAAATCATCATGTACTGAATCCAAAATAAATAATGAGAATTAATGCTGAAACATAAAACACAATAAATACATTCATATAATAGTTTTATTGTCAATCATCTTGTTTAAGCTTTGGTAACATTTTAAGAACATTTAGATGAGTTTATTTGAGTAATTAAGTCATTCTTTTTGGTTGATGAAAGGTTCAATTCATTTATTTTTCTTATCAGTGAAAGAGGGCACTTTTCGGTTTATATTTTGCACGCAACATTTACTTGTAAAATTGTGTTATTTTTAATATATTACAGTTAAATATATGTTTGTTTACAAAGTTGCAAAAAGAAAAACAGACATCTTTGGCACAGGAACAAGTTTTGCCAATTTTTTTAACCTCCTAAGACCCAGGAAATGTCTGCAAAGTGCAAGCTTTTTTTGTTTTTTTATTAAATAGGTGCCTATATTGGAAACATCATGATGCAACAGTTTTTTCAGATGCTGTTTTTTTTTTTTTTTTTTTTATGGAATGTCCTTTGTGGTGGACAGTTTTCTTTCCTTTTTTTTGTATAAAGTTGTGAAACTCTTGTCCACAAATGTGAACAGAAAACCCATAGCTGGGTCTTAGGAGGTTAATCAATAATGCTGAGTCGAGAATTGGGGGTACTCGGTTAAAAAAGTTTATTTTGGGGGTACTCCACTGTAAAAAAGTGTGAGCACTGGCCTAAGTTGTACACTACATGGACAAAAGTATTGGGACACTTTGAATCCAGGAGTTTCTCTTCTAACAGGGGTCTGGGATACAAAACAATACTAATTGTTTAAATTGTTACATTTGCTTCCAAAATGCCTCAAAGATGTTTTTTTACTTAATTTCTCTCATCACTCATTTTCTCTTTTTTTTTGTTTGTTTGTCTTTTTTATCCATGACTAAAAGTTTAAATGTTCTACCTCTAAATTTCTAAAATATTTTTCATGCTCTGACTGTAAATAATAATTGTCTACCACACCTAACCATCTACTTTCTTCACATCTCATTTAAACTTCTAGGAAATATTAATGTTTATAACTTTACTATATTGGGACACATCATGGCCACATGTGTAAGATGTCCTGTTCATGCTGATTTGACATATAAACATCAATATTAATAATCAATATGATAATTATTACAATATATAACTATATAATGAGATTTGTCATTATTGTTTTGTATCCCAGACCCCTGTTTGAAAAGATGCACCTAAATTCAATGTGTCCCAATACTTTTTAGGCAATTATGCTGTGAGACTAACGATATAATGTAAACACACGATGATCCCACAATATAATCCATTGTTACATATTAAACTTACCAAAAGTGTGCAAGAAAGTAAAATTAATGCAGCTGTTAATATCTACAGCAGGAAAATGCAACATACCTGTAAATGTAACCGTAAAATGAATCATGTGCACATACACCGTCTGGATTTAACTCAGTAAATACTGTAGGTAAAAGTGTTCCTTAGGATGATTACTGCAGTCATTAATATGTTTCACTTTTTTAACTCAAACTGATGCAGTGAGTAGTTTCTCATTTCTTAAACAACCATCAGTTTGATAGAGAGCATATAAACTGGACTGTGTTTCAATGGGAAAAGGTCATGTGATCTGATGAGTCCAGATTGACCCTGTTCCAGAGTGATGGAGGCGTCAGAGGGTGAAGTGATTACCCATCATGCCTTGTGCCTACAGTACCATTCTGTGGGGGCAGTGTTATGATCTGGGGTTGATTTAGTTAGTCAGGTCAAGGTTCAACAACATAATGTGTTTTAAAAAATGGCTGAAATAAAGGCTGTGACGTTAGGGTGAGGGTTCATGTGTGAAGCATACTCAAAGACCAGAACTGTCCAATAAAATATTAGAGTGTGGGACTTTTTTGGTGTGTTTTTGTCACAGTAAAACCCTGACAGGAACCATTTTACTGCACAATGACAGCTTTTAGTATTCATATGTTTAGTATATTTTACAGATAATACTTTTGCTTAAATATTTACCTCAGGTTTTATTTTAAAGTGTCATGTTATGAATATTTTGCTTGTTACAGCGTATTTTCAGTGAGTTATAAGTACCGTACAGGGTGGGGAAGCAAAATTTACAATGAACATTTAGTTGTTTTTTCTCAGCAGGCACTACGTCAATTGTTTTGAAACCAAACATATATTGATGTCATAATCATACCTAACACTATTATCCATACCTTTTCAGAAACTTTTGCCCATATGAGTAATCAGGAAAGCAAACGTCAAAGAGTGTGTGATTTGCTGAATGCACTCGTCACACCAAAGGAGATTTCAAAAATAGTTGGAGTGTCCATAAAGACTGTTTATAATGGAAAGAAGAGAATGACTATGAGCAAAACTATTATGAGAAAGTCTGGAAGATACTATTAAAGAAGAATGGGAGAAGTTGTCACCCGAATATTTGAGGAACACTTACGCAAGTTTCAGGAAGTGTGTGAAGGCAGTTATTGAGAAAGAAGGAGGACACATAGAATAAAAACATTTTCCATTATGTCAATTTTCTTGTGGTAAATAAATTCTCATGACTTTCAATAAACTAATTGGTCATACACTGTCTTTCAATCCCTGCCTCAAAATATTGTAAATTTTGCTTCCCCACCCTGTAAGTATAAGGCTTGAATACTTCTACCACTATTGCTGATTTACACTAAAAGACAAAAAGAAGAGCTGATTTATTCTAAGCAGTTATTTGCAGAATCAGCTGGTCTGTGGCTTTAAATCAGGTTTAATGTGACTGAATATAAATGCTTCTTAATACGATGAGCTTCACATCAGACTGCAGAACACTAAATGACACCTGCTGGACATGTGGCCTTGTGCTGACCAATCAAAGTAGAGAAAAGGATTAAGGAAGAGTCTTGGAGACTGAGATTAGACCACAACGACCCCCCTCTGTAAGGACCTGACTCTCCTCTTGAAAACTGGGTGAAGGAGGGCTGATCCAGATCTGGATTTATACAGAGTCTCTGTTGAATTCCATAGTTGATATTCCTGTCATATTTCTGTTGATTACTTCAGTTTTCTTTAATCTGCCTGTTATTCCTAGTTCCAAAGTTTGTGGTTGTGACTTTATTGTGACAGACAGCCTGCTCCACAAACAAATAATTTTCCCAGCATGCATTGAAAGACCTTCAATAGTCATGATCTCAATATCATGAGCATCAGTCCTGGACTAGATGAATGGTTTCTAACTCCAGCACATGAAGAAAAACAATGTGACAGTAACAGTGAACTGTCCACAAACCTTTGAAAAGTGTTTTTTCATTCATTCATTCATTCATTTTCTGAACCCACTTCATCCTCACTAGGGTCATGGGGGTCGCTGGAGCCTATCCCAGCTACTGGGTGGTGGTTTATTTATGTTGAATTTCATATTTTTGGGGATACCATAATTATTCGTTCCACAATTACAGATTTTTAACTTCCTCTTGTGAGTGTTTCTTCATTTTTCCATGTCAGTGATTGAACATAAACCCAGTCAAAAGGTGTAACGTTTAATTCATGAACTATAGATATGTTTTTACTTATAATCACTTGTGTCTGAGATGCAGATGTTATGTTGGATGGAGTTTGTTTTCATTGGTGTTTATATGTTTGTTGGTTTCTCTGTCAGTAGTATTATACTAAAACTACTGCACTGATTTTCATGGAACATAAGGGTAGGAAACTGGCCAAGGTGGAGCCATTTACAACCTTGGAAGGTTTTATTTTTTTAATATCTTTGCAGAAATGGGCATTTGTTTGTGTAAGTAGACTTTAGGGCTTTAGCAGAGGTAAGCCCTTCTGCTTATTGTTATAGATGTTGTTTATTAAACCATGTTAAATGGTACATACTTACAGAGTCAGTCCTGCAGGTCTGAGGTCAGTGCTGTGGTCTCCTCTAACAGTTTAATGGAGCATAAGCGCACAGAAACAATAAGAGGATTACATGTCATGGGGTGGTCGACCCCCAACACACACATACACACCCAAGCTTATGTTTCTATCACTTTCATGGCGACATTAACCTACATTGATTTCCAGGAGACTTATCCTGACCTGAACCATAACCACAGTCTGCCTAAGCTTAATCTAAATCTAAACCTAAAGCAAGTCCCCTATAGTCTCATAGAGTAACCCTGTACTGTACTATGTATGAATGTGTGTTCAGGTGTTATGACGGTGTCGAGGCGCTGAGCTGGAGTTGTTTCTTCAGTAAATCATGATGATTATATGAAGTTTTAACTGCAGTTGGACACAGCTTTAACCCTTTAATGCATGAATTATGAGAACCTTAATCAAGAGTTTTGTTTTTTTTTTCCCTGAGTGTTTTTTTTTTCCTCTTTAGGCATGAAAAAAATTGAACATTTTTTATGAACCTAATTTTCATGGAATTCCAAAAATGTCCACTCAGCTGGACACCATGCATTTAATTTCAGAACCAAAGAAACATGTATTTACTGATATACTGCATCAAAACTAGGAAATAAAAACATGTTTAATGCTGCTAATCTGATGTTTTCTCACATTTTAACATACCTGCATGAAGATAATATGCAAAAAAAAAAAAAAAAACCTTTACAATTGAATAAAAATTACCAGTTTTTTTACACTCAAACATGTAACTGCAGATAAGGTTTATCAAGAACAGCAAATTTACTGTAATGGTATGAATTACAGTGTATGGGATGATGCATAAGCATCCAATGTGTTAGCTGATATGGAACTAAAACAACAAAATCCATAAGAGAACACCTTTGAACAGCTGTCCACTGTAGTGACCACTGTGCATGAAAGGGTTAAGACTGTTTGAAGTTATCCATGGTTCCTCACAGGTCACTATCAACCTGTAGCTGGAAATGTTTGCAGATAATCTCCAGTAATCTAAAGTTTTCAACATGGTATTTAGGTTTCCTGAAAGTGTTTCTCAAAAAAAAAAAAAAAAGACAATAACCATCTATGTCTTCTACAGAGTCTACCATGTTTGTCAGAATGGACAAACCAAACGGTGATCCTCATTTCTGGTTGCAGTCTGCGTCCTCACCACCAGATGCCTCTGTATCCTACACTCTGTCCCTGTCAGAGTGATCAGTTTGTTGTTATTTGAAAGTTGACTTTACAAAGTATATGTTCACTGTCATCCTCTGGTTCCAGGTTGCATCTCTTGGGGTCACCACCTTCACACTCTGCGCTCTGTGCATCGACCGTTTCCGCGCTGCCACCAACGTGCAGATGTACTACGAGATGATTGAGAACTGGGCGTCCACCACAGCCAAGCTCGCCGTCATCTGGGTCGGCGCTCTGCTGCTGGCGTTGCCTGAGCTGCTGATCCGACAGTTGGTGACCGAGGATGGAGACCCGCCTGACGTGACGCCCTGTGAACGCTGCGTGGTGCGTATCTCCACTGAGCTCCCGGACACACTGTATGTCCTTGGACTCACCTATGACGGCGCACGTCTGTGGTGGTACTTCGGCTGCTACTTCTGCCTGCCGACGCTCTTCACCATCTGCAGCTCCCTGGCCACCGCGCGTAAGATCCGCCGTGCAGAGCGTGCATGTGTCCGTGGCAGCAAGAAGCAGATCCAGCTGGAGAGTCAGATGAACTGTGCTGTGGTGGCGCTGGCCATCCTCTATGGTTTTTGCATTATACCAGAGAACATCTGCAACATCCTCAGCGTTTACATGGCAGCTGGCATTCCCAGGAGAACCCTGGACATCCTGCACCTGGTCAGCCAGCTGCTGCTGTTCTGTAAGTCTGCAGTGACGCCGGTGCTGCTGTTCTGTCTGTGTCAGCCGTTCACCAGAGCCTTCCTCGACTGCTGCTGCTGCTGCTGTGACGAGTGCGGCCCGGCTCGTTCCCCCGCCACCGCCAGCGACACTGAAAACGAGTGCACCACCACCGAACTGGAGCTCTCACCTTTCAGCACCATCCGCATGGAGGCGGCGTCCACCTCCGCTGCCTACACGGCTGTGGGAACACACTGCTGAGGTTAAAGGTCACAGATCAGTGTTAGGATGGGCCCAGTGGGGGTTCGACTGGTGGACACACTGACATACTGGGCTTTGAACTCCACACTTTTAGAACTTGAGTGGAATTGACCCAAATATCAGTGTCACTGTCCATCCAGCCACTGTTTACAGAGTTTATGTATGAAAACACACACAGTTAGACTATATCATTTATTTAGTCTTGTACGTAACTCACCATTATCAAATTACATCTGCACCGTCACATTTTTTTGTTACATTTTACAGAAGCTGAGAGCAGACATGGGTGCTATCCATTTTTTAATCCACTATCCCAGGGGTGTCAAACTCATTTCAGTTCAGGGGCCACATACAGCTTAATATGATCCAAAGTGGGCCGGACCAGTAAAATGATATAAATAATAGGATAAGAACTTATGAATAATGGCAACTCCAAAGTTTTCTCTATGTTTTTGTGTGAAAAAAGTAAAATTCCACAATGAAAATGTTTACACCTATGAACCATACTTGAACATAACATGAACACTATGAACAACCTGAAAATTCTTAAGAAAAAAAGTGCAATGTTAACAAAATTACGCCTAAGTTGATCATTTATACATGTGCATCACAACTTAAAGATTTAGTAACAGGCAGAATATTGTATAAAATTCTATATACTTCTCTTAAGACATTTCAGATTGTTCATATTTGTTCAGGATATTCATATTTTATGTAAAAGGATAGTCTGTAAATGTAACTTTTTTTCGACTTTAACTTTTTTTATACTTAAACAAAGAGGAAAATTGGCAGTTTTCATTATTTATAGGTTATTATGATAATATTTTACTAGTCTGATCCACTTTAGATTGAATTGACCTAAAATGATTTTAACATCCTTGATTATTAATATCTTCAGTGTAATTTTTGTATTTCACAAATTCATCCTAGGGGCCAGACTGGACCTTTTGGCGGGCCGGTTTTGGCCCCTGGGCCACATGTTTGACACCTGTGCACTATCTCAATCATATCCTTAAAATCAGTCTTGATGTCTGGTGAGCGCTGTAACTTTTCAACAATGACCAAGAATATTTCTTCAGTTTTTGATATTTGTTTCCAATATCGGTAGAAACACAGCTGTTTTAACACGTTACAAACTAGTGTTTATTCAGTTATTGTAAGTGTCACTTGAAAGATTATATTGAGTTCAATGTTTCCTGCAGATAAAGCTCACATTTTTTTGCACAGCAGACCTGCATGTGCTCCATGGAATCCTAAAGAAATGATATAATATTTAATATTATTATAAAATTAATATATTGGGCATTTAATACACATTGTTTACTTGTGATTAGAACTGAGATTTCCTTTGGTTTGACCATAAATTGTCATTTACAGAAAGGATGCAGCTGCTCTCAGTCTCTGTGGTGTAGTTTTTTTGTTTTTATTTTATTTCCAGTTGTTTTCTTTTTGTGTGAGTGCGAGTCAGTGGGATGTACAGTAATATATTGAAAATGCAGATGCTGTGTTATGTTTCGCTGTTGATGTGAATCAGTTATGGCTGTTAGAGTTAGTGTTTCTTCACTTTTCTTTGCAGAAACCTCCACCGTTCTCAGTCTGTCATGTAATTTGATTTTTTTTTTTTAGCCACACAGGAAATGTCACTTTAATTAAAAAATATTTTAAAGTAGTTTTATTTACCTGGTGTGTATTTAAAAGTGGATGACATGGGAAAGAGCACATACAGCACACATGGTCAGAGGTAGTTGTGGGGGTAGAAAAATGTGTCATAATGGTCACAACTTCTATCACTTGGTAAAGAAAACATAAATCCGTGTGTTAGTTTTACTCTACACTCCATTTTTACCTGTTGCTCATTTTCACTTTACAAATGTATGTCATGTAATCTGAAGTTGACTGTAGAGCTTAGTGTTAGAGAAGCTGAAAAACTGTTTGTCTGCTGAAGAAAACAACACAGACATGTCCAGAGAACATGGAGCAAACAGAAGAAAAGACAAGAAGCAGAGACAACACCCATCACAGGACACTGCTGCTATTGTTTACAGTTCAGACTCAACACGTCCTCTTACACGTACAGTTACAGTTACAGTTACAACGCACTGAACCGAGCTGACAGAAAACCACCAGTAAAGGATTCTCTCGTTAGTTTTATCTGCACAAATAATTGATCGAAAGAAAATAGCAGTCAGCCTATTTGCTGTGTCACGTTCAACACAACTCAGCTGGTTTTTCTCTCACCATCAGCAGCGCCGCCGCCCAGCCGGGAGCACACAGCATACCATTGTCCTCGCCTCCCGTTGTTATGACGACCAAGGGAGTCTGCCTCTTACAGCACTACAGTACCGCTGACAGCACACCAAGGCTCATTTATTCAGAGAAAAGTTGTCATTAAGCATTTCTGGTCTGAACCAGTGTGGTGTGGAGGCTAAACAGTACAACATGGCTGTTAAATATGTGCTACTGTTTGATTTAGTGTCAACAAGAAGAGGAATAATTCACAACTTTAAAAGTATGAAGTCTTAAAAGTCTACCTGTTGACTTTTATCCTATCAGCATCTATATTATAAAAGCCAAGTGGCCTCTTTGTGTATGTGTCTCGGGATTCACACAAAATCCAGAAAGAGCTGACTGCTGCAGTTTGTCGTACTTACGTATTTTTGGTCAAGGAACAGACTAGTGAAAACGACAAGTTGATAGGACCAGTACTTTGGGAGATATTAGTAATTTTGGAATACAGTAGCCTTACAATCACGTTGCTATGCCAAGAATGCTTTGGCGGTGACTGCTGGACAAATTTGGTACAGCATGCACAAATACGCAACAGCATAAAAACTACCACATCTAGAACCTGAGGATCACCATGGGTCAACGCACTAGAGGCTAGTGGGGATATATTATCAGTTATAGCATTAATGTGCATGAAAGGCCATTTGTGTAAAAGATTTTCTGCAAAAACGACATTCAAATGTGGAGGAACAGAAATATTTGATATACCTTAAAGGGGTCATATTTTGCTAAACCCACTTTTATTAGTCTTTGGTACATTTCTTTTTGTATTTGGACCCTAATAGTTCATAAAGTTTGAATTTGAACCCTCCAGGTGCTGCAAGGCTATCTTTATATTCATTTTGGCAAAAATCCAGTGGATTTCTACAACTCGTTTTAATTCCTGCTTAATTTGTTACGTCTATAAATAGTTACGTCACGACGGTTACACATATAAGGTCAAGACTTCCGACAAACATTTCTCTGAGTACGACATAATTGTTTGTCAGCAGCAGCGGTTGTAGTCCATACTGAAAATATGTCCAAACTTCGAGACCATTACCTAAAATGTTCAGTTGTTGGTTGAACAGGACAGACCTGGAGGGGATGGGGTGTGAAGTGGCTCATTTGCATTTAAAGGGCCAGCGCTCAAAACGACCTTTCTAGTGTCATTACTCATAAATAGGGTTGAAGATGGACCTGCGGAGTTGAATTAATGAAGAATTAAGACCCAAGCATAGCATTTACAGTTTATGTAGACCACAGGGAAATGATTGAAAATGAATAATTCAATTTAAAAAAGCAAAATATCACTCCTTTAAATATTAGCATGTTGACATGTAAACACACACTGACAAACTGTTTGTGGCCAATGAAGGACTTAATGAATCATGTCATTTGTACATAAGACAGGTTGAGCTCTTTACATCAAATAATAATAATGCAGGATAACAAGTAGCACTTTATGCATAAGTTACTGATGCAGACGCAGACACATTTAGAACAGGCAACAATATGCAGTAAACAAGTCAGACACTGCAGACCGTTCACTGCTTAGATCATATCCACCACATTGAATACAACTACTACTGTGTTGTAAATGCCCCCAGTGGAACACAGTGAGGTAATAGTCTGATGTTTTCATTTGCGAGCTCTTCAGATGGGAAAAGTAACCAGAAAAAAGTGACTGTTCCTCAGCTGTTGATTGGGACAGGTCTTTGATATCACTGGGCGTTAAAATGATATCTAACAGGACACAATTTTATATGGTTAACTCACAAACTCTCCAAGATATTCCTTTTGCATATGGTCTCCCATATGTTACCACCTTCATCTCCTGGCTGTGTGTCACTAAACCATTTAGTTACAAGTAGCTGAATGGCAAAAAACTGCTCATGGCAACATCCCACCTGTAGTTTTGAGTCATAAAACATGATTTTTATAACAGTTCCAATATTTCTAAATGGACCGTATCACAACATCCAGTCTGTCAGAGGGGTTTCATTTAATGTCTCTGAAGCTCTTTGGCTGGTTCAAAGCATTTACAAAGTAATTTTTGGTCTGAAAGGAACTGGACAGATACCTGGAAGGTGTGTTCACTTCTCATTGGAAACCCATGACAGTATTTCTGAACATTTGTTGATGCTGTCTCTTTGAATAAACTGCTGAATGTGACATGAGGGTTGAGTTGTTTTACATCACTGAAAATAATACGATGAAATATGAATTTGTTTTTATAGCACCAGCACTCTGAATAATTACATAACATTCTTGTTTAATTGTGTTCAGAGGAGACTCTTTGTCTTCAAACCACATTCTTCTCTAATCACCGTTTGGCTTTGATTTGCTCTCTGGCTCCAAACCTCTGCGCCCATGTCTTTTGTAAATGAGGATGGCAGCCCCCATCGCTGCTCCAGTAATTAGACAGCCCCATTCATTTAGAAACAATGAGGCGACGGGTACACAGAGGCTCTGCTGCTGAACAAGCTGCTCACTGATCTTCTCCCAAATGCTTTCAGCACTGTTTTCTGGGAAGAGACGGACGTCCTGGGAGGGCTGGGATCATTGCCACTGATTGGTGGAGAGCAGCCAGGCCTCCACGGTAACCAGAACCATCAATCTGGTACTTTCAGGTCACATACTTGCAGATTTTTATGCTGGAATATATTAAAATTTGATAACATCATACACAAGCATACAACAAAAACCACTGTGAAACAAGCTTTAATTACAACAAAGAGCCAATTAGCCTCATCTGAAACGACTTTAACCACCAGTCTACTGAGACTAAGAAGATTCTTTGATTTAAAAATGAGATTTTTCATTTCATGTTTGTCTTGATGATGGGAGTGACAACTCATAAACAGGGTTCCTACACATTTTCCCTTTTCAGACTGTACATTCAGACCATAGTTGTGGTCAGAGTACAGATGTCAGATAGTCAGATGTTTGTTATGTTCATTTACTACAGGGTCAGTACTTGTGGTTCTTCTCAGTCTCACGTTGGGTTGAATCCAGACTGTGGTTCTGGATACAGACGATGGTCTGACAAGATGACAGTGTTTCTGCTCTTACATTAGGTTACAGTTCCCTTCTCACATATGCTGAAGTTGTTGAGTAACTTTACACAATGTTTACATGTAGGTTTCTCTTATATCTGCACTCCTTGACCAGTCAGGAGAGTGGGAAGTTTTATGTTTTTTATTTTGTTTTTTCAGAAAACCTATATTTACTGATTGTGGAAGTAAGTTCACACACTCACTGAAGTTCCTTTCCTTTTCTTTCTTTCTTCTTTCTTTCTTTCTTTCTTTCTTTCTTTCTTTCTTTCTTTCTTTCTTTCTTTCTTTCTTTCTTTCTTTCTTTCTTCTTTTCCTTCCTCCATTCATCCTTTCCTTCCTTTCTTCCTTCCAACATCCTGTAATTGGCCAGATGGTCTGAACTACGTAAAAGTGACAGCAAATTTTGTTCGTATCAGTCTAGAGAGTCTGAAAGTCCAAAGAATGTTGGCATGAAAGCACAATGAGTCTGTAAAAGATCAGAAAGTACTGAAAATAAAGCTAGCCCCAAAAATACACCAGTCCCAGGTGGCCAATAGGTGTCTTATTTTTTCAAATTAAATAAAATTGACATTTTTTTTAGTTTTTAATAACTTTATGTTCTTATTATTGTATTATATGCTTTATTTGACATGTAATCCTCATTTAGATTGAAATTTCACATGGTCAGTTAAGTGTTGATTTACAAAACAAGACAAACCAATAAGCAAATGTTTTTAAATGGATGCACAACGTTACCACCTTTATTTTCTGTTCTTCACAGACTAAATTAGAGGGAATCTGTCACGAGCTATATTGTGTTCAGTTCAACAGTGGGAGTTTTCTATGTCTGCAGAGCTACTTTTTTCTGTCTGCAGTGTTTCAGTGCTCCTGCTGTTAACCAGTAGTGACTCTGCAGAAGCCTCTCATGCCCCGAGGTGAAGGGATTTAATGAAGTCTTACTGCAGCTGCTGTCAGAGAGCTGCGCTGATCTGATTCAGTCTAAAGCCTCCCTGCAGACGTCTGCTGCAGCTCCTTGTGCAACCTCCTCACATCCAATACTTTTCAACATGTACCAAACTGAACCTCTGCAGCCTGGAGTGTTGTCTCCTCAGACAGTCTGCCGCTGAGTCACAGCCAGAAACAAAGGACACTAACTTCCGACTGTTTTTAAAGTTGCAACAGAGGAGGAACGTTGATCATATTATATTGCTTAGATACTTTATTTCAGTAAAAGTAGAAATGCTCCATTGCAAATAAAAATCCTGAATCCAAAATGTTTTATTGTTAAATCTGCAGATGCTGAAATCAGGGGAATGCATAAAACTGATAATACATACCTTCCTTCTGCAGCTCCAGCCTCTCAGTCCAAATAAAATACATCAAAGCCAAGAGAAAACATCAGATCCAGTTTTCTAATCTGTGTAGAGTAGTAGAATCACATCAGACTCAGAATTACAGCTGTTAATCATGCATTTAATCCTTAAATGTCTGAAAACACCTCAAACCTCTGCACCTATTCCTTGACTCTTTTCATCCCAGTGCATGAAAGGTAATTATGGAATTTTACCAAAAAATGACACAAAAACTATTCCACACTGAAGCTTTAAAGGGTACCTGTAGTTAATTTTCAGTGCAAGCTATTTCAGAATATCACATATTATACTAACGGTTCCATCAGGTAAATTTCATCATAGCCTGTTGTCAAGTACGTTGAGTCGTTGATTCCCTGGGCTGCAATGGACTGGTCATTGACCTTGTGCAGCAGACACCAGTCTAAATGATATTATTGGATCAAATAAGTAACCATTTACACCCATTTCCTCAAAATCGTTTGCTTCTTGAATACGTGCTTCCACTCAGTCTTGCTCACTGACTGCTGCTTGTTTACTCACACTCCATAACCCCAAATCAACATGGGTACGTCACTTTGGCCATGGCTGCTCCCATAGCTTCTGCCCCCGCGTGTAATTCACGTAATAAAAAGGTCAAGTGAGACGCATTTATGGGGATTTTTTCCTGATTTCCCACCTTTCTTGCTTAAAAGTAATACACAAAGCACAATTAATATAGTAAGTATGACCAGTACAGGTTCACTGTAAGTAAAAGTTTAGTATTATTAACTAGTATCAACAAAATGTACTTTAAGTCTCAAAAGTAAAAATATTCATATGCAGAGTGAATGTGATATCATGGAGTATTGCATTATTCTGTTTTTACCAAATTAATTTAATGTTGTAGTGAATGTTGAGACATATTTAGATACTTTGTATAATAGATATATACCTCATGTTTGTACTTATTTAAATTTATGTAAGTGCCACTGCATGTTGCTACTAATTAACTGTTACCTGTTCGTAGTAAGGTGGAAAAAATAAGCCAAAATAATAAAACAAAACAAAAAAACACTAAATCTAAACTTTATGAAAATGATACATGCACACAAATAAAACACATTAAATATACTCGATGGAATGATGTCCAAACTAGCATGTGGAAAAAGAGTAAAAGCAAGCAATGAGAGAAAAAAACGTTTCACTGAGAAAAAATACAGTTTCTGGTCTTTGACACATTTTTTCAAACATGAGAAAGAATCTTGTTCCGTTAACAATGACCTTTGGTTTCTGCGTCCAGTTTGAGAGCCAAGTGAAATATAATTATGTGTAGAAATGTGAATGGGGAGAGAATCTGTGGGTTTGTCCGCCCAATTACCACAATGAAAGGACCTTTCAACAAACTGTTTGAGTCAGCGTTCATAATGTATGTGCTGTGACAGAAAACAGAAGCTGGAATCGTTCAGCAGATCACAGCCCGCCTGTTGTTGCCGGGAGCAGATTTCTAATTGCATTCCCCCTGATGGTCTTGGGTGAAATATGGGGAGGGGACAAACACAAAGGGGGAGAATTCCCTCAGTGAAGCATCGGTTTGGGCAGTGGGGTGTTCAATCACAGCCGGTGACCTAGAAATGCTGCTGCAATCCCCAACAAAAGAGGAGAATCAGGACAATAAGGCTCTTATTCTCTGTGGATGGCAGCTTCCATCTGACAGAGCAGATTATACAGGCAGGAGGCCGAGCAGAGCCAGGCCAGGCCGGGCCGGGCCGGGCCGGGCTGACAGACGACTGAGGGTGACGGCTCCACCAGGAAGAGGCTGCAGCTCAGCCAGCAATCAGCTGTTTGGGTGTTTTCATCATCTACGCTGTATGTTCACAGTGGGAGGCCTCAGGATGGTGACACTGCTCCAAAACTCTGTAACTGAACCTGAACCTACAGATTATAAAGAAAACCTCCTTCAACACCCATTTGAATGTTCAGTCAATCTGATGATTTACATCCTGAGACCCAGGAATGTATTTTTGTCCACTGTAAGGGACAAAAGTTTGACAGTTTTACTTAAAAGAAGTTGTCCATTGCAAAGGACATTCCACTAAAAAATAAATAAAAATAATTTTAAAAATGTCTCTGAAAATACTGTTACATTATGCAGTTTCCAATCAAGACAACTGTTTAATACAAAAAAGCTAAAAATGTGCACTTTCCTGGGTCTCAGGAGGTTGAATATCCAGATTTTGAACACCCTACTTAGAGTATATAGTGAAGTTCAACATATATATATATCCATAGCAGTGGTCCTGTGGTGTTAGACACTGCCCCCTGTTGTCTAATAACGGTGCTGCAGGTTTGTCAAAATCTATAATAAAAAGTTTTTGTTTCCCATTTAAAAAAAAAAAAGCAGATTTATCTTGGCTGCTTAAATGTATACATTTTTTATTGAAATGATCAATGATCCATCCGATGAACACCACATGATGATTGATGTTCATTAAAAAAGTTACTTCAGATCATATTTTCAAACAACCAGGGAACAGTTTGAGGCACTTCAAACATCGTTCATTGCACACATTAACAACCATAGACCAACAAATGCTAAACAACAACTGGCATTGAGCTGAAAGTGAGTATTTTACATAGATGTTTAGATTCCAAATGAGCTGTTTACACTCTTACTAACTATAGTGACTGTTTAGATGCTTACTTAAAGTGTGAGTGATTGTAAATTCTTGAATGTGTTAATGTCTGGGGACTGATTCTTTGTTGCTGTGAGGGGTGTATTTATCATTTTATGTGTACGATGATTCCAGATATACTATATAATGAATACAGATATAACTAAGCAAAGGCTAGTTGCTGATATTTTCACCTTACATAATTATAAATATTGAAAAAAGATAGTAAAAGTGACCTTCTGTAGGCCATTTTGTATATTTAATTTCTATACTATAACTTCCTGTTATCTGTAGTTTTGTTCATCTACAAACTGCTCTTCTTTTGCACTGGCTTGAAGCTTCCCCCTGAGGTAGAAGTACCTCATCATCCTCATTACTTTTCTTTTTAGGAGCATAACAGGCACAGTCATGACAGGCTGGGAATAGCAATTTGTCAACTTCTGTAATTTTTTCAACGAAATGAGTGAAACAGATTCTACAATAGGTTTCAACCAAGCCTCCCTCATTCTTGTGGAGATGTTTTCAGCCGTTGTTTAATTTGTCAAACCAGGAAGAAACCCCAGACATGAAATATTCATCCATCCCACAACAGGCCGGCTGTTGATGAGGGCAGCGCTGTAACTCAAATACAGGATTCTTCTGAAAGACCAGCTGATGCCGAGCGGCGCTGAATATGGATGAGAGGACGTGAAATGAAGCCAAACATGAGTACGGACATAAAATCTCACTGTGCTGTGGAATTCAGTCATTCTCACAACTGGACAATGAATGTTTTCAGTGTTTCCGTACTGACATCCACACATTCCAGACAGTACAATGACATTTATCTTGTGGTCACTGTATATGTTTAGTTACTATGTTGAGTCATTAACCACTTTTTCCCCTACATTTTCAGCATTTTCACTATTTAAACCATACTGATACTTGTAATCACTAATCACTATAACTTTTTCTTTGTAAACATTAGTCCTCTTATATCTTTTAATGTTCTGACCGAGAATAGTGTCACAATTGTGATCCTTAACTGGGAACTGATGCAAAGCACCGATGCTTCCATCACAGTACATGTGTCGTTTAAGGTTTTCCACATAAATACCTACAATATTGAAGTTAATGCTGATCATATTTTGTTTTCAAATCAAAAGAAAAGCAAAGTTTTTGGTCAATGTCAGCAAAATGAGGATTTTCACAACCTCATCCAAGAGATGAATCTCTTTGACAAAGGCTTCTAGAAGTGTTTTGGGTTTTCTGTCAGACAGCAGACAGTTCATGTCCAGACTGAAGATGTCAGATTCTAAAGAGAAGAAGATGATCACACATTTCCATCAGTATTAATATTTTTTTGCTCCTCCTCGATTTGAGTTCAACTGTTGAACTATCCAGGAGGAGCAGTGCAGTTTTGTTCCGGACATGGAACCATGGACCATCTCTTTACCCTTTACAGGGTGTTGGAGGGGCCATGGGAGTTTGCCCATCCAGTCCACATGTGTTTTGTGGATTTGGAGAAGGCTTAGGGCCGTGTTCCCAGGGGCATCCTGTCGGGGGTGCTACTGGAGTACAGAGTGGATGGCCCCTTTTTAGCGACCATTCAGTCCCTGTACCGAAGGAGTACGAGTCTGGTCCACGCAGTCGGTAATAAATCGGAACTGTTCCCGGTGAGGTCTGGACTTTGCCAGGGCTGCCTTTTGTCACTGTTCTGTTCATAACTTTTATGGACAGACTTTCTAGGCGCTGCCAGGTGGTGGAGGGAGTCGAGTTCAGAGGTGGAAGGATCTCATCTCTGCTTTTTGCAGATGATGTGGTCCTCTTGGCTTCATCGAGCAGCGACCTCCAGCTCTCACTGGGGCAGTTCTCGGCCAAGTCTGAAGTGGCTGAGATGAAGATCAGCACCTCCAAGTCTGAGGCCATGGTCCTCAGGAGGGAAAAGGGTAGAGTGCCCAGTCCAGGTTGGGGAGGAAGTCCTGCCTCAGGTGGAGACATTTAAGTATCTTAGAATCTTGTTCACAAGTGAGGGTAGGATGGAGTGGGAGATCGACAGGTGGATCGGGGCGGCATCTGCACTGATGTGGACTCTAAACCAGCCCACTGTGGTGAAGAGGGAGTTAAGCTGAAAGGCAAAGCTCTTGATTTACCAGCTGATCTACGTTTCGACCCTCACCCATGGTCATGAGCTCTGCAATGACCATAAGAACGAGGTCACGGGTACAAGCGGCCGAAATGAGTTTCCTTCGCAGGGTGGCCAGGCTCAGCCTTAGAGATAGGCTGAGGAGCTCGGACACCCAGGAGGGACTCAGAGTAGAGCTGCTGCTCCTCCACATATAGAGGAGCCAGTTGAGGTGGTTTGGGCATCTAGTGAGGACGCGTCCTGGACACCTCCATGGGGAGGTGTTTTGGGCATGTCCATGTGGGAGGAGACCTCAGGGCCGACCCAGGACACGCTGGAGGGATTATATCTGTCAGCTGGCCTGGGAAAGCCTCGGGATTCCCCCAGAAGAGCTGGTGGATGTGGCTGGGGAGAGGGCTGTCTGGGCTCCTCTGCTGAGGCTGCTGCCCCTGCGACCCTGACCCGGATAAGTAGAAGAAGACGGCACGATATGGTATGGTATGGTATGGTATTATTTTTTTTTTTTTTTTTTTTTTTTTTTTTTAACATGGTTTAACTGTTTATTTTGTATGAGTACTTTCATTTACCTTCAACTCTGACCTCACCCTGTTCACAAGATTGATTGATGGATTCATCCATTCATTCATTCATTCATTTGTTCATTCATTCATTTGGTAGGGACAGTGCACATCAATCAACATCTGTATTGAGACAACAGCAGATGGAAATATGCAGAATTATAGCTAAAATGCTAATTTAAATCTGTAGTTCATAGATTTGGTTATTTACAGATTAGTGGGAAAAGAAATGCTCGAAAATGCAAGTAACTAAGGCAGTGTACTACTTTTTCATACTGTTTAAATTTGCTTTTTTGAAATAAATTATCCTGCACTGAGTAACTGAAGACAGAACAAGAAGAGACTGTTTATTTTTCACAGAGGAGTGAAGATGGCCTTTGACCTTTGTTATAGAATACACTGTCCATTCCTCCACATAATTTTCTCCTTATACTAAAACTCCACAGACAGGAGGTTAAAGACCTATATGTACAGCTACACCCTCTGCTGGCTCAAGAGCATAAACATTAATAAACTGTATTGATGAAATGAGTGATATATTCCTTCCTAAATGTGTACAAAACAATATAAGATCATTATGTTTGTGTCATTAACCTCCTAAGAACCAGCTATTGTCCATGTTTGTAGACAAGAGTTTCACAGCTTTATACAAAAAACCAAACAAACAAACAAAAACTGTGAAAAGACATTAATTAAAAAAATAAATAAATAAAAAAACTGTATTTGAAAAAAAGTGTTATATCAGGCTGTTTTCACTCAAGACATTTTTTTTTTTTTCATGCAAAAAAGCAGAAACCTATACTGTCCGGAGTCTCAGGAGGTTGAAGGTTTACCAGTTAGATAAATCCAAAGACATTCAAGGGCTTTCTTTCCCTGTTTTCCACAGAAAAACTGATGCTTGCTTTTGTCATGAACAGACTGGACTGTTCTAATCCCATCTAAATAATCCATTAATTGCACCATGTAAAAGAAGTAGGCACACATGTTCAAGATTTGCAAACATGGAAAAATCATACCAGTGGTGGAAGAAATAAAAACATATTTTACTTGAGTAAAAGTATTTTATTACACAATAAAAATACTTTGTTATACTAACAACCAGATTCCCAGGCATGAATGAAGTTCAGTCTGCAAATAAAACCCATGTCTAAGAAACTGATCTCACACATCCTATGTTTAAAAAACACTGTACTGTACTGTGCACGAGGAAAGTGTTGATAGTTGAATGAGTGTAGTGATCACCTTATATGAACACTGCTCTGACACCCCCCGATGGACAACAACCTGAATTACAGCTCAGACTGTTTCTAGACAGAACACCATCACCACCTGAACATGTCAGAAACAGCCTTTAGTGTCCATATATCTGCAAACATGTCGTCACTATCACCTTTGTAATAATAAATAATGATGCCAAAGTGACCCAATCACATCAAACTATCAAACACACTGACATTATAGTGAAGTCAGACTATGATACACTAATTATTCATATCACCTCATGACATTCCATGATTTAAGAGGAGCACAGACAACTCTTAACCCTTACATAAAGTGCAGATAAATGATTACATTGATTATAACGGTTCCTTCAGCTGTAAGAGTGAACTCATTTCCCGACACTTTTTTGGACCTGTAAACTAACCACTAACCCTGTAGACTTCACCTGTTAGTCTTTACTGTGAGTATGTGATATGAATACCTACAGTTATTAAATTGCTTAGTAAAAAACACACAAATAAATGATCTCAGAAGGAGTGGAAACTGTCCTTTATCCTTCTAAATTATTAAAATGTTGCCTTTGTGTGTGTGGTTTTTTTTAGCCCAAAATATACTTCATATTAACATTGTGATGTGAATTCCATGACCCTTTTTCAACTGTGTGTCTCAGAAATTTTGCAAGTATTTAACCATTTTATGTTAAGACACTGACAGCATTTATTTAAATATATACAGCTTGGTTCAATATGGAAAAAGTCTGCAAGGATGTAATAGAAGATGATTCACAGCATATTTAATTAACCCATAAAGACCCAAACAGCCACTGTCGACCAAAACCATCCACTGATGTAAATGCTGAATACCTGCTGATCCGTTAATCCTATCAATACATGTAAATAATTGGTGTAAAATACAGTTTGTCATCTTTCCATGGTCATCAGATATGACCCATTTGGACATTCAGAGGCTCCATAGTTACCACGGAAACACCATCATCTTTTACAACACCGATTCACCAGAAAAACCTTTGGAGTTTGATACATGACAGTGGATGGAGACACTTGTTTTTATGTATATTTTTTCTAAAAAAAAAAAAAAAAAAGTCACTTTTTCTTCAGTTTTCTCTGTTTCTGATATATGAACCCTTAACTTCAGTCTGAGGTTTTATGAACATCTATAGTCAGAAAAAGTTGTTAGATCACCCTTGTTTTCTTCAATTTCTTGTTCATTTTAATGCCTGGTACAACTAAAGGTACATTTGTTTGGACAAATATAATGATAACAACTAAAACAGCTCATAAGAGTTTAATTCAAGAGCTGATATTTAGCCATTTTCCATGTTTTCCTGATATTAACCAAAATCACTTCAGTTCTTACATCAATATCTGTGGCATTGTACTGACAAAAACAGTGCTTTTAGGCATTCCATGTTTTCTTTTCTGTCTGTTTTAGTCACGTGATACACACTGGAGTTAGTATTTGATTACCTAACCATTGTTTCTGATGACTTTTCATGGTCTAACATTTCTTTTCTGCGACTGTACATGATCAGTAAATTAAATATAGTAAAATACCTGATTTGCACTGAAAAAAAAGCAAAATACAGAGGATAATATTAGAATAAATGATGATAAATCACTTAAGAAAGGTTAAGTAGAGAAAAAAAAATCATTTAGGAAGTGACATAAATGTAACACTGGGTCTGTATGGGTTAATGTTTAAACCATCACACAATATATTCTAATCAAAGTGCCTGTGTGAGCTAAACCTGAAAATTCCCAGGTGTGAAAATCCAAACTCTGCTCTCGGGTGTAAAAGTCATGTATTTTGAAAATCTACCATCCACCACAACCATCTCATTTCAGAAGAGTAAAGGCAAAAAAGAATCAGATCCATCTGTGAGAAATGACACCCTGAGGTTCCACACGTCTGTGGTTTTATGAAACATACGATGGCAGCATGTTTCCTGCTGTTGCTGACTTGTATCACACACACAAACTGACTTCATTAATGGTTTGTATTTACATCATGACTGAGTTCAGACTCATCAGAGCTGCCATCATCAGTAAAGGGTGCAGCCTGCCACCGCTTTGACATGCTGCAGATTTATGCTTCGTTGTCATGACGGCCTCGTGGATGATGTTGAGAATCAGGGGTGACCTGCATGGCTCTGCACTGTAACACATGCAGTCAAAGTTGTCATCAAACCAGTTGACGTCCTCCTGTGAGAGGCCACCGCGCACCACCAGCGGACCACCACGGCGGACCCGCTGGATCTGGTATCGAAGAGGGTCGAGGTGGAGGAAGACGTCTTCATCCCAGCGTTTTCTCACACAGCGACCTTTACCCTGACAGAGTGATACGCTGCACAGCTTGGTTGCCGTGGAGACGTTGAGGATGTAGGGGTTCATGACCTGCTCCAGGTGGCGCCGTGCGTCAAAGCAAGAGTCCTGTAGAAATGTAGAAAGTAGAATCAGCTCAGGAAATACAGACATGAAAACAGCTGAGCATTGTGGACCTAAAATCATGCCAAAACTTCAGTTGGAGACATTGTACAGTACTGGTTTAGAAACATTTAAAGCAGGGGTCTCAAACATGCGGCCCGGGGGCCAAATGCAGCCCGCCAAAGGTTCCAATCCAGCCTGTGGGATGTTTTTGCCAAGTGCAAAAAATTCCACAGTCTTGAATTGAATTAAGCAAAAAAAATTTTTAGCTTGAATTAAGGAAAAAAAATCTTGAATTAAGCCAAAAAAAATATATTCAATTAAATAAAAAAAAATATTGAATTAAGCCAAAAAAAATCTTCAGTTAAGTAAAAAAAAATCTTGAATTAAGCCAAAAAAATCTTCAGCTAAGTAAAAAATCTTGAATTAAGCCAAAAAAAAATATTCAATTAAGTAAAAAATATTGAATTAAGCCAAAAAAAAAATCTAGAATTAACAACTTCAACTTTTTTCTTTGTTTTAGTGCAACAAATAACATTAAATTATCAAAATATTTACATTTACAAACTATCCTGAAACAATTAAATGTGAACAACCTGAACAAATATGAACAACCTGAAATGTCTAAAGAAAATTAAGCATGATTTTAACAATTTTCTGCCTGTTCCTCAGTGTTTAGTGTCTTTGTAGATCCAATCCATAATCCACATGTAGAAATGATAAGTTGAGGCATAATATTGTTAAAATTGCACTAAATTTTCTTACATTTTTTAATTTAAATTTCAGTTTTTTCAGGGTTTTTTTTTTTTTTTTGATAGTTTATAAAAGTAAGAATTTTCATAATTTAATGTTTTGTTTTTTTTTTACACTAAAACAAAGACAAAAATTTGGAGTTGTCATTATTTATAGGTTATTATGTTATTATTTTACTGGTCCGGCTCACTGGAGATCAAATTGGGCTGAATGTGGCCCCTGAAAGAAAATGAGTTTGAGACCCCTGATTTAAAGAGTTCAGTATGCTCTGTTGACGTCTTCACCAGGAATCCACCTGCTGCAGAAGCTGGAGTCTTAACGTTTCTAATAGTTTTAACTGTTCTTTTGTTGAAAGTCTTTTAACCTTTTCCTTTATGTGCTTTCATAATGGACTGTCTGTGAAGGACAAAAACAGTCTCAGCAGCATCATCAGGGTCTGCTTCAAAATTATAGGAGTTCAACTAAAAGACCTGAATTCTTTACGAAAAAAGCAGGTGGTGCAGAAAGCCAGAAGAATCCTAAACCAACTAGACCACATCCTCAAAGACGTGCACCTCAGAGGAGAATGAACAGATACACA
This sequence comes from Sphaeramia orbicularis, assembly GCF_902148855.1. NCBI lineage: Eukaryota > Metazoa > Chordata > Actinopteri > Kurtiformes > Apogonidae > Sphaeramia > Sphaeramia orbicularis. Next base: position 32,402,744 of record NC_043962.1, on the reverse strand, counting down.
AACTCATGTATTCCCTCTGTCATTAGGCTGAGTTAGGGTTGTAGGTGTCTATCTACTTTCTGGTAAAAAAAAAAAAAAAGAAGCTTAAGAAATAGTATGCAGCTGCACACATACATACTAATGATTGCATTAAGCAACACATTCTGACAGTGTGTGTGTGTGTGTGTGTGTGTGTGTGTGTGTGTATGTTGTGGAATGTTCACCTCTGTGTCAGTGATATTCATATCTCCCCAGGAAACGACTCCTGCAGCACCAAGAGCAGCAGCTTCCCCGATGGTGTTGACCAGGTCAAACTAGAACACAACAGACACGGGAAATGAAAAGACAATTGATGCATAAGCACAGGTTTAACACATTGTACCTTATCTTAACCCATAAAGACCAAGAGCTGCTTTTGTGGCAGTTCCCAAATGAAGTTTTCTGTATTTTTAGCCTTTCCTGAGTGATTTATTACCATTTACTCTAATATTACGTATTATATATTAATAATATATTATTACTCTAACTTTATTTTTCATTTTTAAATGAAAAATAGGTATTTTCCTATATTTAATGTACTGATTATTTGGGTGTTCATTAAAGCTCAGATTAAAGTTGGGGGTTATTATATCCAAAACAGAGAAAACTGAAGAAAAAGAACGTCTCTGAACGTCCAAATGGGTTATATCTGATGACCACAAAAAGATGACAAACTGTATTTTACACCAATTATTATCATGTATTGATAGGACTAACAGCGTTGTACTCGTGGTGCCATTGTACGATAGCGCCCTCCCGTGCTGCAACATTGTGACATCGATCGGACCAAGGTTATTATCGTTAACAAAAAATAACGAAATGATGAAAACTAGAATTGTAAAAACATTTTTGTTGACTGAAATAAATTAAAAACTACAATTAAAAGAAAAAAACGATAACTAACTGAAACTGTATTGTGTTCTTACAAAACTAACTAAAACGGATAAAAAGTTATGGATAAAATTCCCTTAGTTTTCGTCTTTGTCAATATTGGGTTGATATGAAATCGATTTATTTCCCTCAAGCAATTTTAGCTGCTGGCACCATATGATATTTAACAGTCCGTCACTTGTGGTTTCCAGTCGTCTTCTGGTCCCCACTCTACCTGGAAACAACAGCAACAGCACCGTTCAAACAGAAAGCAATAACTTTTAAAGCTCCATATTTTATAGTGAGAGGTGGAGGCTTTGGCCCTGATCTGCAGGACTGAACATGCATTTTAGTTTTTAGTTGAATTTTTACGTTTTTGTGTGTCTCAGCTGAGGCATCGGTAGGATCTGTGGACTCTTATATATGTACCTATAGTCGTATAAGGGCCCACTCCCTCTCAATCATCCCCACACCTGAACCAAACACTAGTCACTTTTGCTCTACATTTTTCTGCTTTATGTGGATGATATAATGTGTTTTTATTTTTCATATTGTGGTGTTGGGATTGTCTGCTCAGTTCCATTACAGGGGTCATATTTTGCTAAACCCACTTTTATTCATCTTTGGTTCATTTGTTTGTGTTTTTGGACCCTAATAGTTCATAAAGTTTGAATTTGAACCCTCCAGGTGCAGCAAAGCTATCTTATATTCATTTTGGCAAAAATTGAGTGGATTTCTACAACCATTTTTAATTCCTGCTAAATTTGTTACATCTATAACTAGTTACTTCACAACATTTGCACATATAAGGTCAAGACTTCCGATGAACGTTTCTCCAAGTACACCATAATTGTTGTTCAGCAGCAGCGGTTGTAGTCCATACTGAAAATATGTCCAAACTTCGAGCCAATTACCAACAATGTTCAGTTTTTGGTTGTAATAACAAACACAAGTGGCTGAACGGGACAGAGCAGCACAGTCAACAACCTGGAAGGGGTGGGGCATGAAGTGTCTCATTTGCATTTAAAGGGCCAGCGCTCAAAACAACCTTTCTGGTGTCATTACTCAGAAATAGGGTTGAAGATGGACCTGTGGAGTTGAATTAATGAAGAATTCAGACCCAAGCATAGCATTTACAGTTTATGTAGACCACAGGGAAATGTTTTAGAATGAATAATTCCATTTAATAGCTAGAAAAGCACTCGGAGAGCACAGACCTCCTCCAAGGCAGATCAGACCCCCCCTCCCCCAATCACCACCAAAATTTAATAATTTGTTCCTTGTGCCAGTATCAACATTTCCTGAAATTTTCATCCAAATCTGTCCATAACTTTTTGAGTTGTCTTGCACACAGACAGACAGACAGACAAACCCCAGTAAAAACATGACCTCCGGCGTTACATTTGGCGGAAGTAAAAAGCGAAACATCACTCCTTTAAACTAGAAGCACTCGGAGAGCGCAGACCTCTGCCAAGGCCGATCAGTGCCCCGGATTTGGATGAAAATTTCAGGAAATGTTGATACTGGCACAAGGAACAAATGATTAAATTTTGGTGGTGATCGGGGTGGGGGGGCCACTGATCTGCCTTGGCAGAGGTCTGTGCTGTCTTTTCTAGAAAAGCACTCGTAGAGCGCAGACCTCCACCAAGGCAGCTCAGTGCCCCCCCAACCCCTGATCACCACCAAAATTTAATCATTTGTTCCTTGTGCCAGTATCAACATTTCCTGAAATTTTCATCCAAATCCCTCCATAACTTTTTGAGTTATCTTCCACACAGACAGACAAACAGACAAACCAACGCCGACAAAAACATAACCTCCTTGGCGGAGGTAATAAGCACATGTGTCTCTAACCTCTGACATGTAGTCGTCAACGCTGTCCTTGTACACTGGGCGTATGTAGGCGTAGATGGGGGTGGAGTAGGAGCTGTTGGGAAGCATCGACACCCTCACTGCCTCGTGGATGCGATGGCGAACAAACTGCCGGGCCTGATGGGAGTCTTTGAGCACCGCCTCCAGGTAGATGGATGGGAATAGTGCGGTGGACTCTTTCCACAACCAGAGAAGTTCATCATTCCTGACCTGCTCGATGTCGGGACACTCTCCGGTGAAGCCTTTCATGTCCTGGTTGTAGTCGTAGTTGTAGCAGTCAGGGTACAAGTAGTAACCCCAGAGTTTTTTAGGCCTCAGGGTCTTCCCAATCCTGATGGATCGGGTGAAGTACCTCTTCGCTGCTCGTTCAAACACCACCTTTGCCCGATCCTCAGCTTCGTCATCAGATAGTGTTGCGTTCTTCATCTTGACCTTTTCGATGGAGATCTCTCTGTAGATGTTCTTGCTGCCCCAGTTTCTGACCCACTGGGGCCTCCACTCCTCAAAGTCCAGCACAGCCAGGCCCGGTTGGTCTGCTGGGATGTAGTACTCAATGTCATCCTCAGCCAGTTCATGGTGCTCCTTCAGGTCTATCAGCTGAGGGAGGCCTTCGTCATACATCTCGCCCGTATCTTCATCCACGTAGGGGAAGATGCCGAAGCGGTCGGTGTAGAATATAGAGATGAACTGGTTCGTGGCTGTCTTCAGGGTGCTGCTGACATGGTGGAAGTGGGAGAGGTCCAGTGGCATCCCGAAGCGTATTTCACACAGCTCGGACGGGGCATTCCACATGAATAGAAAGGGGTGGCCAGGGCGGATTGGAACATCTGTCCTGGGTAAGGCCTGGCTACAGCAGAGTAGAGCCAACATCACAGTAAAGACCGAGGTGGAATGGATCAAACTGAGTGGGTTCATGATGAATAGAGGATTCTGGAAAGACAGATATTAAGAGGCAGGGTTATTATAGACCAGTGGTTCCCAACCTTTTTTGGCTCGTGACCCCATTTTAACATCACAAAAATCTGGGGACTTCAGACATTAAAAACAGAGACTTTTTTTTTTGTAAAAATGAATTTGTTTTGATCATGCAATAGTTTGGTATACTATGTTGCACGTAAATATTAATTTTAGATGACATTTAGGCTATATAATGTATATTATATTATGTATTATTATGGACAGAGGCAGAAAATCCAGGTTGAGATTACTGCACAAAGGATATGTGAAGTCAGTCCAGCTTGGATTTACAAGGCTGACAATTAATACTGAACAAACAATAACTCAAACTATGAATTATGAAAGAGCTGCAGCATCTGAAACCGACCACAATGAACATTTGACAGATAAACAGAACCACACTGCTTCAGTTTCAGCTTCAGAGTTTGTCATGTCTTTTCTCTATTGTGGTTGTCTCTCACAACTCCCTATATTTTTATTAGTAAGTTTCAATTTTAATTTTTATCAATTACTAGAAATTTCAGGCGACCCCATTTGGATTCCAGTCGACCCCAAGTGGGGTCCCAACCCCAAGGTTGAAAAACACTGTTACAGATGTTAATGCTTAACCCATAAAGACCCAAACATCCACCAGCAACCAAAAGTATCTACTGATCTAAAATTTTGTAATGCTTTAACCCCTGATGTGTCTGCCATGAGCGTTCTGAATGTGTGATTTATTTGAAATATTCATAAAAATTCAACCATTTACTCAATAAGAAAAATGTCCAAAATGTGCTGATAGAACAGACCTTGTTCTTTCCATAGAGAGACGTCTGAGCATGCTCAGTGTACCCCTGCCACCTGTGGAATGAGGGCTAAAACAAAGAGCAGTTTTCCTTGTGTTTTTTGGTTTTTACTGTTGTTTGCAGTGTTGTGGTGATTTTCCCTTTTTTCTTTTTACTGTGTTTTTACTGAGTTTTGACCGTGTGACTGCTTTTTGGAGTTCAACCAGGTGCCAAAAAGCAACCCCAAATCAAAAACGACTGGGCCAAAATTCAAATATTTGTTGTTGTTCAGTGTGTTCCAGTTCACAGTTTATATTCAACATCCTACATCTATTATTGATGTACATTCTGAGTGCCTTATTTAGTAAAAACCTATCAAACTTCAATTCCTCTCTTTGTTTTTTTTCTGTTATTCCTCCTGTTTTGACCTAAAACACACAGTAAAGTAAAACCGCTGAAGAAAAGGAACACAAACACACACTCACAGCTGCTTTTATGACACTGAAACAGACGCAAATTCACAGCAGCACGTTTACATGGAATAATGTCTCAGAGGTTAAAGGGTTAATACCTGCTGATCCACTAATCTTATCAATACATGTAAATAATTGGTGTAAAATGCAGTTTGTCATCTTTTCATGGTCATCAGATATGACCCATTTGGACGTTCAGAGGCTCCGTAGTTACTGTGGAAACACTGTCATCTTCTACAACATTGATTCACCAGTAAAACCATTGGAGTTGGATCAATGACAGTGGATGGACACACTTGTTTAATGTTCACTTAATGACATAGTTTTCTGAAAAAGTCATTTTTTCTTCCATTTTTTCTGTTGTGATATAATAATATTTGGATTTACATCTAAATTAAATATAGGAAAATACATGATTTACAGTGAAAAATGCAAAATACAGAGGATATTATTATAAATGGTGATAACTCACTTAAGAAAGGTTTAATATAGAGAAAAAACTGACACAAAAGTCGAACTGGGCCTTTATGGGTTAAAGAGACTAAAATAGAACCAAACAACAGTTTAGTAAAATCAAGTAATAAAAACAACCAGTTTCACAAACAGGAAAATGTATAAATAAAGTGTTGAATCAAATTAGAAAGACAGAAAAACCTCATCAAACTGAAAAAAAAAAAAAAAAAAAAAAAAAAAAGATAACTTCACCAAAACTAAAACCAGATGACAGATAAATTCAGTTTTTAATTGTGCTGGCATTGCATTTGCACAGTGCAGTAGTTCAAGTTCCAACCTGAAAGTATGAAGTTGTTTAATGTGATTGGGCACCACATGTTTTGGCTTTATGGAAGATTTATGTGTTTTTAATATCCTGAAGACAAAAGGCTGACTCTGTCATAGTTTAGATGTTGCATAAGAAGCTCAGGCATGAAATATTACATGCCTTATCAGCAACAAAGATAGTTCTCATACTTCACCTCACAATTTAAGTCTAGTAAATTAGGATCAATTTTGTTTCATGTCTAAATAAGTGTATCAATACTGCACAGAGATTATGTTAACCCAAAAAGACCCAGTGCTACTTTTATGGCAGTTCCCAAATGAATTTCCCTTTGTATTTAACCTTTCTTAGGTGATTTATCACCATTTATTGTAATATTATCTTCTTTATTTAATGCTTTTTTCAGTGTAAATCAGGTATTTTCCTACATTTAATTCACTGATCATATAACTGTTCATAAAAGTTCAGATTAAAGTTGAGGGTTATTATACTAGAAACAGAGAAAACTGAAGAAAAAGTGACTTTTTCAGCAAAGATATCATTAAGTGAACGTAAACCCAGTGTCTCCATCCACTGTCATTGATCCAACTCCATGGGTTTTACTGATGAATCAATGTTGTAGAAGATGACAGTGTTTCCATGGTAACCACGGAGCCTCTGAACGTCCAAATGGGTGATTCTGATGGCCATGAAAAGATGACAAATTGTATTTTACACCAGTTATTTACATGTATTGATAGAATTAGTGGATCAACAGGTATTAAACAGTTTAGATCAGTAGATGGGTTTGGTCACTGGGTCTTTACTGGCTTGTTATATTCTTCTTCATTAAATATTACAAATGGAATTCTTTATCTCTTCAACGTCTCATCACTTATAAGAAGTGTTTCATTAGTATTAATACAGCTGTTCTGCTCTTTGAACACCAATTTATGTATATTAGATGGAATAAGATCAATAACGTGAATAACTGAGGTATTAATATAACTTAGCCGTACTTTTCACAGTCAACTCATTTAACATCAGACATTAAGAAGCTAAAAATTATTTAAAATTATATAATTATAAAATTTATTTATTTATTTATTTATTTATTTATTTATTTATTTATTTAATTTTATTTATTTATTTTGAACATGCAAAGAAACAAAATAAAACAAAAAACAAAACATTTAAATGAACAGAATCTGTCTTCAAGTACAAACAAGTCTAAATTTGCATGGTTGAAAAAGGAGTATTAAAAAGTCTAAACTTATTTACTTACCCCTCAAATACTTTTAGAATAGACTCTTTATTTTGTCTGTAGTAGTTTGTCATACACGTAAACATGCACCACACACTGAAATTTATCTTCTGCCTTTAACCCATCACTAGATCATACATCACACACACTGCATGCTGGGAGCAGTGGGCTCGCTATGTCAGGCACCCAGGGGATAAAGTGTCTTACTCCAGGGCACATCAGCCAACAGCTCTCTGCCAGTCCAGGGAATTGAACCTGCAACCCTTTGGTCACAAGCCGACTCTCTAGTCATCTAGGCCACGGCTGCTTTTAAATCAAATACTTACATCTTTATCGGTAACTTCATTCATAAATCAAACACTTAAGTTTTTCTTTATTTAGTATTCAACCCACCACTACTACATAACACAGTAAATGAATTATCACCTGCATTGCATGTTTGATCATTTATTACTTGCTGAGTTAAAGTTTTATTGTCGAGCCACCACAGATCCCTCTCTGTTCTAATAAAAGCACGAACACCAAACTGTAACCAGAAACCTGATTTCTATTTTAATTTATCGTCTCTGTTGTTGTTTTAAAGGATTCCATCAGATTTTTGGAGAATTATATCGCTTTATTAAATTGTCACTCATCAGATCTGGAGCTCGGTCACTGTAAATATAGTTTTAACAGCACTGACATATTTTCAGTCGGTACAGTGTGAGTATCTTCACAAGGTCACAAGTGTAACTCCAGTATCTCTGTCTCCAGGCTGTGTAAAGGCAGACTGTCAGTTTTATGATTTATGTCGTTTCAGAGTTAAAACAGTAAATCCTCTTTGTTTATGACACAGAAATACTGTTAACGCTGTTCTCAAACTTGACCCCAATAATGTTCAGGTTCTGCCTTAAACTAAGACCAATAAACCTTTGACCTGCAATGAAAACAGTGTTAATTGTAAGTGTGAACACCCACCTGCTCACTGGTCCAACTCTCCCCCGTCCAAATGACACCTCAGCCAGTCGTCAAATTGTTACCTGTTCACTCATAAACGTGAACCTCCTTCTCCTCTGGGAGTCAAAACAGCTCGTCTTTAAATAAGCTGTCGCTGGAGCTTAAATTACAGTCAGAACACATGTGGAAACTTGTCAGAGCAGAGTGATGTGCATCCCTGAAAGTGTTCCCGCTTTTATTTGGACGTCCTGATGTTTTTCAAGAACAGAACAGAACTCCCTCCTCCATGCCTGAAGGATAATATCTGAGGAAGTTGCAGGATGAGGACAATGTGTGGACGCGCCTGTCATATCCACAGCGTCTGTCCAGACACGCAAGGAATGTGTGAGTTTTAACTTGGTCAGTTAGTTGGAAATTTACCGAGCTGAAGGAAATCCACAGGTTACATGAACAGAATGAGTAATAGGCAAAGAAGACGCAAGACAGGTTCCGGAACAGATCCTCACCAGCCTTTCAAAACAACCAGCTCTTTGACTAATCACACTGTTTTGTGAACCACGAGGTGATATAAATTGACCTGAAGAGGATTTTCTTTTCTGTATCTGCCAGAGGAGTCATTATGTAGAATAATTTATAAAGTAAACAGGATTAAATGGAACCCAGTGTTTATAGACACAACTTTTATCTAAACCCGTTCAATGTTCAGTCAAAGTAAATAAAACATCAATCACTTTCTCTAAATTCTGTCATTTCTTTGACTATAAATAAACAACAGTTGGTCATTTGATGTAGTTGAGGACATCGTTTTATCACATGACAGACTCTGACTTTACCTGCTTTGACATTAGGTTGTTTTTCTTGCTTGGTGATGTATGTAAAATAAAGATGAGAAAGAATAGTTGTCTTTTTCTCTTGAGTGTCTTGTGTTATTTTCTGCTTTTTTACCCTTAAAGACCTAAAACTACTTCTTTGGCAACTTTCAAATAAATGCTTCTCTACATTTAACCTTTCCTAAATGACCTATAACTATTTATTTTAATATTACACTCTGCATTTTGGATTTTTCTGTGAGAATCTGGTATTTTCCCATTTCAAATTTACTGATCATGTAGATGATCATAAACACTCAGGGTAAATTTGGAGGTTATTATATTAAAACAGAGAAAACTGAAGCAAAGGGACCATTTTTAAGACTAAATATATCATAAACTGTATCTGCAACCATTGTTACTTGTCAAATTATATGGGTTTTATCGGTGAATCCGTATTAAGAAAATGATGAATGTTTCCACATTCATTGTAGTAGAGCTGTAGCTGTCGATTATCTTTGTAATAAATAATCAGTTGTTGTTATTATTTTCTTCAGTTTGATTAAATTTGATTATTTGAATAGGCAAAAAAAAAATAGTAAGACATGTCTGAAAATGATAAACAACTTTTCTAGAATGAAAACTGTTCTAGAATCAGCTGAAACAACAACAAAAAGTACAAAACTAAAAGGATATATAAAAATATCTTTATAGAAATAACAACAATTACATAAAAGTATATATATGTAGTAGCGTATTGACCCGTGGTTCCCCATGTGTTCTAGATGTGGTAAAATAAACGTACCTCTGTTCATTCCTTTACTTTCTTGGTCGTCAATCCCACTGGTATTTTCAGTTGAATAACCTATTAGATGTCATGTCTGTTTCTGTACATGAAATCTGACACCATGGCAATGTGGCCTTATCTGTTGCTAGGTAACCCACTTCAGTTCTATGATTCTGGGCAAGGCTATTGTAAATGTATTCCAAAATTACTAATATCTCCCAAAACATTGGTCCTATCAACTTGTCATTTTTGCTAGTCTCTTCCTTGACCAAAAACACATAAATATGCCAAATTGCAGCAGTCAGCTCTTTCTGGATTTTGTGTGATGCCTGAGACACACAGACAGAGTCCACTTCCCTTTTACAGTACTGAAGATATCAATAACAAGTCAAACTAGAAAAGCACTCGGAGAGCACCCCCCCCCCCCAATCACCCCCAAAATTTAATCATTTGTTCCTTGTGCCAGTATCAACATTTTCTGAAATTTTCATCCAAATCCATCCACAACTTTTTGAGTTATCTTGCACATGGACAGACAGACGGACAGACAGACAAACAAACCAATGCCAGCAAAAACATAACCTCCTTGGTGGAGGTAAAAATTTCTTCAAACAATATTTGCACTGCAGTCGTCAGCAAATGTGTATACAACGTACTAACAACTTACTGTAAGATGTAACCAACAAACAATTTTGTGTTGATCCTTGCGTCATGTCAGTCACAATAAGCGTCCATGTGGAAAAGCATCAGCAAAACTAATAATTAGTGGCAGCGAAATTAAGGAAACGAAGCTTCAATTCAGGAAAATTGTAAGCAAATATATTTTTAATTCAATTTGATTAATGGATTAACCCTTTCATCTCATTGATCAACATGAATTAATACCATATAATGAACCTGTTTGTCAACATGGGGGATAGTCTTCACTCCTTTTACTGATTAAACTCATAATATCGGAGGAAGTTGCAGGACAATGTGCGGACCCACCCTCTATATCCAAGACTTGTGTCCAGACATGCAAGGAATGTGCAGAGCCTGAACCCGGTCAGCCAGTTGAAAATGTACTGAACTGAAGGAAATCCAAAGGTTACATGGTCAGAATGAGTCAGAACATGAGGAGGCGGCTCAACTGGTTCCAGAACAGGTTATCCTCACTGACTAATCAAACTATGCTCTGAAGTAACTCTGGATTTGGTAACACAGATGCAAAGAAAAAGAATCAGACAGAGTGGAATTTGGGTATGAGGGGAAGCATAATAGAATAAATGAAACCATAACACAGTGACTTCAGGGGAAACTTTGAGCTTTTGCTGTCGCTGGAAAACTACTGAGCTCTGTCATGTATGTTCTACCAGGTTCTGTCATTAAAATGAATATGGACATGAGGAAGAAGTGTGGCTGGTTATGATTATTTTCATCTGTTATCAGTCTCTTTTAAAAAATCAGCTCATTGCTTAAGTATAATCTGACAAAATAAGGAAGTTTACAGATAATTTGGCCAACAGAGGGTGCTTAACCCATAAAGACCAATACTACTTTGGTGGCAATTCTCAAATGTATTTTTTTCTCTATTTAGCCTAATTAAGTGATTTATCACCATTTATTATAATATTATCCTCTGTATTTAGTGTTTTTTCAGTGTAAACGAGGTGTTTTCTTATATTTAATCTACTGATCATGTTGAGTAAATCCAAAGGTAATTAAATCAGAAACAGAAAAAACTGAAGAAAAAGTGACATTTTTAACAAATATATCAATAACGGCATAAAACAAGTGTGTCCATCCACTGTCATTTTACTGGTGAATCAATGTTGTAGAAGATGACAGTGTTTTGCACATTCACTGCGGAGCCTCTGAGCATCCAAATGGGTCATATCTGATGACCATGAAAAGATGACAAACTGTATTTTACACCAATTATTTTCATGGATTCATAGGATTAATGGATCAACAGGTAATACACATTTTACATCAGTAGATGGTTTTGGTTGTCAGTGGCTGTTTAGGTCTTTATGGGTTTAAATTATATTTTGCATGAACCAATTTATTAAAAATCAGGAGTATTTTTGGTGAACGACTTTTCTGACCTATTACAGGAACATCGTGACATTTACTTTCTTTCCTGCAGAGTTTATTGCAGTTCTTCTCCTCAGTGGTGTATGAAACTGAACATAGCAGCAAATTCTTAGGTTGTTGTTCTTACAAATGTGTTTCTGTTAAGTTTTATAACCTATATTGTACCAGGCAAGAACTTAAGAACAATTTCTTATTTGTAATGATAGCCCGGCAAGCATATAGAGAGAAGAGGGAAGGAGAGAGGAAAAAATGAACACATGAATAGAAACACATCAGTGGCAATTTAATAGTGTTGTCGCCAATAAACAAAGATCAAGTTTAATTTCTTATTATTTTAATTTACTTGATGGTACAGTAAAAAAATTCAGACATCAAGTTTGGGGGGGGGAAGACACAACTGTGGTGCTATTTGAGAACCCCTTTCAGTCCAAAGTGGCTCTGCTGAAATGTAATTATTTAATTTCATGTTAATATATAACAATAACTCATATACCTCATGTACAACCTCAACCTGTTGTCTGCTCACACATTTTTTTCCATTGCAAATTTTTTTAATTGACTTAAATATTTACTCACTTTTTTGAACTTTTTTTTTAATTTTTTTTTTTTTACTTATTTAAACTCTGCTTTAACTGTGGTTATTTTAGTACTTCTTTATTATGTTGTACAGAGAGAGCATAGTTAAAAAAAAAACAAAACAAAAAAAAAAAAACGGAGTAAAATTTCTTGTATTCTTTTAAAGATACTTGGTGAATAAAGGTGATTCTGATTCGGATGTTTTAATAATCTATGTTCTTTTAGTGAATAGTGTGGGGCAGATGCTCCTTACAGGGTAGGACAGCTGCTCAGTTTTCCTTCTTTTATTGCATTAATTGCAGTGTGGGTGTAGTATTGCAGTAGCTCCTATAGGGGGTGCTCTGTTAATGTTTACCAGTGATCTGTCCTTGGATAACAGTCTTGCTTTACGAGTGTTAGAGTCATATGTCAGAACTGTTATGGAAACTATTCCTATACTATACTGTCCTGGGATGGCATCGCCTCCTGCCCCTAAGTGAGGTCTCTTCCTGATTTATGAATGTGAATAATAAACATGTTTTTCCATCTACGTGCCCGTGATGATTTCCATCTGTACCATTCTCCAGCTAATAATATCCCACATTTATTATGGTATTAATCAAATGGTAATAGAAATATAGTCTCCTCTTCCTTTTTCTTATTTTCATTATTATCATTACTCCAATTTTCAAGATTTCTTTAATTTATTGAAAGGGGAGGAGAGGAGGAAAAAGAAAGTAAAGGCTGTTACTATTATTGTATTTGGGATTATTGATTTTGTTTGGGGTTTTTTTTGTCTCTCTTTTTCCCTTTTCCTTTCCTTTCTTTCTATCCTCTTCTTTCCCTTAGGATTCTTTTTATACCGTTATTCAAAACCCTTTATTGATTTCTTACTTTTGACCCTTGTACTTACTAGATTGTCAATTTTGTCTTCATTCCCTCTTCTGTCTCCACCTGAATATGCCCAACTCGCACAAAAAACCATAAATAATCACACTTATATACATGCACACACGTACACAAACACACCTGTAAATAGCCCTCTGTTTGCACCAGTCTTTGTTTTGTCATGTCTTATGAACGATTTTTTTTTTTGTCTTTTTGTTTGTTTGTTTGTTTGTTTTCGTTACCCCTGTCACAAAAAAAAATAAAAGAAAAATGTAATCTCCTTGGAGACGATAAAAACATAATAATAATAATAATTTCTTGCTGCAGATATATTTTGTAGTGCAGAATACTTAAAATAATAAAAATAAATAAAATGCAACCCATTGTTTTCAGAATAAATCTTTATTTAAGCCTCGGAAAATGGTTGAAGTAAAAGCTGCATCGTATTGAATTTTTTTCATAAATTTTATTCATAATGTGATTTCCGGTAAGTTATGTAAAAGCAAGATTTGATCAAATTTCAGGGGCCGACTTTAATTGTATTCATGAATTTTTACTCAAATACAGATCAGACCCAGATGAGTTTGATGGAAGTCGGATACGTCAGATTGGGTGAACATTTCAGCCTGGCGTAGCACTGACAGGTGAAGTTTTCATTCCAGGCGTCGAGGTCTTCTTTAGAGGGGAGACCCACAGCCACGTACTTCTTCTTGGCCCGCAGGATGTTGAAGTGGGCGGGGTTCAGGTGCAGGTAGTGGGTGGAGTCGTAGTTCTTCCTGATGCAGCGGCCATTCCCCTGACACAGGACCTGACTGCAGAGCATGGCGGCCGCCGTCACGTTGGCGATGTACGGATTGAAGGTGGAAGTCAGGTACTCGGACAGGGAATTACAGGAGTCCTGCAAGAGATGGTGAGGGGTTAGAGATGAGTCTAAGGCAGGGGTGCCCAATCCTGGTCCTCGAGAGCTTCTATCCTTCAAGTTTTAGATGTTTCCTTCTTCCAACACACCTGATGGTCATTATCAGGCATCTGCAGAGCTTGATGATAGACTTATCGTTTGAATCAAGTGTGTTGGAAGAGGAATACATCTAAAACATGCTGGATAGTAGCTCTCGAGGACCAGGATTGGGCACCCCTGGTCTAAGGTGTTGAAGAACAGGCATATCGTCATCTTCCTGATAAAACCTGCTAAGTGACATTTTTGGTTGGGAATAAAAACCTGCTATCTCCCCTGTTATAGCTTCAAACTTCAGTCTCCTGTGAAAGTTGTTTGCATTCCATCATAAGCACCAACATTAAAGGAACATATATTTTTTTGTCATATTTCACAGTTTCCTGTTATATAAACAGTTTTTTGTTTCTCCTGTAAAATTTGCCAAAAGTCACATAGCAGGTTTTATCAGGAAGCCGACGATATGGAAAACTACAAACCCCATATAACCTCATTTAACCCGTAAAGACCCAGCGCTAATTTGGTGTCAGTTCCCAAATGACTTTTTCTCTATATTTAACCTTTCTTACGTGATTCATCACCATTGATCGTATATTATCCTCCTTATTTTGCATTTCCTCAGTGTAAATCATGTATTTTCCTGTATTTAATTTATTGATCATATTAATGTTCACAAAAGCTCACATTAAAGTTAAGATAAAAGATGAGATTAGATATGCCTTTATGAGTCCCACAAGGGGAAATTCCAGAAAGTTCAGAGTTATTATAACAGAAACAGAGAAAACTGAAGAAAATGTGACTTTTTCAGCAAAGATGTCAATAACTGAACATAAAAACAAGTGTGACTACAATAGAACTCATGAAAAGAAAAAGAAATGAATCAGTGTTAGATAGATAGGCAAATATTTTAAAATATGTTTGTAGTTATTTAGAACATTTTAATTTATTAAAGATTAAAATTGTGTCTCTTATTACATGTTTAAGGGCCCCAATTTATAAGCTGAGGACTGCTTCTGGGGTGTCCTATTACAAAATGTATCCTGTAAATGAATTGTCAATTTTAACTATTTGTAATAATTTTGTAATAAATTGATTGTGTCCATCCATTGTCATTGATCAAATTCTATGAGTTTACTTGTGAACCAATGTTGTAGAAGATGACAGTAGTTCCATATTCACTACGGAGCCTCTAAACATCCAAATGGGTCATATCTGATGACTATGAAAAGATGACAAACTGCATTTTACATCAATTATTTACATGTATTGATAGGATTAGTGGATCAACAGGTATTAAACAGTTGAGATCAGTAGATGATTTTGGTCACCGGTGGCTGTTTGGGTCTTTATGGATTAAGAAAGGGTCATACAAATAATTAGATGAAAATATTTGTTCATATCTTTGTTACTTCTTTCTGTATTACTCCAAATATTCTGTGAAAACACCTAAGTTCATAATTTGATCATAAAACTTGCAGATACTTATTCATTTATTTTCCAAACTGCTGAATCCTCATTGTGCCGGGGCCTAACTCGGCTACCACCAGGCGAAGGCGGGTTACTCTCACATTCACACCTATGGGTGATTTTAGATTGACCAGTTGACCATGAAGTTGGGATAAAATATTTTTACCTCTTCTCATGAGATGAACGTGATGTGACATTCTTGATAGATAAAGTGTAACTATGACTTGGTATTCATTGCATGAGGTGATAACTGATGTGCATATACAGGCATAAAAAGAGGAATGTGTCTGAAAACAAAATTATTTCAACTATATAGGCAACAATGCATGAAGGTCTGAATGAAATACCATAATTTAAGGACACAAAACAAAAAATGCATTGTAAATTAATTCATTTAATATTTAAAAGTAGTCAGGATAACTGTACTTACAATATTTATTTGTGCCATCTATGTAAGAGTTATGAATAAATAGATAGATAGATAGATAGATAGATAGATAGATAGATAGATAGATAGATAGATAGATAGATAGATAGATAGATAGATAGATAGATAGATAGATAGATAGATAGATAGATAGATAGATAGATAGATAGATAGATAGATAGATAGATAGATAGATAGATAGATAGATAGATAGATAGATAGATAGATAGATAAGAAAGCTCTTGTCAAAAAATGTACTTTCACAAAACAGAGCTCAATTCTAAGCCCATGCAAGGACTTTTATAATACGAACAGACTGTGTTCCAAACTCTGCACTAAATGTATTAAGTTCTACTAATATCAGACTGTAAATGATACTGTGTAATTTTGTTGCTGTTTGTTTATTAATTTATCACTGGCTGTGCATCAAATTGCCTGTGGATAAAATCAAGAGTCTATAGAAACTAATTTACATAATGAGTAAAATAACACACAGCATGAAACACCAGTGGTTTTGAGTTTGTGTTTCAAACATCTGTTAGTCCAGATAAGCGTTTTACTTCCTTCTAAAAGAGGAAATAAGGTTAAAGTAATAATTTGCTGATTAAAGCCTCATCATTTCCAGTTTGATCTGAATCTGGTGAGGTTACAAAACTCTAATGGTGATATCATTTAGTCATTGCTGGTGTTTAAGGTATGGCGTTACCTTGTTGTTGTAGTCTTTGGTCGCTCCCCACATCACGACCCCTGAGGCTCCGAGGGTGGCAGATTCCCCCACGGTACTCACCAGGTCCGCCTGAAGGACAAAGTGTGACACAACTAGATCACTGTACGAAGCTAAAGTTACGTCAAATAATAGGAATTAGAAACATGTGGGTCCGGAGCGTTAAGAGGATAAGGTAATGAAGGAAATGTTTGGCTTTGGTTAGTTTTACAAACAGTAACAGAGTTTAAAGATAGTAAAATATTTGAAAAAACACAAGCAGAATGTCTAAATTATAGCCCCACCCCATTTCCAGTCTGCTTTCCATGGATGGGGTCTAAAGATACTCAAAAGAGGCTAAAAGGTTGATCTTATGCTCATTTTTATTACATTTTATTGGACTTTGTAACTTAACACCAACACAGACAAAAAAAAGAGAAGTATTTTCAATGTTATTTATAGAATTTGAAGTGTTAACGGCCTTTTATATTCACAAATCTAAATTGAAGGGGATGGATTTGTGATATTATAAATATTCTGGAACTGATAGTGATCAAAGGTGATATGAAAACCTGAGGCTGTTGTTATAAAATGCCTAAAATGTTTATTTGGTATCTGTGTTTGATTAACAGCTGGTCATCCAGGCTGATGTGACGTTTTCCTTCTGAATGGGATGTTTGTGTCATTTCCAACAACCTCCATTTCTGTTCAAACTAAAAGATTCGGAAGTCACTTGTAATTTGGACACTTGGTTGTTGTTGTTTTAACAGCATCAACTCCTTGTTCACTCATTGGGTTATTGTAATTTTTTGCATGTTAAATTACAAATGAGGACTGGAGTAGTGAGTTATCTACGACAGCTTCACTCCAGGTTGGATTCATTTCAAATTTTATCTTCCTTGGGACAATGTCTGCAAAGTTTGTTCACGGTTTTGACAAATTATAATTTTTGAATTTTTGACATATTACAAATCTGCCTTTACTTATAATGGTCCATATTTCATGGCTTATAAAATAGTTAGAGATATTAATATTGTTCCTATTGATGACTGATAGGCAGTCATATATGGACTTTGCTTTAGTTGCGTTCTCCTCCAGTGAAAGTACCACCCTCAAGACCACAGGACTCTAACATAGCAGCAGAACCTGACAACCTCACAAATTCAACTTGTTACTGATTCTTGATAGAACATGCCAGTGAGATACAAGACCATTGGTCCTATTGTGTCATGTTGTAAATCGTTGGTCTGAACTGGACACCTGAGAAACAGTGAGTCCCCAACATTATTTACACATGTCTATGAATCCATGACTGAGGGGGTCTTTAAGGTGTCAGGACATTTCTTACCAGAGTCTGGAATGTCTCGGTCTGATCTCGGTACAGGGGTCTTGAGTAAACATAGATAGGCACCATGTATGGCCGTTTGGGCAATGCCGCCACCCTCAGCGCCTCCTGGACCCGGTTGCGGACATAGAGCGTGGCACGAGAGGAGTTCCTCAGGGACTGGTGTAGGTAGACCGAGGGGAAGAGGGCGGTGCTGCGTTCCCACAGCCACATCATCTGGTTGTTCTGCTTCTGGGTCTTGGCAGAACACTTCCCCGTGTAGTCGGGCTTGTCCCAGCCGTAGTTGAAGCAGTCGGGGAACAGGTAGAAGCCCCAGCGGCGGCTCGGACGCTCACCAATGCCCAGGCTGATGGTCTTCTCCATGAAACGGCGACCAGCTTTCTGGAACTGGCTCTTTGCTAGTTTGGAGATTTGATTTGATGTTAAAAACGGGGCCATCTGAACGGCCTGGGCGATAGACAGCTTCTGGTAAATACGCTTGGACCCCCAGTTCTGGTCCCACAGGGGTCGCCAGGACTCCCAGTCAATCACAGCCAGCCCAGGAGAGGAATCATGGGAGATGTAATGATCAATTTGACCCTGCGCTTTGGCCAGATGCTCGGTCAAGTTGCCATTCTGGGGAACGCCGCCTCTGTAGCGCTGGCGTTTGGTCATGTCAATTTTGGGGTAGAGGCCGAGGCGGTCCTCGTAGAAGATTGTGAGGAACTGACCGGGCACAGCGTTGGGCGTGGTCACCGCCTGGAAGGCTCCGGTGTCCAGTGGGATGTGCAGCTGTTGACACTGGTCGGTGGGGGCGTTCCATATGGCCACAAAGGGGTGGTCAGGGATCAGCGGCGGCTCGGAGGGCGGCACAGCAAGAACTAGGCTGACGATGAAGAAGAGGCAGGACAGAAGAGGCAGGGCCATGACGACCGCTCTGAACCAACAAGGAACAGAACTCATTCACACAGCAGAACTACTTCACTGAGTTCAAGACAAATGAATAAATGTCACACATAACAATGACATTGGATTTGACATTGGAATTAAAAGCATGCAAATAAAAAACAAACATGCAGTTCTGTTTTTGTTCCTTTAAAACAGTGAAGTCACAGCTTTAATGAGAATTTGGCAGCTTGTGATATTTAGATGACCGGGTTCATTTAATGTGCCAAATACTCCAATTATGGAGACAAACAACTTCAGTTCATAGTTGAATTATTTATATATTTTTCACAAGACTTGACATCAAAGTGCAAATTGACAAATCAATGACAGAAAACTAAAATTAATAAATGTTTAATTTACCAAAAAGTAACTTTGTTTCCAATAGTTTGTCTCAATTTTCTTTGTTTAAATAAAGAACTTAGAACAAATGAGAAATTGAAGGTATTTAAGGCAATTTCCTTTGATAGAAATGTTAACCTTTGCTAAGCCACAGTTTTCTAGTGATTAAAAAGGTATATTGATTGGATTGAGTTAATATCGCTTCAATCCAAGTTAAAGATTTCACTAATTTGATCAATATGAGAAAAATGTAATTTAATGTTTTTTGTATGTTTTCAGTGTCCAGCCAAGGACAAAAAGGATTTTTTCCTCATAAAAAACAAACATAAATTACATTTTTTAGTTTTATAGCATGTGTCTTTCATCTGACAACAATATGTAGTTTAAAGTGTAAAAGTATAGTTTTTTTTAAAGTGCAAATCATATATTACACTCCAGAAGAAGTCGAACAAGGAAAAGTTGTGTTAACTTAAAATTAGCTGATGTTCTAAAATATAAATCTTCTATATTCAGACGATTGGGTTCCTACCGGCTGTCGAGTCCTTAGTGAACTGTATTAAGAGTGTTCAGTGTTTCTAAACTTCCCTGATCTTTTTGCTGCTTCATCCTTCAGAGGAAACAGTTTGTTCACTCTGATCATTATCTGATCAGTGTCCTGAACTTCTCCTTCAGTCGCTTCGATTCAACTTGATTCGAAGGGTCAGAGATCAGAAACTTTATTTTTATTCAACATTAATGACATTATAACTGAAACTTAAAACAAGAACAATAAAAAAAAATCTGTTTCATGAAACTGAAGAAAGGTTTGTGTTACTGATGTTGGCACAAACATGCAGCGTAACTTAATTCTATTGTCAAAATGTGATGCATATATTTGCATAAAATTATAAATTCAGTATTTGAAATTAGCTTTTTTAGTTGTCTTTTCCTAAAGCACCATTACATGTTGTATTTGAAGGCTGAAATTACTCTAAAAAATTTTGTATACAGTTTTGCACAGAGTATGAAGTGTATATTTATGTCCAGATTTATCACCTGGATATTGTTTCAAGAAAAACTTCATGAATTTCTCAATAAGGTAGTTATTTTGCCTCTGAATGAGGACGGTACTGAAGTGTTTGTGTTGCATACAACAAAAATTAGTGATAAATTATAACTAAATACTTTGACTCATGTACTTTAGTACAAAGTTGAGGTACCTTAATTGAACATTTTCTTTTTATTCCAGTTTTGAACTATTTTTCCTCCATTAAATTTGTCTGTCTGGTTAGTTTTTAGTTTTTCATCCACTTCACGTCCAGGTAAAACCATGTATCTTCAGATGTGTTGATTTTAGTAGATTTTTCATAAACTAACACTTATGGGTTATGTTCATGCTTCTCCTTGCAAAATGGAGTTAAAAAAGAAAGATTATACTCTTGAATTCTATGGTTTATACATATCAGGGCATTGACTTATTCAGTCTAACCTCAAGTGTAAAATAATATTCAACAGCTTCCACTGTGCCAGTTTTAACTGAACAAAAATGAGACTAAAATTTCAAAGCACTTTATAAAGCTCTTAGTACACTCCATGATACAGGAACCATTTCATTGCAACTGCTTTAACTTTTTATATGTAAACATCATTTTGCTGATAATACTAACTTACTGAATGCAGACCCTGAACATGCAGTAAAGTATTTTTACAGTATCAGATTAGTACTTGTACTCAAATAAAGGATTTCAACACTTCTTTCATCACTTTACAATATGTACAATAATACAGTAAGACAATTGAACAGTATTATAGGTTCAGTTTGTTCTGGGATCAGTGGAGGTGTTGTGAAGTAGGAGTTATTGTATTCCAGTCCTGGTTCCTGCAGAAAACCCATTAATATATCTCATCTTACTGAATGAAAGTTGTTACAGACATGAAACTCACCAAAAGATAAGCAACTTTATTAGGAAATATCTGACTGTTCAATAAAAAGTCACAGGTACAGAAGCTGTTAGGCATAAGAACTGAAGGAGAGATGTAAACTATGTATAAACACAAGGTGCATTTTGTTAACAAACATTCAGAGCTTCAGATTCTGGTATTTCATCTGCTCAAGTGGAAGCTAAAGCTTTATAAAACTGAATATATAATCTGGCAATTTATTCCGAAATTCTATCTCCCTTTTGGATGAATTTAGTAACCATGGGGACAGATTTTGACCTGATTCACCCTTTTTTTTCTTCTTTTTATTACAATTTTCCGTACAGAGGCTCATGGGTATTATCCATATATGCATACCTACTTACATACATACATACATATAAACATACATACTTACATGCATATATGCATGTATGTGTTTGCCTGTGTCTGTCCTGGTGTGTTCTCCTGGTTGGACCTGCCTCACCATGATGCCTAATCTACTTCATCTGGCTCTTCCATTGTGTGTCCAAATGTGTCCATTGGTGAAATGAAAAGTATTTAATAAAATAGTTATGATTCCCATGCCTATCTGTATGAATAACTGTCGCATTGTCTCAGCTCTGGAAGGTTATACTCTTAAACTATTGTGTGATTTTGTAATAATTAAACATTAACTGGAATTTTTTAGCTCATATTTACTGGCATGTCACATCTGTTTCTGCAAACAAATAATTTATGATAAATCATCTTTGGTGAGAAAGTGGAGACTAGAACCATCTTTCTCAACGACACCTCTTCTTCTTTTCAGAAACCTTCTTGTTGAGGACTTGAGTCTGCAAGTTTGATGATTTGAGGAAAATCTAGACTTTATTATAAGATATTTACACAGTTGCCTATCTATGCATCCTCTCTGATATATTTTATAACAATGCATATTAGTGCTTTGATGTTCACACTTTATAAAACTGAAATTGTTGCACAAATAAAAAAAAAGAAAAAAAAGAAAAAAGAAAACAGAAGTAATTTTGCAACTTCACAAGCAGAAGTCCCATTTTTATGTGCACAGACATACGCAATAACCACACCGGTTAATTGTTTTAAAAAGTGTTTATTTGCAGTGCATTTACATTCAGGTAATTTTTTTTTCATGTGCTGCATAGTCCATGTTGCATATTTGGTTTACAATCTCATAATATAATAAAACCACAGTAAGTGCAGTCTGTTGAACACACAGAAGACGTGATGAAAGAACCTGAACTTCACCTGAAAGTCAGTTTGAGAGGAAGGGAGAGAACCAGAAATCTATTCAGTTACGGATACAAGAGAAGATCCAGTTAAAACCAGGATCTGCAGTAACTCAGCTTCTTTGGCTTGATCTGACCTGAACCACAGAGACACCTGATAGTGTTTGGAGGAGGATTTTTTGCCTTCCAGAGATTAACCAGTGAAAAGAAATGAATGAAGAAATGCATGATGATTTTAATGTTTGTCACCCTTCCAAACCATGTGATCTTTTCAGGTTTTGGGTGTAAGTCCAGTTCATTTAAGTCCACTCCTGATCACTGTCAACACCAGTTTTCCCAAAATATTAACACCTTATTTATCCCTTCATGTCTAAACTTTGGTTTGAGCTTCCAGACATTAGTCAGACATAAAAATAAAGTCCATTTAAAATCCAACTGACTTAAAAGTGCAGCATGAAACACCTTTCTCATCCTCAGAGCAATTTTTTTTAACATAATTTCATTATTATTCTGATATTTTTGCAGCTGTTTCCCACAATCCTGATAATGTTGAAACATCAGCAGTTGTATCTGAGGCCTAAAATCATAAAGAGTATAAAGATAAAAACATCTGGAAATGATGTATGATGTATCTGTTGCGTGGATGCTGTTGTTTCCTGGAAGCTGAAAACATGAATTAGTTTTTTGTCCTGTATTTGAGCCAGTTGGTCCTAGAATATAGACACTAAACTCCAGAAATACATAAAATTTTTGCAGATGAAAAATAGCTTGGTTTGTTACAGACGCTAGTTGAACAGAGGCTGCACAGGGAGTGATATCACGCCTTCAGATCTCAGTATGTGCCATCTTTTACTTCCCGTTCAGTGTTTTGTCAAACCTACAGTACTGTACATCAGCTTCAAAGACATATAGAACTTTCTGGTCCTCAAAAACAAGCACAATATCAAAAATCAAACCCAGTTTTTCAGATTTGACTCTGGTAAACTGAGTTATTGTAACATCAACATTTATATAATTCAAATCAGATTAATTATGTTATTTAAAAAAAGCTCCTATGTTAGCCAGTAAAAAGTGAAAAGGTAGCTGTCATGTTAAAAAACAAGATATGCAGGATAGTAAACCCAACAAAAACACACAGATAGGCTACATTTGAAGATCTGGTTATTCATTCATTCACACATTCATTCACTCACACACACAAAATGAGTCCCAACAGGCTCAAATATACTACGTGTTGTTTCCTGATAAGCTGTATAAAATACAGTACAGAAAATACAAACTTCATTTACGATGTCAAGTGAAACCACAGCTTATTGTTGAGAAAAATCCACAACTTCAGTACCATCAGAATCAGAACAACAGATCCAAATGATCGTCCTCTGCATGGCTGTGTGGCCGTAGTAGCACCCTTTGGTTTTTACTGAACATATTGTTTTCGCTTCAGTTCACCCTGAACTAAGCTGAACGGCACAAACAAAACAGATGATCCTGCAGAGAGTAACCCAACCAGATCCAACCAGATCCTTAATACAGAACTGAACCTTTACAGAAATAGATCTGTCATCTATCTAATGCTCATAACTACTCCAAAATCAACTTACATTGATGCTTTCATTATTCATATGTACAGTATAATTTCTAAAAAAACAAACAAAAAAAAACATTCCTGGAAGAACTGATGCAGTTGTCTCAGAGGTTGAGCTACGATTGGTTGAACTGTTTTTTCAGCAACCAAACCTTCAACATGTCAAACTGTGTCGTGTAAAGTGCCATCACAATCTTTAAAAGGACAAATTTCTCACGGGTTTGTTACTATTCAACACAAAAGCTATCAAAAAAAAAAAACAAAACATTCTGCCTTTATATGTTTTTGCTCTAACGAGTCAACATCTCAGGTAGAATCAGAGCTGCAGTTTGTTCAGCTGCAGTTCTTTGAATGCCCACTAGATGCCACTGCAACAAAGTTCTGCCTGTTCAAACAACTGAAGTTATAACCTGGAATTTACAACAGTTCTGACCCTAATGACATTAAACATTTTATTGGTGGTGTTTTAGTGGTTACTGCACATGTGAGGGTAAAGATTTGGACAAAATCCAACCGCAAGATATTTCCATGGAAGTGAGCAAAGATTTAGATCAAATTGTCTCTGTTTGTTGCTTTTCTTACACCAAAAACAAAATTCCTGAAAGAAAAAAAAAATGCCACTGTCTGGACATCACATATCTCCAACAACACAAAATAAATCCTGACCTAGATGAGATTCACCTCTTGGATGAGATCTACAATCACCATAAAGGATCACTGCTGCAGCTCAGAGACTCTAGCAGCACCAATAGAAAAAAAAAAAGACCAACAACAAGTGGAGGATTACTTCATTACAGACTTGACATGCACAAGAGGTTGTATGACTTAAAGGTCCCAGAGTTGATGTTGATTGAATGTCATCTGTGCTGGAAAAGTGTCAGAAATAAACCTGATGTGAATGCAGTCTTTTCACTATGTCCTTTTTCGGTCTTGCTGTATTTCTCTGTCTTCTCTCTTTTCCTTTGTCATTTCTCACTCTGTCTTCCTCATCCTTTCTTGCTTTCTCTTGTACAGACTTGTTTGAAACAGGTTAACATAAGTCAAGCATCAGATGGACGTGTTAAAGATCCATCAGTACTGTCACTGCTGGTGGGCTGCAAAAATCCAAATCTTACAGAGTGTATTTTTGTCATTTCTTGTCAAAATATCTCCTCACACTTAAAATAAGACATAATCACCTAAAGAGTAACATTTCAGTAAGATATAAGAACTTATTTTTAGACAATAGATCTTGAAAATCTTATTTCAAGAAATCTTACCAAGATAATTTTCACTTTTTTTGCTTAATTCATGATTTTTTTTTTCCTTAATTCAAGCAAAAAAATGTGTTTTGTGCTGTATTTATTTTTCAGTGATACAATAGTCGACTCAATCTGTCTTCCGTCCATTATTTTCTAGTCTTAAAAACTTCTAAGTCGTCCAACCCCTTCTGCACAGTGAGAAATGTCTGCACACAAATCTCTCACATTTCTGCGTCATATCACTTTGGACCTGCCATGCATCTGCTTTTACGGAAGAAAAACCCACCGAAGCTGAAACACATTAAACTTTGTGTTGAAAAGTAACATCTGTGATCATCTGTGTTGACAGGATCCAACCTGGAATCAGAACGCATCATATGACTGTCTTTACTAACAGTAGGTATAAGAGGACCATCAGCACCATGAGCCGGTGGCTGCAGCCGGTCGGTGCAGACGAACGCTCCCCGGCCTCCCATCGGTCACCCTGCTCATCCTCCCACGCTGTCCTCTTCCTCTCCTGCTCGTCTTCCTCGTCCTCCTTCCACTGTCTGTCGTCCTCTTTCACTTTGTTGATGCTGTCACACTGTTCTCCTTCGTGGCCTTCGTAGCAGTGGCAGCGAAACCTCTCATTCAGCAGTTGCAGGTCGTGTTGCGAGTGCCACCCGCTGACGGTGAAGTCGCCGTCACCAGAGGGTTTGATTTGGTAGCTGTTGGAGTTCAGGTGAAGGTAATGGCGAGCGCGGGGGTTCCGGCGGACGCAGCGGCCGTTCCCTTGGCACAGGTACTCACTGCAGACTTCAGCAGCTCGTGTCACATTAGTAATGTACTGACCGAGGCGGTGACTGAGGAAGAACTTCACCTTAGTGCAGTTGTGCTGTAGAAACAGGATGAGAGTTTAGAACAGGGGTGTCAAAGTCATTTTCTTCCGGGGGCCACATTCAGCCCAATTTAATCTGAAGTGGGCCGGACCAGTAAAATAATAGCATGATAGCCAATAAATAATGACAACTCCAAATTGTTTTAGTGCAAAAAAATAACATTCAGTAATGCCAATATTTACATTTACAAACTATCCAAACAAAAAAGAATGTGAATAACCTGAAAAAAATCAAATTTGTTAAGAAAGATAAGTGCAATTTTATTATCAATATTCTGCCTCGACTTATTTATACATATGCATTACAGATCCAATCTACAAAGTTACAACATTTAATAACAGGCAGAAAATTATGCTTAATTTTCTTTAGAAATGATAAGTTGAGGCAGTATATTGTTAAATTTGCACCTATTTTTCCTAAGAAATTTCAGTTTTTTCAGGTCATTCACATCATTTTTGTTTGGATAGTTAATAAAAGTAAGTATTTTCATAATCTAATGTTTTTTTTCTTTACCCTAAAACAAAGACACAAATTTGGAGTTGTCATTATTTATATGTTCTTATGTTATTATTTTACTGGTCCGGCCCACTGGAGATGAAATCGGGCTGAATGTGGCCCCTGACGGAAAATGAGTTTGAGACTCCTGCTATAGTGTAAGACTCTGTTCAAAGTTACAGCCCTATTATTTAGATTAGATTGTCTTCGTGTAAAACATATTACATATATATTTATATTTGAAGGTACTCGGATATTATAACTGCACAAGGCCATTTGACTTTGAAAAAGTAGGTAAAGGTCATTTATTTTCAGTATGCTTCTGCTCCATGCCAACATGCATCCACAGTATAAATTTGGTGCAGATATCAATGCATTTTTCAGATAATGCGATTATGTCGTTGAATGGACAGACAGATGACAAGGGGTAAAAACTGCATCATATTGTGGTGGGCTACGGGCATATTGCCGAAATGCATTGTGGGTGTTAGACATTTTGTGTACCATGTTCTGTGTTTGTGCAGGGGTTTGTTGTGTTTATGGGATTTTAGGTGAATAAGTAGGCGTGGCAATAGTTATTTTGCATTTTTACGTTAATTTGTTTTTTTTCTTAATTGACACCATGACTGAAGTGGTAGACAAACTGCACCTTTTTCTGATGCAATACATTAACAAAGTACTTCATGTGCAGTTGGTCCAAACAAACAGTAACTTGATTTAAATTAAAAAAAAAAAAAAAAAAAACACTTTCTGAGCTTAGAAATTCCAGTTGAGCTAACTTCCTGTCTACAAACCCACAAGTGCTACAAGACTGTTAGTATGGAAAAACAGCTGCATAAACCTTAAACTCATGTGTCAGATAGTTAAACCACTTTGAGTGGAAGAAGACACACTCTGAACCACACAACCCTCTGATCCAAGGTTGACAGTGAAACATTGCTGAAATGTTCATTAAGGTCAGGAATGTGTGTTAAGAGACCACTGCATGCTTCAGGCGGACAGAGTTGAAAACATGTGGAAATCCTGCAATTATGTCAAAGTGGCATTCATGCAGAGATGACTGTGTTCAGTGGTGAGAAACTAAAACCCGCTCAGATTAGTTGTGCTTGAAACTCTGAATGAATAAGCAGCTGTTTTGGAACTAGTTGAACACATGAGCAATGTAGAAGGTTTATGCTACTTTATGCACAAAAAAATGTGTACAGAAGCTACACGGTATGTAGTATTTCTGCTAAAAGACTCTAAATCACAGGTGTCAAACATGTGGCCTGTGGGCCAAATCCAGCCCGCCAAAGGGTCCAGTCCGGCCCTTGGGATGAATTTGTGAAATGCAAAAATTACACTAAGATATGAACAATCCTTTTAGTTCAGGTTCCACATTCAGACCAATTCAATCTCAAGTGGGTCAGACCAGTAAAATACTATCATAATAACATATAAACAATGACAAATCCAAACTGTTCTCTTTGTAAATGTAAATATTTTCATGTATTTCCACTATAACAAAAAATGTGAACAACCTGAACAAATATGAACAACCTGAAATGTCTTAAGAGAAGTAAGTACAATTTTAACAATATTCTGCCTGTTACTCAATGTTTTGCATGTTTGTAGATCCACTGTGATCTATAAGTTATGATGTACATGTGTAAATGATAAACTGAGGCAGAATATTGTTAAAATTACACTTATTTTTTCAGTTTGTTCATGTTATTCACATCTTTTGAAAGGACAGTTTGTAGATGTAAACCTTTTCATAATGTAAATTTACTTTTTTCACTCTAAAACACAGAGAAAAGTTTGGAGTTGACATTATTTATATATTATTATGTCATTATTTTACTGGTTCAGCCCATTTCAGATCAAATTTCACCAAATGTGGCCCCTGAACTAAAATGAGTTTGACACCCCTGCTCTAAATGATCTAAAATTATCATTAGAGATTTTAGAGTAAAAAGTTCTACAGTTGTGCTAAAGACACAATTATATCAGATCACTGAGTTTTGACACACTATGAAAAAGAGCTTAATTAATCTTATGAAGGTATATCATGGTTTGGTGTGTTATCATGTTTGCTACCTTTTATTGATCCATGGTTCACACTAAACTGTGACTCCTCTGACTTTGTTTAGATGATTCCAAACAGATCTTTAGTCAACTCCAGCTACTGAAAACAAACTGTACAGAAAGCAGGTGATTGGTGCTTGTGCTCTGACTGTTTTCCTGCTAAAATCAGAGTTATGCTATAAACCACTGGTTAATACAGTAAAGGGTTATTGTTTTCCTCTCTGGACAGTCATTAGACAGATCCCTGCAGGCTGTAAAACCATGGATGATGTTTCTGGTGTCACGCATATTGCATTTATTGTCTTCTAACAAACTTTTATCTGTATGCTGCCTGTAAGAATTGATCAGATAAGTAACTGAGTGTTGGACACCCACCCTGGATGAGGTCAGGTTCAAGTCACCCCAGATAACAAATCCTGCTGCACCAAGAGCAGCACTCTCTCCAATGGTGTGGACCAAGTCTTTCTGTAGAACACAAGCGGAAATGTTAGATCATAAGCTCATTTCCCATCATTAACATACATTAATTAACAAGGAAATAAAAGCTCTTTGAAAATGAAGGATTGAGTGATTAAAGAGTAACCTAATAATTATATTTAATAGAATATATCTGAAAACTGTTTAACAGTGTCACCGAAAACACATTTACAGTTTTGGCTTCCCTTAGTGATCAAATTAATAATGATATTGTCAGCAGGCTATACCATTAAATTCCTTCAAATAAATATTATATACATAAACACTGCATTCCTGAAAATAAAAGGCTGTAGACAGTCATATATAATAAACTTAAGGACAGTGTCATTCAGCAGTGTTTGTAATTTGAGTGGATTGTCACTAGATGGCAGCAGTGAATAAATCTACAAGAAAACTGATTTTCAGTCTGTGCACAATCATTTTATAAGGATATGTATGTGTAGGTAACTTAAAATAAATCAGAAATTAGATGTGGACTAGTTTGGCCTTTTGTTAGAACATCACAGGTCCCACACTGAATATTCAATAATACACTTGTCCTTTAAATAGATCCTTTTTTTTATCTTATGTTCTTCATTAAAGTGAGTAAAATGAAGATAAATTTCACTAAGTATATTTTGTTTGTGGCTGCATAAAAGCCTAATAAGTTATAATGAATTAAATTGTGATATCAAGCAAAACAATTAACTTTAATGTAAGTTTCATACTGCTGCTATAACAGTTCTAAGCACATGCAGTTATTTGTATTATTCAAGGGTAGATAGACTTCATCATTTGCATTTGGTGATCGATAATCCTAAAATTTGTTTAGCTGTTTTACCAATGTGCTTCTTTTGTTGTAAGATGGCATCAAACAATAAAATTATTTTAATGTTTTAGATATTCCATCTCCCCCGAAGACCTGCAGAAATCATGTTGAGTTATTATTTTCAATGTGCAGTTTCCTCACAATTAGATTTTTGAGGTAAAGCATGTGATCAAAGTGTCAACAATTAAACTCTATTTACAAATGAGTCTTGACTGAGGTCATAAATGTGTCACTAACGTTGGTGAGGAAGGCCAGGGCCTCGTCCCTGTAGCCCATCCGCAGGTACACGTAGGTGGGGAGGTCGTATTCTTTAGAAGTTAGTGATGCGACTCGCAGTGACTCCCGGATCCTGTGTTGGGAAAAGTGCAGGTTACTGATGCTGTTTGTGTGACTCTTCCTGATGGCCACCGAGGGGTACAGCGCCGTGCTGCTGTTCCACAGCCACAGCAGCTCGTCGTTTCTCATTCTCTCCAACAGGGGGCAGAAGCCTGTGTAGTTCTGCTCATGCAGGTTGTAATTGTGACAGTCAGGGTAGAGGTAGAAACCCCAGAGGCCATTGGGGCGAAGGCGTGTCCCCAACTGGATAGTCCTCTGCATGAACGCTTTGGCGCTCTTTTCAAACCGCCGCCGTGCCAGCTCTTCCACCTGCGCTGCCGTCACATTAAAGTAAGCCTTGCTGGTCAGTTCCCTCGATTTTCGGCGATAGATGTCCTTCTTGTGCCAGTTGCGGTTCCACTGAGGTCGCCAGAACTCCCAGTCGATGACAGCCAGGCCTCGAAAGTCCTCTGCAGGGATGAAGTGGTTGATGTCCTGGTAGGCCTTGAACAGGTGCAGTTCCAGGCTGCAGTTCTGTGGCACGCCGCCATGCACGGCCGCTCCCTGTGGTGTGTAGTAAGGGTAGTAGCCCAGGCGGTTGGCGTAGAAGATGGTGACGTTCTGTCCTGTCCAATCAGCACGTGGGCTCCCGTGGATGTGGAAGAGGCGGTCGAGGTTGGCGGTGATGTTGTATTTAATGGTGCACATGTCCAAAGGAGCATTCCAGGCAGCGATGAAGGGCTTCCGGCCAATCAGAGGAAGTTTGGCAGGTTTCTGACCAAAGGCAGCGTGGAAGAGCAGGAGCAGCCAGGAGCAGGTGAGGGACACAGGTACGATGTGGGAGGAGGATGACCCGCCCACTGGCACCACAGGCATCCTGGGAATCAGGAGGAGCCGCTGTCAATCATCCTATAGAGAGAGAAAAGGAAAAAATTACATTACATTGAAATAACACTTTTAAAAATGTTCAGTGACCATTTTTAGCTGAAAAATGTGCATTTGTGTTACAGATTTGTATGATAGAAAAAAAGTTGCTTTAACTAAAAAAAAATTTCCAATAAAAAAAAAAACCTTTTCAATCAAAGAAAAAAGTGTTTGAATGCAAAAAAAAAAAAAAAAAAATTGAGATCCAAAAAATTGCATTTCAATCCTTTTTTTCTTTGATTACCTCCACCAAGGAGGTTATGTTTTTGTCAGCATTGGTTTGTCTGTTTGTCTGTGTACAAGATAACTCAAAAAGTTATGGACAGATTTGGATGAAAATTTCAGGAAATGTCGATACTGGCACAAGGAACAAATGACTAAATTTTGGTGGTGATCGGGGGTGGGGTGGGGGTGGGAGGGAACTGATTTGCCTTGGCAGAGGTCTGCGCTCTACGAGTGCTTTTCTAGAAAAGACAGCGCCAAGACAGATCAGTGCCCCCACCCCCCCTCCCCCAATCAGCACCAAAATTTAATCATTTGTTCCTTGTGCCAGAATCAACATTTCCTGAAAATTTCATCCAAATCCGGGGCACTGATCTGCCTTGGCGGAGGTCTTCTAGTTGAATTTTTTTTTTTTTGGTTAAAGCAACTTTTTTTTGATTGAATAATAAAGAAATAAATCTACCTTCATAGATGACCCCTACCTGATCTATAGCTTTTTCATAAAAATATTCCACACATTCAAACCAAAGAGGAGTAATTTACTTTTTCATCAACCACGGTTTCATGAATCTTTTGAAACATCTCAATTAGAAGATGAAATAGTGCAGGTCTATCATTTTGGTCTGGAGTGAACATTATAACCTCAAAATAGTGGAAGTCAGACTTTTTAGTCAGCTTCTCCCCCAATAGGAAAGAGAAATATCTGTATCAAACCTTTAGCTTCGATGACCTTGTGAAGTGTTTGCAGGATGTCTGTCTTTTCAACTTCATCTGACCTTCAGACTGCTTTAATTTCATTTCTCTGTCGGTCTGTTATGTCTGTCTGTGAGAGCTCAAGAACAATGGTGAGTCATTAAAGCCTTACCATTTGCTTTTACATGTGACTTTATGAGCCGATAGATTTTCCATGTTTGAGTGAGTGAAACCAGATGGCTGTTATTGGTCATGTGACATTATGCAGGCGCATGTATTGTACAGTAGGTTTCCATAGATACTAAGACTATATGATTGTAAGAAAATGAATCAACCATCTTCCAGTGAGTCAAAAGCTAAAACAACTGGTTTTATCTTGTGAAGTAACACATTATTAACAAAACATCCATAGTAGACATATACATAGTAAATCAAATGACAGCACCGACCAGTCCCTTGAACTAAATTGTTGTGTTCTTCTGCAGATGCATCTCTTGTTTGTTAGAAACTCTTGACAATAATGGTTGTCCAACACATCCAAAGTCCATCTCTCCACAACAGCCCACAGTAATTTTAAGCTTTTTTTGTCAGATCTGACTGTGAACTCTGGGTTTTGGATGGTTACTTGAAAAACAAAGAGGTGAGAGGTCACCCAGAGGAAGTTATTTGACACCCAGTGACTGAAATGAGGACTTTTCTGTGAACAGACCGCTGCTTTCCTGTCCACATGTAGTCATATTCTGACCAGAGCCGAAGCCTGCGGGGCATAATGACAGGCTCTGCTGCCATATGTCTCAGTGAGGTTCAGTGTTTGCTGTTTCTCCCTGTCCCATTTACAGCTGGTTGAAGCAGATACCCAGTCCGACCAATCAGACGTCCTAATTCTCTGCAGCGGTCATTTTAATTTAGTGACTCTGAACCTCAGGAGTTCGGCCAGCTACTCATGTCTGAATTCCAGGTTTTGGCTTTGCTCTTGACATGTCCTCAACATTCTGAAGAGTTCATCAGAAAAAACTATTTTATTGTTTTAATCATTATTGTTATTATGTTTTTCATAATAACATTTTTTTTGTTCAAGATAAGACTTTTTCTTATCTCCAACAAATGTAATTTCCCACTTCGAGATCAATAAAGCACATCTGTCTGTCTATCTATCTATCTATCTATCTATCTATCTATCTATCTATCTATCTATCTATCTATCTATCTATCTATCTATCTATCTATCTATCTATCTATCTATCTATCTATCTATCTATCTATCTATCTATCTATCTATCTATCTATCTATCTATCTATCTATCTATCTATCTATCTATCTATCTATCTATCTATCTATCAACAGATGGAGGTTCATAATCATCTGCTTGTCATTATATATGTTGTTATTATGCATGAGAATAATGTTTAACTATTTATTTATTTATTCATTTTCATTTTGAATATTTAAAAAAAAAAAAAAGAACAAGGAAAAAAAGTTTAAAAAAGTAAAAAAAAATCAAAAAATAAAAAATCGAGAAGGAGCAGGATGAAGTACAACTCCAACTAAACATCCATGTTATTGAACATTACTATAACAGTACTTCAGCAGCTTCAGACTCAACGCAGCCTCAGTGTCAGCAGGGAGTTGCCCGCTGTTAAATTTAATGAACCATCAGTGTTGTGTTTACTGTGTTTATAGGTACTATCCATATCAGCAAGACTGCAGATGTCTAGTTCGTAACGTGTAAGCCCCTTACCATAACCTAAACCATCGGCGCTAAGTGCCTTACCCTAACCTAATCCTAACCTTAAAACCAAGCCACTCACTGATGCGGTCTGGCTTTAAATGAGGGAAAGCAGTTTAGCTCTGACCCATACAGAAGTCACTGCACTCCAGGGTCCAGTAGTTCATCCAACAATGCATTTTTTTCATAAATGTAAGTACTTTGTCATACTTTAATAAATCCATTATTATTTTCATTTTTATTCCTGCAAACTTATGTTCTAGCTTTTAAAATGCAACTTCAATCCACTTTTTACTTTGTATCCAAAGATAAGAAAGGGATGCATGAAAAACTCATAACTCACAATTTAGTAACAACTTTTCAGCACCCAGTGATTCAGGGATTTCTTATAGTTTCCAAACAACAATAAAAAAAAACCAAAACAAAACAAAAAAAAAACTCAAACTCTTTCTACATTTTAGAAGGTAGCAAAACCTCTTTTTTTTTGGCCTTGTAAAAGTTTCCCAAAACTCAAATTAAACCCAAAAATATTTGATATTTTACACTTTATTGGCTAAGGAGTCAAATCTGAAGCCATCAATGATGTGGGTTCAAGGAGGAGTGAAAAATATTCTACATCATTCAATAAAAAAAAAAAAAAAAAAAAAAAAAAGAAAGAAAATGTTTCATGTTCATTTTATGCTCTCAGATATGTTGGTTTGGAATGAAATTCTTTCCCTCTCTTTGTGTTCCTGCCAGCTTTCCCCAGGAAACTTTGGAAACAATTTAACTGCAGCTCTACAGATTATTTTTCAAAGGCAGCCGTGCACTGAACATTAGACTCAATGTATGGATGTACATCTGCTTAATTCCTTTCAGTTTGACGTGCAACCACTTCAGTCTTCAGCCTGACAAAGAGCAAATCAGTATGGATTTAATGAAATGAATGTTTACAATTCAAACCATTTAGAAGTTTCATTCTTTTTTAGTACATTTGATTTCTGCAGAAAAGTGTGTTTGACTGTATCTGTGTTGATAACCAAGGTGCAGCATACCCTAAAAGTCAGTTTACTTTGAATATTCTGATAATTATCTTTACAAAGTAAGTATTTTGTTCAGAAAATTAAAAAAAAAAATAATGAAAAGTGCCCTTCAGGTGGTGAGGAATTACTTTTGTCTGAGCAAAATCCAAAGAAGACTGAAAAGATTAACCAAAAACAAGAGGGAATTTTTGATCATCTAATGCATTTAACAAAAAAATGTTGAAAGTTTTTGATCAGGATCTAGTGGAATTCAAACCCCAATTCACTGAATCTTAAAAAAGGAGTTCTGTTACTCATCAAATACACCATAAACCTGTGGGGCTGCAATCTGATTCCACTTGAGGCTGAACTGAACCTAGACTTCATTCGCTCCACTCAGTGATTTTTATCTTGAAAAAGATGTAAGGAGATGAAATACATCTGAGTTCATGTTTAAAGTTTGGCTTTGTGTCAAAGTGAATTATTTATCCAGAGGAGCTTGGAGCCACGGGCTGGTCTGGCAGCGATTAAGATAAGAGTTTGTTGATGTCTGTGGTTTTTGTGGAAAGGCTCCACTCATTCAACAAATACAAGAGAAACAGAGAGCGTCTAATTTCCAGTCTCTCCTTTGGAAAATTGGGGTGAATTTGACAAAGCCGCAGCTGCCATAAGACTCCAGAAGATGGGTCCTGCATGGGCCCCTGAGCAGAGTCTGTGAGGTAGAGGATGGAGGACAAAAGCCAGTAGGAAAATATGAGATGTAATAGGAGGGCAGGAATGTTGGCACAGTATGTCACAGGAAAACTGATAACAGATCAGTTTATGATCTGTTAACTGTACGTACACATGAGGACTGCAGGAAAGTCAGAGTCATTTTAGTGTAAGACGAGCATGAAGACAATTAATTTGCACCAATTATACCTTGAACACAAACCTTTTTTTCTGCTTTAGGGTCAAAACACGGTATCCGAAATGTCTCTGGCGGGACATCTTAGAGACAATTTGACAGATTAGTGCTGCTAAATGACCCACATTTGTACTTTTAAATTCCTTTTTGCTTTACTTGGACCATAAGGGATGATCCAAAACAAGGAGCTACTTTTTATTGAAATAAATGTTGGAACGGCAATTAATTAAATTTCGCTCTCTGACGGGACATTACTGTGTTTTGGCCCTTTATAGTAGTTGTATTCTATTTATATTATTTATTGCTTTTATCTCTTCACACTTACTTTTTTTTTTTTTTTTTGCTAGTGCTTTTTCAAGAGTGTTTTTGCATGCAACTGAGCTATTGTGACCAGGTAATTTCCCTTGTGGATCAATAAAGTTTGTTTAAGTCTAAGAATGAATTTCACGCCTGACAGAAGTATTTTTGGAATAAGGCATACATGACAGGCTGACGGAGGCGTTCCTCAGAGGACGGAGAGACAAGGACACTCTGAGCTAACAGGAAAGGGAGGCGGATGTCGTAGGTTTGATGTTTGGGAATCGAGCCGACATCCTCATAGGGAGCCTCGGGGCAGACGCCAAAATACCAGATTCCCCTCAAATTCTCCATCTGTCACTTAAATATGTTCCAACACTGACCAGACGTCACCAAGTCACTCGCCTTTTCATTTTCATTGGAAATAGTTTTAATCCAGTACATTATACAAAGTATCCACTGCAGTTTAACCCTTTATCGGGCAAGTGAGTATTTTTGGTAATTTCCTTAAACATTAAATATGGGGCTAATCCTGTGCCTCAGTGAGGTCCAGAAGCATGTTGGTTTTGGATTCAGAGAGATTTTATGGACATTTTGAAGCTGTAAATAGTGAATATGAGTGATTTTTGTCAGTTTATGACCTTACAACAATTGTTTTATTGCATGTGTTTACTTTTTAGCAAGTTCTGTTCAGATATTTTCTGGCAAGTGGAGGTAGATGACGATCTCTAATAATACAGTAAGGCTGAAATTTTGAATTTCAGAGTATTTCAATGAGTGCCCTGTAAAGGGTTAAAGGAACGGATCATTTATCAGAACCTCGCACTCAGCAGAGTCAAAACCTGCATAATTTGTGTGTTTGGAGCCAGTCATGAAATATTCACTGTAGGGTTCCAAGAAAAGAGCTGAATCTAAAACAAAATAATGAGTATGTTCAAGTCACTTTCTGTTGTCACTACATCTTCATAACATTATATCTGCACTCATTCCATTCTTGTGGCATTGGCATCGAACAATGTGATACTATATTAACTCACAACAGGCATGTTAGGCTCTGGAAGTCAAAGAGTAACTGAAACCACCAGGAATTATCCTCAGAGCTGTATTTTGGCCTGCAGTTGTGGTTTAAATCTAGCTTTATACCAAAAAAGAAGTATGAACACATTGACTGTCTCTATTCTCAGAAACTTTTGATTTTAATAATTCGAAGTTCTCTGCTATCAGTTTGGATGTAGCACCACTTATCCTCGTTATTTGGTATGAACAGTATATAAGCACAATAGTCGCTTTTCCTCAACTTGCGCAAATATAACTTGCGCATAAAAATTTACCTAATGGAAAAACGACAATTTCGCCAAAAGTCTCATTTTTCGATTGAAATTTTTTGCACATGCAAGAGGTGGTTTTTCGAGCGTAGTGCAAATGGTATATCGCGCAAAACTGCAATGGAAAGACCTTTTTTCGTAACTAGAGTCAGGTGAATCGAAAAACTGGATGTTGACGGACGTTACAACAAGCGAAGAAGAAGAAACATGTCCCGGTATGTGTGGACACACTAGGAAACACAATCATTTTTTAATTTAGTACAAGATAGAGGGGTAACATATAATAATAATGATTATATCTGTAAATCAACACCATATTTACGTTTGTCACCATGTTTATGGAGTGACTTCTCATGTTATCTCGCGATAATAAATGAAAAAATCATTGCATTTGCGATTTAATGAAAAAAACAACATTATGTTCTTCTGTTTTTTTGACATTTAGTAAATATTGGTAAAGTTTTGTGCAGATGTCAAATGGAAAAGTGACTACTGTAATAGCACAAAAGAACATCATTATTTGGCTGCAAACTGCTCTTCAGAGTATTAAACTTTATCAAACCAATTATTTTATCAGATAAAGACTAGAGGACATGTGACACTTCGACTGAAATCCAACCCCACATATCCTTCAGAGTCGACTCCCTGCTTGTTTTCTCCATCATCATCAAACTCCCAGTAACATGACTCTGCAGCAGGATTTTCCATGAATCACTCATGAAACCAGATGAACCATGTTAACCAGAGCAAAATGAAGCTTTTTAACAATTATTCCTGGTGAATGTGGTCATGATTCATGTCCTCACACGAGAGCCTGAAAACAAAAGCGGCAGAGCAGGAACCACCAAGGCTGAAGTCTTTCCGCGCAACACAGCCAAATTCAAGCACAGGACACTGACAGCACCAAGCAGGACATCACCATGGCAAGAAGACAGGGATTGGTGAGTTTGGGTCTGGACTGGAGTGGATTTGACAGATGATGAAAACATATGGACCTCAGAAGACAAAAACTGAGGGAACTGACAGTAATAAAACAATGAGACAGGAGGATGTTGGGATTTAAGCCTCTGGGCTGTGTTCAGATCATTGTCTGTTTTGACTGAACTGTGTTTTCTTTCATGTTGGTTTCGTTTTGTCGTTTTATGACACTGACGTCCTGCAGCAAAGTGGCATCAAAGTTACAAGGTGGAGAAAGACGCCTAATAATAAAAATTCTGTAGATGTTTTTCAGAAAAGTTTCCCTTTAATCTTTGAAAATATTCAATGAAGATAAATATTAACCCATAAAGACCCAAATATACACAGGTGACCAAAACCATCTCCTGATCTATAATATTTAATACCTGTTGATCCACTATTCCTATCAATACATGTAAATAATTGGTGTAAAATATAGTTTGTCATCTTTTCATGGTCATCAGATATGACCCATTTGGACGTTCAGAGGCTCTGTAGTGAACATGGAAACACTGTCATCTTCTACAACATTGATTCACCAGTAAAACTCATGGAGTTGGGTCAATGACAGTGAATGGAGACACTTGGTTTATGTTCAGTTAATGATATGTTTTACTGAAAAAGTCACTTTTTCTTCAGTTTTCTCTTTTTTTGAAATAATAATCCTCAAATGTGATCTCAGCATGATGATTAAAGTTCATGATCAGTAAATTAATATAAGAAGATACCTGATTTTCACTGAAAAAATGCTAAATAAAGAGGATGATATCATAATACATGGTGATATTTCACTCAAGAAAGGTTCAACAGAGAGAAAAAAATAAATAATTTGGGAACTTACACCAAAGTAGCACTGGGTCTTTATGGGTTAAAAGTTTTGCATGACAACTAAGGCAGTGAAGGCATCATCCTCCAGATCCACTCCTCATCTTTCCTCTATAGATATTAAAGCTGCAGAATCAGGACGACAAAACACCAGATGCTGACTAAACAGACTGTTTTTCTGCAGCTCTCTCCTCTCGGTCCAATTCAAAAAACTGAATAAAGTGAAAAGCCACTTCTCTGAGACACAGAACAGAATCACATCTGACATCTGTAATTACACCTGTTGGTCACATATTTATTCCTCTGTCTGAAAATGCAAGTGATTTGACAAAAACCTGCATTACACAAGCTGAACCCAAAGGCGAGAAGTATATGCAGATGTCTTGTCTCCTTGTACTAGTTGATTGATAATATGCTGAAAGGTCATTTTTGCTGAAACTGACACTAAATCTATGAAACATTGCAGCTTTACTACCAATCCT
Organism: Sphaeramia orbicularis; assembly: GCF_902148855.1. NCBI lineage: Eukaryota > Metazoa > Chordata > Actinopteri > Kurtiformes > Apogonidae > Sphaeramia > Sphaeramia orbicularis. The sequence goes on along the minus strand of NC_043962.1, from coordinate 32,363,183 downwards.
AAAGTCATGTCAGCTAAACAAGACTCCACCTTTGGCTTTTAATCTTTAACCACAGTTTAACCCGTTGTCTTTTCTTGTATCTCGGTGGGAAAACTGAGAAAAATACACTCTCATAAAGAAAATAACTTTTTATAGCTGGGCGTGATGAACTTTTAATCTCACTGACATTCCTGCAAACATGACCTCCCGTGTTGTTCGTCTTTTTGTACTGTTTACTGTGAGACATTATGAGGTACAGCATCTACCAAATGATTTTAACTGCACTTAAAAGGGTTCATCACAACTGATGTGCAGCTTTTAGACTAACAGTAACTGCCTATTGGGGGGAAAAAGAGACTTTATAATGTGTTGCTATACGTCTGTTGTCTTAAAATCAGAAAACTTTCTTCAGTGTGGGGTATTGTAAGGGTGAGCCAACATTCCTGGAATGACAGGGCTCCCCCAGCTTCCTCTTCCCCTCCTCCCTGCATCACCCAAAACAGACGCCGAAGCCATGCTGCAGCACCCAGGTTTAAAAATACACACTTTGTGCAGCAAAACAAAAGCTGCTGAAAAGTCAAACCTGATTTCAAGACTGATAAAAGTTAAGGTCAACAGTGAGTTGGCATGAGCTTGAGTTTTGCAGCTCACCTGTAGATGCCATTAACAAGCAATCCAGGTGAAGGCGGGGGTTTCTTCGGGGTCACCAAAGGGGTCATGGCGGTCCTCGGCGCCGTTCGTCTCACAGGCCAGCGTTCGTCCCCCTTGTCAGTGTGAAACACAAGCAGCCGTCCACACTTATATAGACGAGAGGGGAGGGAAGGAGAGAAGGAGGGAAGGAGGGAGGAGAGAGCGTCACCACCACAACACAGCGATTAGAGAGCAGAGAGAGAGAGGGAGGGAGGAGGGGGAGAGAGACATAGAGACACAGTGAAGGGACAGAGAGAGAGAGAGGACGTAAATCCCTGTGAGTTTGCTGAGCTCCTCTGAGGTCTGATCCTCTCTGCAAGTGAAGTCCCAACTCATCCACCTCAGTCACCATCAGACAAGGAGACAGTAAACAAACAGCCTTCGACACATACCCACCATGTATGTGTGTGTCTGTTTATATGTGAGAATCAAAGTTTTTTAAGTCCTCTTCATCAACAAACTGTTCTTTAAAGATTCTTTTACATGATCAGACCAGTCAATCACATACAATTAACTCATAAAGACCTAAACAGCCACTGGTGACACAAACCATCTACTGATCTAAACTGTTTAATACCTGTTGATCCACTAGTCCTATCAATACAGGTTAATAATTGGTGTAAAATGCAGTTTGTCATCTTTTCATGGTCATCAGATATGACCCATTTGAATGTTCAGAGGCTCCGTAGTGAACATAGAAACACCGTCATCTTCTACGACACTGATTCACCAGTAAAACTCATGGAGTTGGATCAATGACAGTGGATGGAGACACTTGGTTTATGTTCAGTTAATGGTAGATTTTACTGAAAAAGCCACTTTTTCTTCAGTTTTGTCTTTTTTTGAAATAATAATCCTCAAATGTGATCTCAGCATAATGATTAAAGTGCACGATCAGTAAATTAAATATAAGAAGATACCTGATTTTTAATGAAAAAATGCTAAATAAAGAGGATGATATCATAATAAATGGTGATATTTCACTCAAGAAGGGTTTAATAGAGAGAAAAAAAAAATCATTTGGGAACTTACACAAAAGTAGCACTGGGTCTTTACGGGTTAAAAGATTTGCATGACAACTAAGGCAGTGAAGGCATCATCCTCCAGATCCACTCCTCATCTTTCCTCTATAGATATTAAAGCTGCAGAATCAGGATGACAAAACACCAGATGCTGACTAAACAGACTGTTTTTCTGCAGCTCTCTCCTCTCGGTCCAATTCAAAAAACTGAATAAAGTGAAAAGCCACTTCTCTGAGACACAGATACATGTAAATAACTGGTGTAAAGTACAGTTATTCATCTGTTCATGGTCATCAGATATGGCCATTTGGACGTTCAGAGGCTCCGTAGTGAACATAGAAACACTGTCATCTTCTGCGACATTGATTCACCAGTAAAACCCATGGAGTTGAATCAATGACAGTGGATGGAGACACTTGTTTTTACATTCACTTGGCAATATCTTTGCTGGAAAAGTAACTTTTTCTTCATTTTTCTCTGTTTTGATACAATTAACTTTGAATTTACTTTGAGTTTTCATTGACATTTACATGATCTGTGAATTAAATATTGAAAAATATATGATTTATACCAAAAAACACAAAATAAAGAGGGTAATATTATTTTAAAAATTTAGGTTAAGTTAGTCATTAGAAAATATGACAGTCAATGGTGAGGCTGATACAGTAGCTAATGATAAGAAAGTTGTTTTGACCTTAACCCATAAAGACCCAGCACTACTTTTGTGGAAGTTCTCACTTTAATTTTTCTCTCTATTTAACCTTTCTTAAATGATTTATCATCATTTATTGTCAGCCCTGTGATGAACTGGCGACATGTCCAGGATATACCCCGCCTTTGCCCATAAGTAGCTGGGATAGGCTCCAGCGACCCCTGTGACCCTTGTGAGGATAAAGCAGGTTCAGAAAATGAATGATGAATGAATCATTTATTATAATATTATCCTCTGTATTTTGCATTTTTCAGTGCAAATCATATATTTTCCCTTATTAATTTCCTGATCATGTACAGTAGATGTTCATAAAAGCTCAGATTAATGTTGAAGGTTATTAAACAAACAAAAATGTGACTTTTTAAGCAAAGATATAAATAAACTGAACACAAAAATAAGCATCTCCATCCACTGTAATTGATCCAACTCCATGGGTTTTACTGGTGAATCAATGTTGTAGAAGATGACAGAGTTTCCACGTTCACTACGGAGTCTCTGAACGTCCAAATGGGTCATATCTGATGACCATGGAAAGATGAATAACTGTATTTTACACCAATTATTTCCATGTATTGATAGGATTAGTGGATCAACAGGTATTAAACAGTTTAGATCAGTAGATGGTTTTGGTCACCAGTTCCTGTTTGGGTCGTTATGGGGTAATTTTACTTGATTGCTTTATTTTTTTATTTATTATATCACATAAAATTCATCTATTTATCAGTTAACCAAGAGTATGCATCTTTTGTAATGTTTCTAGTTACCCACATGAAAAGTGATCATAATTCTGCATTACTGAGTTAGTAAACAGTAAATAAAACATTAGACTTTTTGGATTTGGTGGTGCTGAAATTTCTTTATATGTGAGCTCATCCTCAAATATGCAAAACTATCACACCTAAGGTTAAGAGTAAATAGTTGAATACAAAATTACCATGCTGGAGAGAATGCGGAGTATAATTGAAGCAGACCACTCACATGTGTTTTGGAAATTGTCTTTATTTTGGGAAAATATCCATACAAGCATGAAAGAGCTACTGGGATATGACATCCCTATGAATTATATGATACCTTATTTTTTTCATTTTAATTACATTAATGAAAATGTACAAGCATCTGATAGGTATTTGGTTAAAATATTACCAATAGCTGGAAACAAAGCAATTACAAGGAAATGAGACAAGGTAGATCCTCCTAACTAGGAACAGTGGATGGAGTATGTCAAACAAATCTGCATCATGGAAAAGTTGACTCACCATCTGAGATTACAAGAAGCACAGTTTGAAGAAAAATGTGGAAAATATACTTTATTTAGAACACGAAACAGCGACGAAAACAAAGCAAAAAAGGTATAACTGAAAAAGCAAAGAATGGATGGACTTAATAATGTGACTCCCAAACAGTATTGTTGGTATTATTGTTTATAAATGTTGAAAATATCAATAAAAATTAAAGTGATAAACAAAATATGCAAAACTACACTGTATTTCTTGCACCTAGCCCTTCTCACTGCACTTTCCTACTCGTGTTTTCTTTCTAAAACTTTAAATCTTCCAGTCTGTTCCCCTTAGACCAGTTTAATAAGTGAAGTCACCAGAACCAGGTCTGCTGTATAAAACCATACATGTAATCCTTTTTATTTACTTCATTTTTTTGGTCTAATTAGTATTTTCACTCCTCGGTGCTGCAGACTGTCACAGTGCTGAGTGATATTACATGTGGACCCAGTACTTATACAGCCTCAGCTGAGATTCCAGCGGTTAACCACACATATTTACAACCCAAAGACAAAAGTCACACTGAACTCCATCCCTCTGTTAAATGTATGCATGGTGTTTCCCTTTTTAACTGTGCACTTTCATACTGAATAAATATGTCACCTATAGCTCATGCAAAGTCATTAATCTGACGAAATACAGCTCAGTTTGGGTTTAAAATGGTAAATAATTATACTAGACCATCTTTAAGTCCAACAGACATTAAAACTCATTTTTACTGAGATTTTTTTTTTTTTTTTTATACTGATGAGTAAATCTACTTAAATTAAACCTAAAACGTGGCACTTTATTGTGGTATAAAGCCTCAAACCTCAACTGATATAAAATGTGATGCTGCACTGTTCATGTTTAAGTCCCTGTTCATTTAAGGTCATGGTTCATTCATTGAATATGTTTCTCTTTGTTGTGTGTTGTTTTCCTGATAGATTTAACTTTTCCACTTATTTTTTATGATATTTTGATGCTGTTCTCATTTTGTAGCATTTCCACTCACATTTTTTGACACACGAACTGAAATGGCACATAAAAAAGGGTGGGTGGAAAAATACTCGGTGTGTAGCTTTGATGACAATTCCTGTTTTTTTTTTTGTTTGTTTTACCGTAGTTTACCAGGTTTTAAACAGGGCTTTGATCAAACACATACATACACTAATATAATATGAAATATAAGGCAAGTACTTGTTGGAAAATGCATTTAAATCAGATAAAATATCTACAACCTGATGTTTCTACTGTCATTTTAAATCCCTGTAAAAGTGTCTAATGAGACCTTTAGTTCATTGAATTTAAGGTGATTTTCTGATGCGTTTTACTGTGTATGTTTGCTGGTGATGCATTATCCTTACTGTTACTGTTGTAGCGGGTGCAAATTTGCGCTGTCCCTTTAAGGAACGGGAGCCCTCGTGAATGAGGAAGTGGGGCGTGCACGGAGAGAGAGAGAGACGTGATGGAGCGCCGAACGGAGTGGTAGCGATGTGAATGCTACACTGTGCTAAAGTACGGAGAAAAAATAAGGTTTAATGAACCGTCTTAGTGGATACCTAAGTGAGAGGTCAGTAAGACTGTTACGTTTAAACCCCGTTTTCTTTGGTAGTTCGGACACTGAAGTGAACAGAGGCTAAGCTATGTGCTGCGACAGCCATGTGGAGTTACAATGGCGGCGCGCTAATGGACTGCAACGATGAGGACATCTGGAAGAGTGTTAAGAAGTGCGTTTAGTGCACGTGTTTGTCGCGTAGACCGCTTGAAATAGTATAAAAGTTTTACTCCGGCGTGATTCCGTTTAGTCAAGTGTGTAATCACTCCGTGGAGCGCTGATAGTGGAATACCGTCTTTCCCTTGGACTGCTGCAAGTGGCATTGTTATCCTGAGTTCCTGTTGTCCCTCCGACCAGTGGAGGAGCTGGCATCTGTTCTGTGAGTCCGGGGTTAAGTCTTTGATGGGGATTACCCTGCCATCCTCCCAACACTCTGGACGTGACTTCGGCAGTTTGTGGGTAACATCAACTCGCACACACACACGCCACCATTCACACTGACTGATCCATGTGTATTAGTGCGGTCCGAACTGAACTGAACTGAAGCCGCACTAAAATACACATTTACATACACACCTTGTTGCGCTGGGATAGACGCTGGACTGCCTCCTAGCGCATACACTCACACGTTCACACACGCAGCGTTTGACTGAACTGAACTGAAGCTGCTTACATTCACACACTTAAATACATTTGCGCTTGGAGAAAGGACCAGAACTGCTTTCATGTGCATTCTCCATTCACACACACACATATTGGACAACAAACCCACTCTGTCATTGTGTTAATTGCTCAGCAGAATGTTATTTTTTTTCTGTTTGAAAGAGTTTGAACGGAATATGTTTTATCTTTGTTGTTACATGTTTGGTGACATAAGTGAATGTGATTGGAGCTGAATGTTATCTGTCTTAGAGAGATGAGAGCTCACGCGGCGAAATTTATTTTGAAAAGCGATTCAAAGGTTGTTCTAAGTGAACGTAGGGTTGTGTATTGAAACTCATTGACTATTTGTGGAAGAGAATATTGTTTTTTTATTGTTATTATTATTATTTTTTTTAAAAAAAACTGCTTTAGCCTTGTCATTATGGGTTAAAACACTGCTATTATTTTATTCATTACTGTGGTAATAAATGTTACCATTTCTTGTTCATGATATTCTGTCTAACTGGGGGTAGGGGCGCCTCGCCTGTTCAGTTAGATCTTGGAAATAGGGGTGGTGTCAAAGTCGTTCAGCATCCAACTCTCATACACCATACACCCTTCAGGCTGCCACCAGATGTTAGATTTATCCTGAAGCCCTCTTCTCCTCATCTAATCTAAGCTGCGCTAAGGCTAGACTACTGGACAGGATACAACCTGCTCATACTCTTGAGCACTGAGGCTTTAAGTATTGGGTAAGGGGGACCCAGATCCCGCCTCACTCAGTTCTCCCCAGATAGAAACAATTAAATAACCCCTACAAGGTGGCGGTAAAACCCCGACCACTACAAGTGGCGTCACGAACAGGATAGAATTATTCTCACTTAAGATTTCAAGTATTTAAGCAGATGACATGGCAGAATTAGAAGAGCTCAGAAAACAGTTTGCTGACATGCAGGCAAGGTTCAACGACCAAGCAGATGCATTGGTACAAGCCAGAAATGAGCAAAGAGAGGCTCTGGCTTTAGCTAAGAGTGTCATAGATCTACAGAAAGATAAGTCACCCACCGCTACTGTGTACATCCCAAGAGAACGTAAATGCCCTGACTTCAGTGGTAAACAAGGGGAAGTGAATGTTGAGGAATGGATTTCATCAATGAAGTCTGCCCTGCAGGTTATGAAAATTCCTACTGAAGATCAAGCTGAGTTTATTAAGCAACATCTTAGAGATGAAGCTAAACTCACAGTTAAGTATATGGGAAAAGACACAGATCAGAGCGCTACGGAAATATTTGATGCACTGCGGGAGAATTATGGTGACAAGGTTCCCCTAGGCACGCGGCTCAAAGAATTCTATGACCGAAAGCAGATGCCTGGAGAGACTATACGCTCATATGCTTATGACCTTCAAGAAAAGCTTATGCAGATTCGGCATAGAGACTCTAGGCGCATTCCAGATGCGGACTCAGTGCTGAAAGAACAGCTTGCTCTCGGACTTCGGGATGACATACTAAGGAGGGAGATAAAGAAAAGACTGAAAGAAAATGGGAGTCTTACTTTCACTGAGCTAATGCAAGATGCTATCTCATGGTCTGAAGAGGAAGAGGCTGGAACTTTAGATGGTGTGAAAAGTGGTGTTCGCTCCAAGGGCGCTGTTCATGCTGCTAGAGTGACAGAAGAGCCTACATCGCAGCTTACCATGGAGATGCTACATGAAGCAATACAGAGAATAGCCACTCGCCAAGATGAACTTTTCCAAATGATGAACAACAGAGGCAAGGACCCTCCACAGAGCAAAGATGGCAAGGTGAGGGGCTCACCTCTGAGGGGTGGAGATGGAAAGTTAATTTGCTACACCTGTCATGAGCCGGGCCACACAAGCCGGCGCTGTCCTCAGAACCGAGGGGCCATGGACCCAGCACCTCTGCTACTTAAAGCTGATGAGCCCTCGGGGGCTGCGGGGAAGGGGCAGACTAGTACAAGCCTCTCAGTAGTTACAGGTCACCTAGCAGGGCAGTCCACTGGTGCGTCAGGTGGCTCTAATAAAAGTGCCTTTGGAGACTGTTTAGCAGTGGATGTTCAGATTGCTGGCGTTAGAACAAAGTGCCTCCTGGACACTGGGTCAGAGGTGACCACGATCCGTGAATGCTATTTTAAGGAACATTTTGGAGAAGTGGTCTTATCTTCGGCTAACTGGGTTCAACTCACCGCAGCAAACGGCCTCGAGATTCCCCTTTTAGGATGCTTGGAGGCCGAAATAAACTGCATGGGGAAGAATGTTGGCAAAAAGTGTGTTTTTGTCTTGAAGGACAAGAGTCCAGATGTGGATGACATGAAGGGCCTTCCGGGAATCTTGGGGATGAATGTGCTGAGTGAGTTAAAGGACCTTTTTGTAGCTGCAGATGGGATCGAGAAAATAAGTAAGCACCGTGGAGTTGAGGCCAAAGTCCACAGAGTGCTGGCAAATATCAGAAAAGAGGCAGGTACCCTTGGGCAAAGTGACCGAATAGGCTATGTGAAAGTAGCTGGAAGAGAAGCTGTAATTATTCCCCCTCTCAGTGAACGGATTCTTGAAGGCCGTTGTGGGGTGCCCTCAAAGACAAGTTGTCAAGTGTTAGTTGAGGCAACATCTGGGGCAAGTATGCCAAAGAGTCTCCTGGTTGCTAACGTACTTGCTAAGGCATCAGGTGGTCGTGTACCAGTTCGAGTGTTAAATTCTAGCCAAAAACCCGTGAGGCTGAAGCCACGGTCACGAGTCGCAGTTGTGTATAGGCCACAAAAGGTGCTGCCAAAAGAGCTTGTGGAGTTTGAAGAGAGAGATGGTGCACTGCATGTGAAAGCTGTTGAAAATGACCCAATCACGTGTGAAAAGATTAGCATGGGGCAGCTACCAGTCCCGGTCCAAGTTAAGCTAGAAGGGCTCACCTCAGCCCAGTGTGACAGGATCCGGGATCTATTAGCTAGGCACCAAGATGTCTTCTCAAAGAACGATTCAGATTATGGATACACCACAGCAGTGACTCATAGTATACCCACAGGTGACGCCCCGCCAATTAAGCAACGGCACCGCCGGGTTGCGCCCCAGGTCTTTCAGCAATTCAAGAAACACATTCAAGATCTTGTCTCTCAGGGAGTTCTCAAGGGGAGTTGTAGCCCCTGGGCTTCGCCTGCTGTAATAGTTCTGAAAAAAGATGGCAGTGTCAGATTCTGCTGCGATTACCGGAGACTAAACCAAGTGACCTGCAAAGACGCCTACCCACTCCCACGTGTGGATGAGTCGCTGGATGCTTTAGGGAAAGCGCAGTTGTTCTCCACTCTTGACCTGACCTCCGGCTATTTCCAAGTAGCCATGGATGATGCAGACAGGGCAAAGACAGCCGTCACCACCCCATTCGGACTGTTTGAGTGGTCTAGAATGCCGTTTGGGCTATGCAACGCCCCGGCCACTTTTCAACGGTTAATGGGTGTGGTGCTGGGTGATCTGACATTTGAAGTGCTGCTCATCTATTTGGATGACATCATAGTCTTTTCCAAAGACTTTGAAACACATTGTGAGAGACTGGAACTTGTCTTCAACCGATTGAGACAGCATGGCTTAAAGTTGAAGCCAAGCAAGTGCCATCTCCTGACGGAGGAGGTGAAATTTCTCGGTCACATAATCTCCGCCCAAGGAATCCAGGTAGATCGAGAAAAGGTCCAGGTCTTGGAAACATGGCCATCTCCTACGTCAGTGAGAGAAGTGAGGCAAGTCTTGGGGTTCATGAGTTATTACAGAAGATTTGTCCCCAGGTTTGCCCACTTGGCTCGACCCCTTCATGCTTTGGTTGGCAGGGGAATTAAAGGTGGACCGACTGAACAGTTCAAATGGAGTGATGAGTGTCAGCAGGCTTTTAAAGAGTTGAAGCACAGCCTGATGCATCCGCCCGTCTTAGCCTACCCTGATTTCAGCCTACCCTTCATACTCACTACGGATGGAAGTCGGCAGGGTTTGGGAGCTGTATTAAGCCAAAAGCAGGAGGGAGTCGAGCATGTCATTGCTTTCGCCAGCCGGGGTCTGCGTGCTGCAGAAAAGAATGACAGAAACTATAGTGCATTCAAATTAGAGCTGCTTGCCCTAAAATGGGCGATAACAGAGAAGTTTAAAGAGTACCTTATGTACTCAAAGTTCACCGTTGTGTCCGATCACAACCCGCTCCGCTACCTGGCCTCCGCAAATCTTGGGGCAGTCGAGCAGCGCTGGGTCGCTCAGCTAGCAGATTATGATTTTGAAGTGTGCTATAAGCCGGGGCGTCAGAACACTAATGCTGATGTGCTATCAAGGATTCCAGTGAGCACAGAACCAGATGAAGAAGACACAGGCAAAGATTTCATACGTATGGGAACAGAAGAAGTGCGTGCTTGTCTTTGGCCAGCTCAGGAAGAGAATGCAGGTGCAGTCATCACAAAAGGGGTCACACAGAATGCTGTGAGGGGAACTGTGAATGGTTTCAGCTGGGCCGAGATTGAGCACGAGCAGAAGCTTGATCCTTGTATCAAGCCCATCCACTCAGCTGTATGGAACAAACGAAAGCCCACACTAGCTGAGTTAAAAAGCATGGGCCCTAAGCTGAAGCGGCTCGCCAAACAGTTTGACCGGCTGAGCCTTCAGAGGGGAGTCCTTTTCCGATCTATTAGTGACCCAAGGTGTGGGGAAGAGATCCGACAGCTAGTTGTTCCAGAGAGCCTGCAGCGTCGAGTGTATGAAAGCCAGCATGAACACAGTGGACATTTTGCAGAACAGAGCACCCTGGGGCTGATGAGGCGGGGCTATTATTGGCCGACGATGGTAAATGATGTGCACAGTTGGATCAAAGAATGCAAGCGCTGCGCATTGGCAAAAGATGTCTTTCCAAAAATTAAAGCTCCCATGACATGTACCAATATCACAGCACCCCTTGAGGTCGTGGCCATGGATTATACCCTTCTGGAAAGGTCCAATGGGGGGTACGAGAATGTGCTTGTTCTTACGGACATGTTCACCCGGTTTACTGTGGCTGTCCCAACCAAGAACCAAACAGCCCACACAACAGCCAAGCACCTTGTGAAGAACTGGTTTGTCCATTATGGATGCCCAGCGCGGTTGCATTCGGACCAAGGTCGGTGTTTTGAAGCAAATGTGATAAAAGAGCTGTGTAAGATTTACAGGATAGGAAAAAGTCGTACGAGCCCTTACCACCCACAGGGCAACGCCCAGTGTGAAAGGTTCAATCGAACTATGCATGAGATGTTGAGAACTTTGCCAGCTGAGAAGAAGAGGAGGTGGGATGAATACCTGCCGGAGCTAGTCATGGCATACAACAGCCGTATCCATTCTTCCACGGGTTATTCACCCTTTTATCTAATGTTTGCAAGGGATTCTCGGATGCCAATGGACATCTTAGGGGGAAAGGACCTGGAGGATGAAGAAGTGGATAATCTTGATGACTGGGTTAAGGCTCATCACAGCAAGCTCAAAATGGCTGTGGAAGTAGCTAATGCTGCAGCTCAGGATGCGTCCAGAAAAAGGAAACGAGCCTATGACCGTAGGTCTGCAGGAGCTCTTCTAAGGGCTGGGGACCGTGTTCTTTTGCGCAACCACTCCTACCGAGGTAGAAATAAGATAGGAGACAAATGGGACCCCTTCCCTTACATAGTGCTTAAACAGAACCACAATGACATCCCTGTGTACACAATCTGCCCTGAGGGAGGGGGCCCTTCAAAAGTTGTGCACAGAGACCAGCTCAGACACTGTACTTTCCAATCACTACCACCACGCCAGACAGCTGTTCACCAGCCCAAGAAAGGCTCTGACATTGACACTGACTGTCCTGATATCATCTGTATCCCTGTCACTACATCCGTGCCCACAAACGCTGATAGGGAACATAGAGAATCAGTGCAAGAGCAGTCAGGTGATGCAAATCAAGATCAGAGTGGGGTGGGAAATGAAGATGTGCTTATATCTGAAGAACTGGAAACTGTTGGTGGGTCAGATGCAGAGAGTGAAAGTGAAAGTGTGTATGAGCCTAGACGGTCTGCAAGACAGAACAAGGGTACACTTCCCTGCAGATTTAGGAGGGATTATGTTTTCAAGTAATACAGTATGACTTTGGGAATGTTGTAAACTGGCCTTGGTGCATTTACATGTGTTTGGGTATCCTTACAAAGCCTGAGTTATGATGTCTAGTTTGTATGTCTACACAATGTTCTGGGGCATCCCTGTGCACTACAAGGTTGGGAGATTGTGATTGATGTTGCATTGTTGATGTATTGACATGCTATGTTTTCCTTTATGTTACAGAAGTCACGTTGTCTGTTGGGGGGGCATGGCAGGGTTTCGCAGGGGGGAATGTAGCGGGTGCAAATTTGCGCTGTCCCTTTAAGGAACGGGAGCCCTCGTGAATGAGGAAGTGGGGCGTGCACGGAGAGAGAGAGAGACGTGATGGAGCGCCGAACGGAGTGGTAGCGATGTGAATGCTACACTGTGCTAAAGTACGGAGAAAAAATAAGGTTTAATGAACCGTCTTAGTGGATACCTAAGTGAGAGGTCAGTAAGACTGTTACGTTTAAACCCCGTTTTCTTTGGTAGTTCGGACACTGAAGTGAACAGAGGCTAAGCTATGTGCTGCGACAGCCATGTGGAGTTACAATGGCGGCGCGCTAATGGACTGCAACGATGAGGACATCTGGAAGAGTGTTAAGAAGTGCGTTTAGTGCACGTGTTTGTCGCGTAGACCGCTTGAAATAGTATAAAAGTTTTACTCCGGCGTGATTCCGTTTAGTCAAGTGTGTAATCACTCCGTGGAGCGCTGATAGTGGAATACCGTCTTTCCCTTGGACTGCTGCAAGTGGCATTGTTATCCTGAGTTCCTGTTGTCCCTCCGACCAGTGGAGGAGCTGGCATCTGTTCTGTGAGTCCGGGGTTAAGTCTTTGATGGGGATTACCCTGCCATCCTCCCAACACTCTGGACGTGACTTCGGCAGTTTGTGGGTAACATCAACTCGCACACACACACGCCACCATTCACACTGACTGATCCATGTGTATTAGTGCGGTCCGAACTGAACTGAACTGAAGCCGCACTAAAATACACATTTACATACACACCTTGTTGCGCTGGGATAGACGCTGGACTGCCTCCTAGCGCATACACTCACACGTTCACACACGCAGCGTTTGACTGAACTGAACTGAAGCTGCTTACATTCACACACTTAAATACATTTGCGCTTGGAGAAAGGACCAGAACTGCTTTCATGTGCATTCTCCATTCACACACACACATATTGGACAACAAACCCACTCTGTCATTGTGTTAATTGCTCAGCAGAATGTTATTTTTTTTCTGTTTGAAAGAGTTTGAACGGAATATGTTTTATCTTTGTTGTTACATGTTTGGTGACATAAGTGAATGTGATTGGAGCTGAATGTTATCTGTCTTAGAGAGATGAGAGCTCACGCGGCGAAATTTATTTTGAAAAGCGATTCAAAGGTTGTTCTAAGTGAACGTAGGGTTGTGTATTGAAACTCATTGACTATTTGTGGAAGAGAATATTGTTTTTTTATTGTTATTATTATTATTTTTTTTAAAAAAAACTGCTTTAGCCTTGTCATTATGGGTTAAAACACTGCTATTATTTTATTCATTACTGTGGTAATAAATGTTACCATTTCTTGTTCATGATATTCTGTCTAACTGGGGGTAGGGGCGCCTCGCCTGTTCAGTTAGATCTTGGAAATAGGGGTGGTGTCAAAGTCGTTCAGCATCCAACTCTCATACACCATACACCCTTCAGGCTGCCACCAGATGTTAGATTTATCCTGAAGCCCTCTTCTCCTCATCTAATCTAAGCTGCGCTAAGGCTAGACTACTGGACAGGATACAACCTGCTCATACTCTTGAGCACTGAGGCTTTAAGTATTGGGTAAGGGGGACCCAGATCCCGCCTCACTCAGTTCTCCCCAGATAGAAACAATTAAATAACCCCTACAAGGTGGCGGTAAAACCCCGACCACTACACTGTTTAGTAAAGTCTGGGGCTGTTTGCACATGTTTGAGCATGTTTGCACACATACACTGTGTTGTATGTCTCAACATGGTCCTGGAGGAACAAGGCACCTCATGCACCAGTATTTAAGGTGATCCTAAAGACTACCCAGTGAGAAACAAACATTCATAAACGTCACATAAATGTTCAGTGACCGATTATTTAATGTTTCATTTGTTAGAGAACAGTAATTGTACAATATCTGTATTAATATAATAATAAAAATAATATAGTCAGATGTTTAACCTTCTATTCAGTAGACTTTTGTGAACAAATGTCACATGACAAGAGTGATCCAGAATACTTCAATTTTAATGAGATAGGATTTTTTTTTAATGTTCCTCAATTAAAAACTTTTTTTCCTCAGTGGACAAACCTTTTTATTTAATTATCTTGTTAATCAGTGCGTTGCTATTGAGTACCCACAAGTTTTCTCTTTCTTGATTACAGCAAAAAGAAGAAACAATTGGAGAATTCCAGAAGTCAGTCAGCAAAAATAAGAAACGAACATGGATACAAACAAAAATAAGAGATATATTGTTTCATCCATGAGGCTCATTGTTCTGTTTCATTGTGGACTTAGATCTGAAAGACAATAACACTCAAAGACTGTAAAGCGTTTTTAAGATGCCAGACTCTGTCTTTATTTTGTTTTTTGAACATATTCTGTTATGTACAAGTACAAATCTGCTTTGTCTAAGAATGGATGAATTTACCAGAATTTACAGGAAAAAAGAAAAATGTTTTTTTTTTTATCTATAAACTCAAACAGGACCTTCATTTTATTTCATTTTTAGAAAAAGCTATTTAGATGTTTAAAATCTTTTTCAAATGATTTTTTTTATCTCTAACCTTTCCTGAGCAAATTAAAGTTGTTTATCACCCCCATAGTTTTTTTTTTTTTTTTTTTTATGAATCAAGACTCAATGTTCAAAATATGTTGGTGTAATGATGCTCACATCAGAGCATCAAACTGTTCAAACAAGAAAAGGAGGAACTTTGCTTAAAATCATATTTTACAACATGCCAATAGGATCAGTGGTTTAAGAGTTATTAAATACAACTAAGCATAGATATTTTTATCCATGGGTGGTGATCTAGGTGTTTGACGGATAAAGAGTTGATGTCTCAGCGTATGGTTTGCTTTTCTTTTCTTTTCTTTGCGTTAGATCAAGTGTTATTTGTCTTCCATGTTCTTCACACTGACCTCCTACAGCTACTGCTTCCAGGATCTAAAAGCTGAATGGAGTGGATGATGTGTGGCAGGTTGAACTGCAGACCTGCTCCAGGGGTTTTAATCCTGGGGCCTCATTCTTGAAAGAGTGTGTAGGATTATTTCAAGTGTGTGTTAGCAAAAAAGCTCAAAATGTACACAAACAAAAGAAATCCAGTTAATAAAAGTACGACCTACAGGCAATTTCCCAGTCCACCTGGAAATGTATACATGGGAAAGATCCTCATATTCCACCTACATCCTACTGTAAGACGTCAGAGCAAAGCAACATTCTGACGCACTGAAATGACTTCTTTACGGTCCATCATGGCTTGGAGTTTCCTTGGATTTCCAGAAGTGATGGTAACAAATTAAAACAATTCTGTTAACATTGTTGGAATGAAAAAGACTTAACATTCTTATGAGCTGAAAGGTAAAGCGGGGTACACACATAAAGATAATCGGGCTGTTTTTGTCTCAGTTTTCCCCCCTCCCGAGAAGGGACAGCAAACACCAGATTATCTTATGCCTTATTAGATTATCCTATTTATCCTATAAGATTATCCTGTGGTCTGAGGTGTGTTAAGAGTGAATTTGTCCCGATAATCGGCTTCAAAACGGGTTGGGGCTGACAATCGTAAATATTAAACTTGTTCAATATTCACAACCAAAAATCTTCATGTGTTTGGGAAAAGCTGACGACTCTCGAGTCATGACTCCGTGAATTGTGACGTAGAACGGAATGTAGCCAACCAAGAAGCAAGCAGACTGAGGAACAAGGAAGCAGATGTTAATGAAAACAAACATGGCCGACCTGAAACATAAAGTTTGGTGGACCTCAGAGATGAAGTCATGATATCCTGTTGACCAGCTCATGGAGCTCATGAATGTCTATTCAACGTCTCTGCCAAGTCATACCACAACAGAAACAACATGTTGCGTGTTGTGTTTTCCCTGTCGTTGCTATGTTTCTTCTTTGTTTTTGTTAGATCATATTTGATCATGTGAGATTTCTGTCTTGGAGGACTAGATTCTAGATCGGTGGTGGGACAGAATCATTATGTGTTGTGTGCTGTGTTGAGATAATCAGACCACACCACACACAGTACGATCAAAACTGTTCACTGCCTGATTTGTAATCTTCATGTGTGGGGTCTGGAACAGATAAAAAATCTCTTCAGATTTAGAAAATCCTCGTGTGTGTGTACCCCGCTTAAGTCAGGATTCAAAGGATTCTCCAGGATTCTGCCACCTGTCACATCCTCACATTTCAACAGCTGTTCTTTACAAGTGGACCACACAGTGTCATACAGTTTTACCTTCTGTTCAACCTTCTGTCATGATGAAAGAGCGCTGATGAAACACTGAGTGGAATCTGATTTGATATTTGAGTTGGTTTTTATCTTTTGAATTATGGAATAGTCACGAATCACTAATACAGGCACAAATATCACTAGTGCTTTAAGAGTGAAACCTTTTTTACTTGTCTTTGTTAATAGAACATTTTTGGAATAATCTACATCCTGAACTTCAATCAACATCTTCTTTATCATTACTTAAAAAGCATTTGAAAAGGAAATGTAATATTTTTTATCATTTGATTTTTATTTTTAGTTTTTTCATTATTACTTTAATTATATAGTATTTTTATTCTTTTTTTCTCTTTTGTGTATTGTTTATTTCTGGAGAGGCCTTTATATTTTAACTTATGTTTAAGTTTTTTTTGCTTCTATCCTCTCCTGTACAATGGTGTTACTCGTATGATAATTTATTTGTATGTATTTTTTTCTTGTTTGTGATGTGCAAATAAATAAATTGAACTGAAAAATCTTTAATGTCCCCAAAGGGCAATTTGATTTGCAACAGAAGTGTACATATCTCACATATCACCAAAACAATCAATCTCACACAGTACAATAAATACAATAAATGCAGTAAATAAATAAATAAGTCACCATAGTTAACAGTGCATTGTTCCCAACAGGCTCGTCTACAGGCTATTTAAAAACTTAACAGCAGATACTAAATACTAAATAACCAAATGAAATTATAACATGCATGGAAGGATTAAGAAAATGTTGCATACTCTGCTTTTAAGATGAAGTGGGTCTTTAACTGGTGGTATCACGTGAAATTAAATATGTGAGAGGTATCATTATATATGTTGAGGGCTTCAGTGCAACATCTCATCATCTGCATTGCCAATTACCCATATTTCCCTCAAAATTTACAGGCGTTGTTTTGCAAGCACATGAGTCCAAATGAGATCTTCACTTGTCTGTGTTTGATTGACTGAATGTTTTGATTAAGCTTTAAATCACAGCTACCATGAGTTAACCTCAGATGTGTCTTCATCTCTGCTGGATAGTCCTTGATCAGCGTCTCCGTCAGATCTTCTTTCAGAGGCACTTTTCTCTAATTTGTACCTTGAAAGCGCTATCCAATTTTATGTTCTTGAAAACAAAAGCATGCACATATGATCTTCACTGCAGATGGGCATGTTTCACTGAGGGCAGGCTGAAGTTTGAGGCAGTTAACAGCCAAAGGGCCAGTCCATCAGCTGTGACAGACATGTGGGTGGTAATTACATGCTCTGCATTTCAGTGTAGGTGGACATGAGAAAGTAGTATAAGTGGAAATATAATGCGCTTTGTTTGGTGAGCTCACTCAGCTGTGTTTGATTGTGTTTTCTGATGATCTTAGTTTCAGTCTTAAATAACATATCACTTTAAACACAACTACGGGTTTCGTTTAGGGAAACACACATTTTTCTTCTCCAGTTACTCTTCCTGGATTGGTCATGATTAAATAAAACATCCTTCAGGATCTGCAAGAAATGTGTCTCTCAAATATATACAACCCAAAAAAAAACATTACTTGAGGAAATATGTTTCCTAATTTTTCTGTCAGTGTCACGTACTTTTTCCAGATAGTACTTAAATACTACGTTTTTTATGCAGACCTTTTACTTCTTTCTTATGTCTTTCAATATTTTCACTGTGGTATTAGTGCTTTTACCTCAAAAAAAGGATCTGAATTCTTCTTCCACAACTGCCAACAGACTGATTTCATAATACCCCAATGTGTGTGTGTGTGTGTGTGTGTGTGTGCGTGTGTGTGTGTGTGTGTGTGTGTGTGTGTAACCACATTCCCACAGTGGGTGGAGGGGGGTTGGTGGCGGTGATGTGAGGAGGGGGGCACTTGGCCTGGCGATGTGATCCTGAGAGCAGATTCGTTTCCACCACCTCTGTAGATGAAAGGCCCCCACTCTCCCACTCCCTCACCTCCACACCCCCTCCCCTGTGGCGGCTGTGGCGGTCTGAGTCTCCTCTCCAACATATGGACCGTGTTATGAAAACGTCTGGGCTCAGACAGCGCGGATCCTCCCTTTAATGGCCTCGGCTCTAATGAGGCATTGAGTTGCCCGTAGAGGAAGTGATGGTTCAGGGTCGGGTTTGGTTCAATACATATTGCACGACATGGAGAAAATTAGATGATTTTCATTTTAAAAAAACATGTCCAACACCAGCACGAGGATGGTCGGCAGGAATATATTTTATTTCTTCTCAATCTCTCCTCACATCCTTCAGGAGTACATAAGTGGGTTTGCAAGCTTAAGCAAAAATGGATATTTATTTATATATTTATTTTTGCATTTATTGTCTATATTTAGTTTATTCATCTTAATGTGCCAATATGTCACTGCCATGTGTTCCTGACACTAGTTGTTTTTCCATTGACCCTCAAATTGCGCATAAATAACTTGCACATAAAAATTTACCTAATGGAAAAACGACAATTTCACCAAAAGTGTCATTTTTTGATTAAAAGTTTTTGTGCTGGCAAGAGGTGGTTTTTCGGGTGTAGCGCAAATGGTATATCACACAAAACTGCAATGGAAAGAGCTTTTTTCACAAGTAGAGTCAGCCGAATTAAAAAAAACGGATGTTGACGTACGTACAACAAGCGAAGAAGAAGAAGAAACATGTCACAGTATGTGTGGACACACTAGGAAACCCGATCATTTTTTAATTTAGTACGAGATAGAGGGGTAATATATAATAATAATGAATATATCTGTAAATCAACACCACATTTACATTTGTTGCTATGGAATGACTTCTTGTGTCATCTCACATCGCATTTGTGATTTAATGGAAAAACCGACATTACACACGTCTGTTTTTTTAACATTTGTAAATAGCAGTAAAGTTTTGCACAGATGTCCAATGGAAAAGTGACTAGGGTTGCATGTTTGTAGTAGATATTATGTGCATTAACCAAAAGGCAAGGATTTCAGGACAAAAGTAAACTAATGCTGCCAACAGTTGCTCCAAAAAGCCCCCTTTTTCATCGATTTGTCTGTAAAAATGCTTAGTCAATATTTTTCTCATTTATTTTACTGTAATTACACTCTGTGAGTTGTGCTCTGGTCCATCTTCTCATCAGTGTTCCATTAATAACATGTCAATGCAGGGTTTGATTGACAGGTTGGACCTTTACATTAAAATGGCTTAATCATCTGCTTTGCGAGTCACAGCTGAGTCCAGCATCCCTGTACAGTAAACAGGTACAGACGATGCCTATGTCTATTTTAATGGATGACTCCCACCTTTTGTACTGTCACTCTTAGCATCTCTTCCCTGTGGACAGAGGTTTGTAGTCCCAAGATGTAAAACCCAAAGGTAAAAAAACAGGTTTGTTCCTGCAGCTGTCACAGAACTGAACAAGCTGTAGCAATGTACTGCACATCATTTTTTTAATTTACTTATTTCTGAAAGTATCTTGTATTTATGTAGATGTAAAGCTCAGAAGTCAAAATAATTTATGTTGAAGAAATGTAAGGTTTAACGGTGGAATAAATTACAGGGAATAAGTTAATTCATGTATCTGTTAAAAATATATTAACAGTGTTTACCCAAATAAATATTTATATTTATGTTTGCAGAATTATTATTTACACATTTATTTATTTTCACTTGTCGTGTACAAGCAGCTAAAATAATCTGTTGAATGTGCCTTTCTAAATCACTTATATTTACCGATCTGTAGTAGAAGTACTGTTAGCTCCTGATTGATTGGTTCGGTCATGTGAGGTTATGTGTCAGGAAGTGTTGTGGCAGTAGTTCCGATATGTAAAGCACAGTTTAAGAAAAAATCCGTCTCCATCCTGCAGTCTCATTTTATAAAGAATGAACCATTAGCCACCAACGAACCCTCACGTTACATAGATATCAATTGGGTTTTTAAACTTTTTTAAAGATATAACCTTGGTTTTAATCCAAAGCTTCATTTTATCTTTTATCGCAGTCATTCTTTTTACTGACCGTCTTTTATCTTTCTCTTATGTCCTGATTTGTGAAATCTGGAGTGTTTTTATCATTTCTATAGTTAGCTCATATGTTAGTTTCATGTTACATGTCATTGTGTTTTGGAAAATGTTAAAAGGATGTCATTATCTGACTGCAGGTGTAAATAAAGTAACCTGAACCTGACTTTCAGAGCTTCTGTTTAATACATTTTTTCTGACAAAGCGAAAGACTTGTTGATAATTTACACTAATAAGAATGACTTTGTTATGCTAATACTTGATTAAAATTTCCATTTAACTAAGTAACTGATTTGTGGCATTAGCTCACCCATGATTGCCGTGATGGTTCTCTTCCTTTTCCTCCAAATATGATCACTTCTAACTCCAAAAAGCTAACATAGTGATGGAAAAACTACTGCCATTAAAACAGCTGTTCAGACACTAACAGTTGCCATCATGGTTCTGTTGTCCTCAGTCTTTGGCACTTTTTCATAAAAGGAAAAACGTCAAACATGTAAAAACAAAATTTTTTTGGGATACTTTTGAGAATTTCACTGTTGGTTAATATGATTTACTGTCACAGAGGAAATAAAGTCTTGATGACTGAAACAGAGTTCAAAGCATCTCTGAGCGTAATTACTGGAGAAATGAGAGAGAAAACCTGTCAAGCCGCCAAGAATTACAGCTGTCACAGATGCTGAACTCAAAAAACTGTCAGAGAAATGATCATGAGAGGAATCGGCATTAACTGCTAGTTTTACTGATGTCATGTTAAAGGGCAGCCAGTTCGGAAAATGAAAAGGATTACTTCAGGACTGTGTTTAGTTCATCAGTGGACACATTTGTTTCACTTTTATTCTAGCTTATGTTTGAATGATAACTATCCCTCCAGAAACCTATGGAAAACCCAGCCTACAGATGTGGTTTCTTTCAAACATGTCAGTGAGTTTCATGACCTGTGTGTTGCCAGGTTTCCTCAGCAGTCATGTTATTGTTTCTTGTGCCATCTTCACCCACGAAGCTAACGCTGCATTTTATGACCCCTGAGGAGCTTTGCGGGGTCGTTGTGTTGATGTAGGATCAGGATGTGAGAGCTTGGCTGGATTCAAAACAGTCTGCTTGGACTGCAGTTTCTTCTCACTATGATAAGCTTATTCCTTCCCTGACAGTCCTTTTAAGACAGTGTTCAAATCTCCTGGATGCCATTAAATTTATCATAAACCCATACGCTGCTACTTAGTTCTGACCCCTTTAATGTCCATTTTCTATACACAACCCGACACAAGTCAATGTAAATACTTAATAGGCAAAAACCTTATTAGTGGATACTTATAGTGGTTCAGGACATTCACAAAGGTCAGCTCCACCTTTTCCCTGACACTTTTCCCTTAACCCTTACCAAACTGTTTTTATGCCTAAATCTAACCAAAGCGTAGTCATGACCTTGTCCATACATCCACTGGACTTTCCCTTACATTATAAAATGATGCCTCCCTCATGAAAAATAATGCTGTGCACCGAAACATAATGTCCTGACCTGGCAGTAGTATGAGTTTGAAGTGAAAATGTGTTGGTTATTTGAGGTTGACTCACTTTATTGTCCCTGTAGGGATAGATACAGTAGGCAATGACATCACAGCTGGGGGCGGTGGAAACAATCCTTTCCGCTATACTGTAAAAACGTGGAATTTAAACTTGTTTTGCTAATGCAAACAAGTTGTTTTTCCTCTTTAAAATGACTCAAAATGATCAATCAAACATAAAATAAACATCAAAACAGTTGGTGACTGATTCAAAAATTGGCAATAAATCAATCAATCATCTAATCATTGTTGGTTCAACATGTTGTGAAGTTGTTCTACCTTTGCACACAAACAGGCTATAGAAACATCCTTCAGAGGGCTGTATTTTATTTTCAAAGCCAGCACTTTTTTTTTTTTTTTACATACACTGTACTCAGGAACGAACTTTAATCAGTACTTCTACTTTTACCAGACTTTCGTACACAAGTATCTGTACTTCTACTTAGGTACTGAACATGTACTTTTGCACGTGTTGCGAGGAAATCTACATAAATTCCAAATGTAGTACAAAGTTCACTAGTGTTTAAACAATTAATTTAATATTCCTGGTACGCCTGACATAGTCTATGATTATTTGTAAATGGTTCACATTACATTAAATTGACCTAAATGAAGTGCTGACTGCAGACATACACATGTTTTGTTGTTGGGTTCCATAATCTGCCAAACTCCTCTCTTCTGACAGCTTGAAGCCATTTTGTCCTCCTTTATGGTTCCATTTTATTATTTGGTAAAATGCAAAACTTTAATTGATGAGTTTTTCTTCTATTTGTGGTGCAAAAGAGCACACAGCAACTCTTCAGCATTATGGCGAAAGGCAGAGACCGGTTTGTTTGCCCCCTCGTTCTAACCAGATGTGACGTTTGTGGGCATTCCCATTGTTGCCGACTGTATCTATATTCAGAGGGAAAGTCTCTGCAGTTTTTTTTTCTTTTCTTTTTAATTGTATTGTTTGTATAGCTTGTATTTTAGTCTATCATTTTGCTTTTTATTCTTCTGTACAATACTGTTTTAATTGTACAGCTGTTTTATGTTTTTAATCTATTCATTTTTGGTTTTTCCCTGTAAGTCGCTTTGGAAAAAAGCGCCTGCCAAATGCATAAATGTAATGTAATGTAATTGGAAAGTTTCATTAACAATTCTTACACATACAGGGTGGGGAAGCAAAATTTACAATGAACATTTAGTTGTTTTTTCTCAGCAGGCACTATGTCAATTGTTTTGAAACCAAACATATATTGATGTCAAAATCATACCTAACACTATTATCCATACCTTTTCAGAAACTTTTGCCCATATGAGTAATCAGGAAAGCAAACGTCAAAGAGTGTGTGATTTGCTGAATGCACTCGTCACACCAAAGGAGATTTCAAAAATAGTTGGAGTGTCCATAAAGACTGTTTATAATGGAAAGAAGAGAATGACTATGAGCAAAACTATTAGGAGAAAGTCTGGAAGATACTATTAAAGAAGAATGGGAGAAGTTGTCACCCGAATATTTGAGGAACACTTGCGCAAGTTTCAGGAAGCGTGTGAAGGCAGTTATTGAGAAAGAAGGAGGACACATAGAATAAAAACATTTTCTATTATGTACATTTTCTTGTGGCAAATAAATTCTCATGACTTTCAATAAACTAATTGGTCATACACTGTCTTTCAATCCCTGCCTCAAAATATTGTAAATTTTGCTTCCCCACCCTGTACAATCTAAACATAAACACAATACAAAGATACATTCACCTGACACAGGTACAGATCAGATCTAGAAGAGACAAGAACAAAAGACAAACAAAAAGAAAATAATAAATCAACAACACTCAGGGGTCTGCTATACATTAGATTTAAACTCATGGTATAATTTAATTGTTTTCATTAATTTATTGTTTTTCTTTTTCAAAAGTACCCATTCTAATAAACAGTACCTAGCATTAGCATTAGCATTAGCCCACAGCACACATTAGGAGCAGTGCACTGTTACTGAAGGCACTGGAGGACCTACTCCAGATCTCCACCAGTGCTGTGGTTAGGAACACCGACAGGAGAATGTACCTGTTTTTAATGGAGGAAAACCTGCAGACAGAAAAGGTAAATTCAACACAGAAAGGCCAGAACCCTCTTGTTCTGAGGTGAAAGTGTTAACCACTGTGCCACCACAGCGCCCTCATTTTAACTTATATTTAACCAAGTTTAACCAAGAAACCACTTTTAAAAACAGGGTGCAACATGAACATGCTCTTTACTCATTATAGGACTTAATTTCCTGAGTTTATTTTCACTTTAATGAAATATTGAAAAATAGAATACTCAGTGTTGTATTTTACATGGACTTTTCCTGGGTGCAGTTTCCTCTTTATTGATGTCCTCTATGTGACTGTAAACCTGATTGGAGTGTTAGCGATTCTACAGACACTGTTGAAATGTGCAAAATACAGTTGAAACCATTTTGAAGAACTCTGAAGTGTGTGAGACTATTGTGCTGGGACCTCTTTACCCGTGAGCGTACTCCGGTTAGAGAATAATAGGGAGACAGATGACGTTTTCACTTTGTATGAAAAACTCAGCGCAGCTTGGCAAGTACAAGACCACAATGCTGAGTCCATGAGGACCCTACCAAATGTAAACAGAGCTGTCCTCTTAAAAACCTGACCCAGTATAAAACAGATTAACCAACAGATACCTGACTGAAATACTTAGAGACAATCAAGGTTATATTTGACAAATTAACATCCTACTATAATGGACGTTCTGCGCGTCTTTGTCCGATCGATGTTGCATGGCGTTTGTGCCTTTTCCTCAGCCTTCACAGGCCTGATCACTGCCAAACTCGCCAAATAAATAGAAACATTACCTGACTATCTACTACGTACAATTTTATGTCCCTATTCAACTGTTGTGAGGTATGCTGGGTGATTTTATCCGTCCTGGCTTGCTCAGCCAGGCACGAGAGATGTGACATTCGTAGACGAGTCAAGTCTTTTGGACGACTCTTAAGTGAACGATAAGAACCGAATCGTTGCGAGCCATTCGTTTTCGAGCCATTCTTATATTCAAATTGCCCACACTGCCTTCATGCTTCACCTGTGTGCCACATGAGTCTGAGTTGTCCACGCTGCCTTGAACGCAGCTATGTGCAGAGTTTAACTTAAGGGAGGAGTTATCAGAGAGTCTGACTGACTGGACTGAAGACATTTACTGCTGGATCAGGGAGGAGTAACTGAAAAAAGTGGAGATGTGGGATTAACTGGAGGAGCATCTTCTTCTATAAATGCACATATGCACGTATGTGGTGGAAAACCCGGGCCCTGGTGGACCCCAGCCTCACCACAGTCATGGTATGCAGTACCTGTCTGCTGTTCTACTCTATACAACTGGCCGTGAAACACGCTCAAAAATCTGTTTCCTTTTACACATTTGAAGTTTTTTCCAAAAAGTAACACAAATACATAATTACTTTCCCTGGTAACTAATTACATTTATGAAGATGTAATTCCATTACTAATTTGATTACTTTTTTTTAGAAAAGTAATTTAATTAGTAACTATAACTAATTACTTTTTCTAAGTGATTTGCCCAACACTGGTGGTTATGCTGCTGTTAATGACATTTCTACTGCTAGCAGACGATGCTACAATGTGAAGGCTGCAGTTCACTACCGCTGTATGAATTTCACCATGCTTGACAGGCCAAACAAATACATACTCTTCCCTTCATGCCTCACATGTTGCCTCAAATTATTACCTGCACAATGCATGATTAAATGGTAGTTTACACATGGATAGTGGTGGCAGACAAGTTCTACTTATCATGCTATCGTACAATGGCACCATGGGTACAATGCCACTAGTATTATTAATATGCATTATGCATACTCTATGAGGGAATTTGTAACGGGGTCCCAAGCAGATATTTCTGGTTTTCAGTTTCTTGAATTTCCCCCCTCATTAACAGAACCTGCTCTTACTTGATAAAAATCTCCCTGTAGTTTCTGGATATATTGAATAGATTCAAACCAGAGGTATTTTCACAGCATTTTCTATGGACATAAACACTCCCTGCCCTTGGCCCTTGCAGTGCTAAATAACTTATTTATCAACCAATTGCCACTGGACTTCTTATGGTCATGAAAAAAAAATCCACAAGCAGAGGAAAGGTTTTCCATGGTATTGTATCACATGTTATTTTATTTCATCAACTTGGTCCAATTCAGTGTCTTTATTATCATTGTACATGTACAACAAAATTGTTTGCAAACCCACCAGTACAAACAAGTATAACATGCATTAAAAACAAGGTATTCTTATTAAAGCTACTAAAAGTAAAAAAAAAAAAAAAAAAAAAAAAAAAAGAAAAACTTCAAAACTCAATCATCAGCTGTCAGTTCAATTACTATTGTGTTAATTGCCAAGGGATAGAAACTGCTTTTTAGAATAACTGCAACGTTGCCAAATGAGGACAATAAAGAAGCTTTCTGTGTCTAACTTTTCCCTCCTGATAAAGTCCATGTTAAAATATCTCAGCAACTACAAGCAGATATTCATAAATAAGAACCTTCAAACATTACCTTACATTAAAAACAAAATTCTGAAAATGGATAAAGGTGATAAAATGAATATCACTTCCCAAATACTGATGACACTTTTTACTCATGTGTCTCTTGTTTCTTAAATCTTGCCGACTCTTGGGGAATCCTCAGATCTCTGTTCAACAATAACATGTTTTTCACTCCTTCCGTCCAGGTTCAGTCAAACCTACAGTGAGGCCAACCGTTAACAGCTGCTGGATACTTACATTCTCCTCAGATCGACTCGTCTGTTCTTTAATCTTAAAAGCCAGAGGGAAATTATGTGTTTTGCAGAAGGTGAGTCATCACATCAGTCTTTGCTCACCGAAAACAGGAAGTGAAGCTAATTTAGATGTTTTTTTTCTCCCTCAGTTTGTTTGTGACATGAGACATTCAGCTCCTTTGGATCATCAGTCATCAGTGGTTAAACCTTGTTAATTGTTTGTGTATAAATGTCATAAATATTTATTCCTCCTGCCAGCCTGTAATCGGCAGCAGCAGATGAAGCTAATGAAGAGGCAGCGAAGTGGTGACAAACAACTGAAAACAGCCAATCAGAAGCCGGACACAGGTCAAACTGAACTCTATTCATTCAGCTGCTCAGTTTTAGCTCCTGTTGTGTCTCATTTCATGTTTCCTAAAGACAGTGCTGATAAATGAGAGTTTGTAAAAGTCTCCAAAACATTAAAAGAACAACCACTTTCAGACATACAACCCCAGAGCTTCAATTGCACTACCCTAAATTAATCCACTTTCACTATCTGTTCAGTTTGGGATAAATTCAAGCAAACAAAGTGACATGTTTGGTTTTCAGCTTCAATGATATGGCACTTTATAGTCAATATTCACAACCCTGACTGGAGTTTTGTTCATGGAAACAGCAGCTGAGGCTCCTGGGTATTGTAGTATTTACAACTGCCCATAACATACATTAAAAAAACTGTCAAGAAAAGAATTAAAACTGGAGATCAGATCATAAACACGACTGTTCATTTTTCAGAAGATTGTCTGTATTAAACATGAATGTGTCCAAATAACTCTGATATAAAAACTTTAATAAAACATAAAATGACATCTTACAGTTTTATCAAATTTCTACACAATACAAACTCATGGATTATCAGGGTGCTGATGTGTAACTCTTTAACCCCTGGTGTGTCTGTGGTGAGCGTTCTGTATGTATGATTTATTTTAAATATTCATAAAAATTAAATCATTTGCTCAGTAAAAAAAAACTTTCAAAACGTGCTGAAAGAATAGACCTTGTGTTTTCCATAGATATCCAAGCATGCTTAGTGCAACACCTGCTGCCTGAGCAATGGTGGGGGGGGGGGGGTAAAACACAGATCAGTGAGTGAGACCAACTCGCTATAAAAATAGACAGGTTTTTTTTTTTTTTTTCCCCACAATTTTCCTTATCGTGTTTTTCTTTTTTTTTGTTTTTTTTTTTTGTTTTGTTTTTTCTTGTTTTCTGAGTTTTGACCATGGAACTGCTTTTTGGAGTTCAACCAGATGTCAAAAAGCAATGTCTCAGAGGTTAAAGGGTTAAGTCTTGACAAAACCCATACACTATATTGCCAAAAGTATTTGCTCACCTGCCTTGACTCGCATATGAATTTCAGTGACATCCCATTCCTAGTCTATGGGGTTCAACATGACGTGGGTCCACCCTTTGCAGCTATAACAGCTTCAGCTCTTCTGGGAAGGCTGTCCACAAGGTTTAGGAGTGTGTTCATGGGAATTTTGGACCATTCTTCCAGAAGCGCATTTGTGAGGTCACACACTGATGTTGGACAGAAGGCCTGGCTCTCAGTCTCCGCTCTAATTCATCCCAAAGGTGTTCTATCAGGTTGAGGTCAGGACTCTGTGCAGGCCAGTCCAGTTCATCCACACCAGACTCTGTCATCCATGTCTTTATGGACCTTGCTTTGTGCACTGACACACAGTCATGTTGGAAGAGGAAGGGGCCAGCTCCAAACTGTTCCCACAAAGTTGGGAGCATGGAATTGTCCAAAATGTCTTGGTATGCTGAAGCATTCACAGTTCCTTTCACTGGAACTAAGGGGCCAAGCCCAGCTCCTGAAAAACAACCCCACACCATAATCCCCCTTCCACCAAACTTTACACTTGGCACAATGCGGTCCCACAAGTATCGTTCTCCTGGCGACCGCCAAACCCAGACCCGTCCATCAGATTGCCAGATGGAGAAGCATGATTGGTCACCCCAGAGAAGGTGCCTCCACTGCTCAAGAGTCCAGTGGCGGCGTGCTTTACACCACTGCATCTGGCGCTTTACATTGCACTTGGTGATGTATGGCTTGGATGCAGCTGCTCGGCCATGGAAACCCATTCCATGAAGCTCTCTGCGCACTGTTCTGGAGCTAATCTGAAGGCCACATGAAGTTTGGAGGTCTGTAGCGATTGACTCTGCAGAAAGTTGGCGACCTCTTTGCACTATGCGCCTCAGCATCCGCTGACCCCGCTCCGTCAGTTTACGTGGCCTACCACTTCGTGGCTGAGTTGCTGTCGTTCCCAAACACTTCCACTTTCTTATAATACAGCTGACAGTTGACTGTGGAATATTTAGGAGCCAGGAAATTTCATGACTGGATTTGTTGCACAGGTGGCACCCTATCACAGTTCCACGCTGGAATTCACTGAGCTCCTGAGAGCGACCCATTCTGTCACAAATGTTTGTTAAAGCAGTCTGCATGCCTAGGTGCTTGATTTTATGCACCTGCGGCCACGGAAGTGATTGGAACACCTGATTCTGATTATTTGGACGGGTGTGCGACTACTTTTGGCAATATAGTGTATTTTTATGAACCCAAACTTCTAACTTTGCCAAAAGAAGGAAGTCAAAAGTTTTCTTAAGGATAAGAAATCTGATCATGTACAAATCAGACCAACATTGAATTGTTTTACTGTTTTGTACTGCCTTTTCCAAACCTTGAGCTAAATGCAGCACATTACTTCTATCCAAATTCCACCTAGGCTACCTGTACCAAAAATGTTTGTTCTGCTATTTTACACCTCTACACAGCTAGATCTCAGAGTGAAACACTGTTGATCCTCTGCATTTATAGACACTTTTAACTTACATGAAATAAATAGCTTTAACATATTGAGGCCATAGTATAGTACTGCCTAATGTCATACATGTATACGGACTCCATGTTGACAAATTCCAGCTTGCAAATGCTTTTACATGTATGTTTAGTGGTAAAAGCAAAAATATATGTTCTATAATAATGTAGATTGTCTTTATGTACAATGCAGTATTTCTACTTTTGCTTCTGTTGAGTTTCTGAGTCATTTTCCAACTTTTCTTAATATTTCTTTTATTTCACTGATTTGTTCATCTGTAATACTGTTCAGTGTTTTGAAGGCTTTGAGTGTTACTTCCATGAAGGGAATTTTTCCAGTTTTTCTTGTTTTTTTTCTTGTTTCACTGATCTGTTCATGTCAAATACTTGAAGTGTCAGTAAAAAAAATGTAGATGTTGTGGTATTTCTTTGTGAATTTTTGTATGTTTGGGTCTGGGAACCACTGTCTCATTAATTTTCATTGTTTTGTATCTGTTTAATCAGTTTTAGTATATCTTATCCTGTATATCTATATATTTTTTAATAGTTTTATCAAATCTTGTATTTTTACCTATATTGTACATCACTTTAGGCATTGTGTGTTGTCATAAATATACTATATTAATAAACTTGACCTTGACCTTGACATACACTTCAGTTTATTTTTACTGTATGTACATTGTCTTGCTGTCAGATATATTCACTAAAGACTATATATTGATTAATCCACAATGGGAAATATCTCCAAAAAATGTAAAACGCATCAGTTTTTCAACTTGTAATCTTTGTTTAAGCTTATTTTCTCAACAGGTAAAACTCTTTGCCATATAAATAAATGTAGTCACTAACTTACAGTCACAGAAAAATATTATAAGACCACCCCTTGTTTTCTTCAATTTCATGTTCATTTTAATACCTGGTATAAGTAAAGGTACATTTGTTTGGACAAATATAATGATAACCACAAAAATGGCTCAAAAGAGTTTAATTTCTGAGCTGATGTGTAGCCATTTTACATGTTTTCTTGATAATAACCAAAATCACTGAAGTTCTTACATCAATAGCAATAGCTATGGCATAGTACTGACAAAAATAGTGTTTTTAGGCATTCCATATTTTCTTTTCTGTCTGTTTTAGTCACATGATACACACAGGAGTTAATACCTGATTGCATAACCATTGTTTTTGATGACTTTTGATGGTCTAATAATTTTTTAGACGACTGTATGTTAGTTTTGGTTCATACATGGATTTGGCTTTCAGAAAGAGGACTGAGTAACGCTATTCTCATACAATAATGTGTAAATTATCTTTTGAGAGAAAACATAAAGTTTACATTGAAACTCTTCAGCTCCACTGCAGACAGTTGAGTGACTGCTGACACTGAACTAAAGCTAATTATGGTTATTCGTTAAAGTATAGGAGCTCACCAAAGTCTGCGGTTTGAGAAATTACAGGTGTTTGGTTTCTGTATATGTAAGACGTATTGAATGATGAACCTCGTCAGTTTATTTTATAAAGTGGATACAGGATATAGTGTTTTACTAAATGACGTCTTTAAATGTGGTTGTTTGGAAGCATTCAGGTGAAGCAAACTGTCAAACACTTTTCTGATCTAAGTTTCAGCGGCAGCATCATTTCTTCTGTTCTCACTTCTCAGGTTTGTATTTAGAGGATGGAGAGAAAGAAAACACAGCCAGACAGGAAAATGAAAGTGGAGGAGGGACAGCGTTAGAGGCTCCGGCTGTTTACTTCCTTGGCTGTCAGTCATCATAATCCGATAATAACAACAACAGAGGCGCTGTCAGAATCATTCAGCAGAGTCAGCTTCAGCTCTGCCTGAGTCACAGTTTGCACATGAGGTGATCTGACAGCCGAGAAATCTGGTTTATGATACACAGAGGATGAATGTTAATACGTCCAACTTTTCCAAAGCTCGTTTACATTTAAAGGTACTTAAACTTTTACTTCATTAGTTTTTTCCTGTAAGTTTTTACTCCTACTCTACTGCGTTTCATCCTGTGCTTTAACACAGCTGCAATGAGGGAAAAAGCAAAAAGCAAGAGATTATGAAAGATTTTGAAGGAGAAGAGGGAGGTCTGGGTGTGATTGACTTCATTGTAAAAACAACAGTCGTGAGTGAATGTTGTTCTTGATCAGACCTTACTGTTCCCTCTCTGGGTGGAGTGGTTGGTGGTTTGTCTGGTCGGTCAAAACGTTCATCCGCTGAGGAGCTGTGAACCACTGAAAGTTTCTTAATTGTGTTTTTACTGGGTTCTCAAGGTGGTGGTGAAATATTCTGAGTCAGTGTGTTTCCCGAAAACTCAGATTCATATCCAAAATATGAAAAAGGTTTGGTAAGAGATTTTAAAGAAAAAAAAGTTCAGAAAGTGTTTCACTTGCTAACATATGTGCAGTATTTGGATGTAAATCTGCAGCACTGCAGAAATTTAGAGTGCAGTAAATCTTTGAAAATCCACTCAAAAGAACTGGAAGTTCAACATGTTCGATATTGGGTTTCATTTGAAAAGAAACGTCTAGTTTCTGTGTTTGACATGTGACTAAAATACAACGTTAACTACATTGGTGGTGGCGCGGTGGTGCAGTGGTTAGCACTGTTACCACACAGGGTCTTTCTCTGTGGAGTTTACATGTTCTCACCATGTCTGCTTCCTCCCACCATCCAAAGACATGCACCTTAGCAGGTTAACTGGTCAAAATCATCCATAGACTCAGACTCAGCTTTACTGTCAATCAAACATGAGAATGAAACATAGTTCCCAGGTCTCAGTGTATGCAGCATGTATAGGATCAAAGTAAGAAATAAAAAATAGAATAGAATAGAATAGAATAGAATAGAATAGAATAGAATAGAATAGAATAGAATAGAATAGAATAGAATAGAATAGAATAGAAATGAATTCTAAGTATGTACAGTATTCCATGATGTATAGCAGCAGCAGCAACTTAAGATGGTAGTGCAATAGTGCAGAAACATGAGTAGTAACAACAGTTCAGTGGTGGAAATAAAGGGACAAGTGACTGTTTAATGTAGCAATGTGTAGCCCTGCAATGAACTGGCAACAGGGCCGCTGGCAGTCAAGATAGGTACCCCCATGATCTTCTCAAGGACTAAGAGGTTCAGAAAATGAATGAATTACATCAAACTAAACAGTTGAAATACAAGTGGTGCCAGGCACAACAAACCCCGCCCCTTGCAGATATTGTAGCTTATTTTGACATCGATCCAGCTGATGTCATCATGTCTATGCATGTGCTGACATCAGCATATCAAGTGCATCTATACATGTGCCAAGTTTGAAATAAACTGAAACAAAATTGATGTATTTATAGACATGTGAAATTTTGCCCATTATAAGTAAATGGGGAAAAAAAGATTTTAAAAATTCAGAAAAACTGGAACTTTGACCTACTTTTCCCAAAATGTAATCAGATCTATTCTGGCACTGGTAATCTATAAACCCAATTTTGTATGAATTCAACCAATAGTTTTGTGCTAGAATATTAACAATCAAACAAACCTAACCAAAAACAATACCCCTTGCCTCCACTTCAGGAGGTGGGGTATTACCCTAAACCCAATCCTAAAAGGGCTGACCTGGTGGATGTTTAGAGGTTAAAATTGATTATAGCTACACACAGGAATAGATGACAGCAATTAAACTTTAATTTAAGAGCATGTATTAAAATTATGCACGGCAAAAATGAACTTGATGTGGCCCTCAAATCCATGACTTAATCTGGAGGTGAAAACATGAAAAACATGCAGTTTTCTGATCCTCCGACTGCAGCGGATTAGCAAAGAAACTGCAAAGTCGACTTAATTTATAATCAGCTGACTCTGACACCACTTAATCCTCAGTGGACTCTGTTGTGACAGTTTTCATTTAACAGGCGTGAATCACAAACAGAAGCTTCTCCTCCCTTCTCTCATAAATCCAAAAACAGTGTCTGACTTTTGGCTGTTCCTCCCTTTCCCAGGGGGACAAACTTGGACTATTGTTAAAGGGTTTGGTCATGTGACCCTTCCCGCCACGGCTCGCTGTGACTCATACAGTATAACAGCTCGCTCATTTAAGTGATCATCACCAACAAACTACAGTAACTCAGCAGACTGATGAGGTGTTGGCTGCCACACTGACTTTTACAGTCATTATCTTGAATTTAACAAATGGCTGCTGTAAACCAAGTGAACTGTCTGCAGGACTTTGTTGAGTTATGAATCGTCTCTTGAGGTTGTAATTGAAGTGTACTGTTTATTCTTCAGCTCCTGTTGAGACAAAGAACTCCACTACAGTTTCTCTCTCAAGTCTAAATGTTTGTCAGAAAATGAGGCAACTTAAAACAAAAGATCACAAAAGTAAACCATGCATTCTGTCTGTAAAAGGAGAGTCCTCTTTGTAATATATCACACAAAATGGCTTCATTTTAGAATAATGAAATTTAGGGAGCTTTCTTAACATTTTAAAAAACATAAACAGTTTATAGTGACTGACTGTTCTGTTGTGTAAATGAACCGGTCTGATTTTTACCCCGCACCCTGAAGGGGAGGCAAGGGGAATTGTTTTTGTTTCGGTTTGTTTGTTAGTTAACACTCTGGCAGCAAAACTATTGGTTCAGTTCATACCAAATCGAGAGTATAGATTGCCAGTAACCCAGATTAGATCTGATTACATTTTGGGAACAGAAGGTCAAAGTTTAAATTTTTTATGAATTTTTAAAATCTTTTTTTTCCATATTTACTTATAATGGGCGAAATTTCAAATGTCTGCAGCAGCAAAACTATTGGTTGAATTCATACCAAATTGGATTTATAGATTGCCAGTGACACAGAATAGATGTCGTTACATTTTGGGAAAAGTAGGTCAAACTTTAAATTTTGTATGAATTTTTTAAATATTTTTTTTCTCCCATTTACTTATAATGGGCAAAATTTCAATGTCTATAAAAACATACATTTTGTTTCAATTTACTTCAAACATGGCACATATGTAGAAGCAATTGATATGTGGACACCAGCACATACATAGACATGATGACATCAGCTGGATCCATGATGAAATAAGCTACAATATGTGCAAGGGGCGGGGTTTGTTGTGACTGGCACCACTTGTTGTACAGGGAATTGTTATTTTTGTGGCAGCAAAAATGCTTCAACACAATGAAATACTAAAAAATGTGTGTCCAGTTATGCCTATGGATGACAATATTATCTAATGGAAATTCAAAGTCAAAAAACACAGAAACAGCTTGAAATATCCATTACATTTTATAAAAAAAAAAAAAAAAAACAGGACTAGAAGAGCAAATCTAAACATCCTTAAATTAAACACTCTTTTACATTTAAAAGCATATTAAGTTTTATAAACATACATTTTATCAGAGACTTCGTTTGACATGTGAAAATACAGACGCACAGAATCAAGCTGTTAGAGAAGTTGAGTGATCACGACGATGATAATAAATGGAAATGGAAAGACATAGTGGGTGACAGAGGGGGGGTGAGTCCCATATATGCAAGCAGCAAATAATATTAAGTCTTAACTGTTAAGTCTCAAGCAAGTCCTAGGTTTCTGTGGTAAAAATCAAGCAAGTCAAATCTTTGCTAAAAGCCAAGTCACTGTTAACGTCAAACAAGTGATGAGTCAAGTCAAGTGAATTTCTGATAATCTACCGTACATGAAAAGTGGACTTTACTTTCTCAGATGAATAACAGTGGTGAGTGTATAATAGTTTACTTCATAGTGCCCTCTATCTTTCATATGCCCTGTCCTCACAAATATACCATTTTAGGTTTTTAAAAATTGTGTTTGTATGTATCCGTGTGGACAAGGAAATTGGAGAAACTGGAAAACAACGGCATCACCCCACATTCTGCATTTATGTTTTTACTTTGTGTAATGAACATGCACCTGAAACATCAAATCCAGTTGGATACATGAGTGTATGATCTGCAGTTCAAGGTCAGCACAGATACCAATGGGAGATGGGCTGGACCAACATTATGGACACATCCACATCATGTAAAGAGTACAGTTCAACAACATGAACCAACACTGAAGGTAATTTAAGTTTATGTTAATTTGTTGTACATCCAATATTATCTACAGTGTCCACATCTTGAAGAACAGAAGCAATGATTTGTCTGTTTGTACTCATTTTTATGTTGTTGTGTGGACAGAGATAAATAGTAAAATGAAGGTCATGTGTGAACAGATTTTTTTTTTTTTTAAAAGACAGAAGATGTATGTTTAGAAATACATCCATATGGACATAGACAGGGTATTATTTCAATTGGAGGCTGTTTTACTATGAAACGACACATTGCATTAAAAATCACCCAAATCATGTTTCAAAAATTAAATCTCTCATTACCTTTCTACCTTTAATCAAAGTCATTCAAGTCATGTCAGGTGAATACTATATCTAAGACAAGTCTTTCATCATTATAAGTCAAATGTCAAGTCTGACTTAAGTCATGTGATTCAGGTCCTTCATCTTTGTTAGGTGATGATTATTAATTCGTAAAGACCTAAAGCTACTTTTGTGGCACTTTCAAAGTAGTTTTTCCTCTATATTTAACCTTTCTTAAGTGATTTATCACCATTTATTATAATATTATCCTCTGTATTTTGTGTTTTTCAGTGAAAATCACATATTTTCTTATATTTAATTTACTGATCATGTAGATGTTCATAAAAGCTAAAGTTAACCCTTTCATGCACAGTGGTCACTCCAGTGGACAGCTGTTCAAAGGTGTTCTCTTGTATATTTATGGGTTTTGTTGTTTTAGTTCCATATCAGCCAACCCGGTGAACGCTTATGTATCATCCCATACACTGTAATTCATACCATTACTGTAAATTTGCTGTTCTGGATAAACCTGATCTGCCATAACATGTTTGACTGTAAAAAAAAAAAAAAAAAAAAAAAAATTGCTAATTGGTGTTAAACTGTAATTAAAGGTTGTTTTTTTTTTTGTTTGTTTGTTTTGCATATTATCTGCATGCAGATATTGTTAAAATGTGAGAAAATATCAGATTAGCAGCATTAAAAATGTTTTAATCTCATAGTTTTCACACAGTATATCAGTAAATACATGTTTCTTTGCTTCTAAAATTCAACGCATGATTTTGTAACTCCATGTAAAATCGGTTCATAAAAAAATAATTCAATCGCATTGTTTTTTTTTTCACGCCTAAAGAGGAATAAAAACACTCAGGAAAAAAAAATCTTGATTAAGGTTCTCATAATTCATGCATGAAAGGGTTAAACTTGAGGGTTAGTGTATGACAAACAGAGAAAACTGAAGAAAAAGTGATGTTTTTAGTCAAAACTATCATTAACTGAACATAAACCCAGTGCCACCATCCACTGTCATTTATTAAATTCCGTGGGTTTTACTTGTGAATCAATGTTGTCGAAGATGTTGGTGTTTCCACGTTCACTACGGAGCCACTGAACATCCAAATGGTTCATATCTAATGATCATGAAAAGATGACAAACTGCATTTTACGTTAATAATTTCCATGTATTTATAGGATCAGTGGATCAACAGTTATTAGACAGTTTAGATCAGTAGATGGTTTAGGTTAAAGGTGGATGTTTGGGTCTTACGGGTAAAAAATAGTGACTTTGTAGAGAAAATGATTGTCTTTTGTCAATGTTGAGTCAGTTTTCTTGCAGTAACTAATGCTCATTAGAGGAGCTGCAGCTGTTTAAACATTGACTAACACTTTTATTTCTTACTTTCCAGTCCTCCTGAGTTTCTGTCGTTCTTATAGTATGAGGCACTTGATAATCAGACAGAGTCCCAGGAACATGATGATACAGAGGCAGGAAAAATGCAGCGAGAGGAGGAGCAGGATATCTCCCAGCAGGCTGTTCTCTCTGGGGTGAGGCAGGGGGATGGCTGGCTGAGGCGGAGGAGGAGGGGGTGGGGGAGGGGCCTGTGGAATCTCGCAGTACACGCCCGTCCATCCCTGGTAACACTGGCAGGTGAATTTATGCTTCATGTCCAGGATGTCGTGGTTGTTGAGGTGACCGCTGACGTGGAAACGGGGTCCCCTGGGGGTGGGGTTGCGGTGGATGTGGAAGAAGCGTGGGTTCAGGTGCAGATAGGCTGCTGAGTCCAGGCTTTTACGGACACACCTACCATTCTTCTTGCACAGTGCTTTGCTGCAAAGTTTGGCAGCCGAGGTGACGTTGATGACATAATGCCCCAGGGGACCATCAATGTACTTCTTCACTGTCAGACAGTTCCTCTAAAGGAGACAAAGGACACTGCAATAAATCGCACCGCAAACATTCTACCTGTCATCCTCTAGCTACATCATAAACATCTAAGACATGTCTGATTTATAGTCTAAATGTTCAAGATATTTACAGTGATAGAAAAGAGAGTAAACCTAAACATTATGGTGTTTAACCTTAACCCATAAAGACCCAAACATCCAAAGCCATCTACTGATATAAACTGTTTAATACCTGTTGATCCACTAATCCTACCAATACATGTAAATAATTGGTGTAAAATGCATGTTTATCATCTTTTCATGGTCATCTGATATGACTCATTTGGATGTTCAGAGGCAGAGCAAACGTGGAAACACCGTCATCTTCTACAACATTGATTCACCAGTAAAACCCATGGAGTCGAATCAGTGACAGTGGATGGACACACTTGGTTCATGCTCAATTAACCCTTTCATGCATAGTGGTCACTACAGTGAACAGCTATTCCACAGTTGTTCTCATATATTCATAGATTTTGTTGTTTCAGTTCCGTATCAGCCAACACAGTGGACGCTTATGCACCATCCCATATACTGACATTCATACCATTACTGTAACTTTGCTGTTCTTGATAAACCTGATCTAGAGTAACATGTTTAAGTGTAAATCAAGTGCTTGTTATTGTTAGAAGTCTGTAATTAACAGTTTTTTTCTTTTTTTTTTTAAAGTTTTTTTGTGTGTGTGTGTGTGTGTGTGTGTGTGTGTGTGTGTGTGTGTGTGTGTGTATTATCTCCATGAAGTGAGTAATGACTGATATTAGCATGTTAAAATGTGAGAAAACTTCAGATTAGTAGCATTAAAAATGTCAGGTAAAGGTTCATACTGTCTTCCACATATGATTATTGTAGGTAATTAATTTATCAGACAAATTAGTAAAGCAAGTAATCAAACAACTACCCCTGTTTGAGAAATGAATTACCTATAATAAGCATTAAAAATGTTTTTATTTCATAGTTTTCACAGAGTGTATCAGTAAATACATGTTTCTTTGCTTCAAAAATTAAATGCATGGTGTCCAGCTGAGTGGACATTTTTGCAACTCCATGAAAAATAGGTTCATAAGAAAATTTTCTTTAGGCATGTTTTTTTTCATGCCTAAAGAGGAATAAAAACACTCAGGAAAAGTAACTTGATTAAGGGTCTCATAATTCATGCATGAAAGGGTTAATGATAGATTTTGCAGAAAAAAGTCACTTTTTCTTCAGTTTTGTATGATTCTGATAAAATAACCTTTTAATTTACTCTAAGATTTTATGAATATCTACATGATCGGTAAATTAAATGATTAAAACACTTGATTTTTACTGAAGAAATGCAAAATAAAGAGGATAATATTACAATAAATGGTGATAAATCAGTTAAGAAAGAGGAAATATAGAGAAGGATTCATTTGTGAACTGCCACTAAAGTAGCACTGGGTCTTTATGGGTTAAAAAGACTATAATGATTGCAAGATTATCAAAAATATAAATATGACTTTTGGTGTAAAGAAAATGATGTCTTCTCATATGTTCCAGGACCAGAATTCAGAAAACCTTCCCCAGGCATACATTTTATGTGTTTAACATTTACTGTTCCATAAAACGTTGTGGTTTACTTTATGTGATGTATGTTATAATCAAGGTAATAACATGTTCTGTATGGTTTGTGGTACTTTAACCACTTGTAACTCATCGTCTTGGACCTTTTTTTTTTTAGTTCCACTTATCGTTGTTACCTGTGATCGGGCGTACTCTGATGATCCCCAGAGGACGACGCCTGATGCTCCCAAAGCAGCGCTCTCCCCGATGGTGTGAACCAGGTCACTCTGAAATGAAAGTGAAAGAACAATTTTTAACACAAGAACATGGATGACAACTTTCTGACTGTGTACTGTACTTCATGAGACATAAAAAGGCAAAATCCGACACTTTACTCTTTACCCTATCATTGACATACAAAATTTGGTATTACTTTGTACTAATAATGCACTATACTGAGATTTGCACATGTTTGTGTGTTTACATGAAGTTTGTGTTGGAGCTGGTCACTTGACTTTATCTAATGTCATTACTGAGGCAAATACTGATCCATGATAACGACAATATACTGGGTTATAAGATTAAGAGATTTCAGGTTGGATTTTCTGCAACAAATCCTCTAAAAAAAATCGAATTATTAATGCTCAAATCTATTTAAGCTCATAGAGCAAATAGAAAATTAACTTTTATATCAAAATCATCTCAATTACTGCTAATTCTTAGTAAGTATGGATGTTGTAGCTATAGTGCGTAACTTACCGCTTTGTTTCTACTACCATTTTAAGTCACATATTGAGAGAGTATATTAAGCAATTCATGTATAACAACATTTTCACTTTTACGAGATTATTGAGGACTCAGTGAATAATTGTATATCATGCAGAAAATGGTGTTAATAATTCAAGTGTAATGGCATATAAAGAGACAATTTTAAGTCAGTGGTGAATATGTGTACTTTTATATTTTGCAATGTTTTTGCTATCCATTATTTTCAACCCCAACCATGAGGTAGGATTAGGTTTTATGAGGATTTTGATGTCTTTATTTTTTAAAGGAGTCAGGGTGCACTGGTCTTCATAAGGTGTTTCTATTAGCCTCCCATCCCGACATGAAATTTCAGATGTTTCATCATTATATCATAAAAAGAATAGTGAAAAAAACAAAACAAAACACAGACTCAAATGTAGACCCTAGACCTACCCCCATTTCTAACCCTTCACCAGTCACCTGGTGGATGTTAAGTGCTTTTATTTACTAATTAAGGAGGCATAATTCTTAGCTTAAAAGTCAAACGTACCTCTGAAAGAACCACAAAGGTGTAGGCGTAGAAAGGTCTGGAGTAGACAAACACAGGTAATGTAAAGTCCATACGAGCAATGGATGCAATCCTCATGGCTTCCTTGACTCGGTAATGGACGAACTTGACAGTGTTTGGGGAAGATTTGAGCTCATAGTCCAGGTAGATCGATGGGTAGAGGGCCGTGCTCTCCCTCCAAAGCCACATCAGGTGATCATTGCGAACATGCTCCACATTCGGACATTCACCAGTATAGCGCTGTGGGTGCTGCTTGTATCCATAGTTGTAGCAGTCTGGGAAAAGGTAAAAGCCCCACAGTCCCTCCGGCCTGCGACCTTCAGCCAGGGCCAACGTCAGGTTCATGAAAGCTTGTCCAGCTCTCTCAAAACGTTCCTTTGCCTCCTTTTCCACTTTGCTATCTGGCCAGTTCGGATGAAGTTTCCGGATCTGTTCTTTTGACTTGTTGCGGTAGATGTCCTTGGCTCCCCAGTTTCTGACCCACTGAGGCCTCCAGTTCTCCCAGTCGATGACGCCCAGGCCTCGAAAATCCTTGTGGGGGATCAGTTTGTCGATGTCGACCCGGGCCTTGCTCAGGTGTTTGGAGATGCTCTGGTTTTGTGGCAGCCCACCATTAATGGGGATCCCAGAGTTTGAGTAAAACGGGTAGTATCCCAAGTGGCTATGGTAAAAAATTGTGACATTTGGTCCACTGAGAGTTTCGTTGAGGTTTGCCACGATGTCAAAAACACTGAGGTCCAGGTCCACCTTGAATCGGAGGCGGCAGGACTCAGTAGGAGCATTCCAAACAACAACAAAAGGCCGGTGAGGGATCAGGGGAGCCCGGGCCGGCTTCATCTGTTCTGCCCCAACCTCCAGCTTCACTCCAACACCGGTCCACAAGGCCAACGCCAGGAGATGGAGCCCCATCAACGCCATGGCCTTTCATTCCTCATGGAGCAATTAGTGGTCCTTCACAAGACAGGGAGAGAGGAAACAAACACATTATAGGCTTCAGTTGGTGCAAATAATCAGAATGGTGAAAGGACACATGAGTGATGATCACTGAAGTGAATGCTCCAAATTCCACAACATAACAAAACACAAAGCTGTCTTGTTTGAGCAGGACCATCAATGAAAAGGATGCAGGTTCAAATCTCAGTGCAGTGGAAATAATACAAAGAAAGCAATCACGATAGCTATCTTCTGTCCTTATTGCCAAAACTAGTAAACAACCTGCTGCGACACATCATATAAGAACATCTCGATAATGAAATACACTGCTTAAACACAAAATGCATTATGGGTGAACCCTCAGTTAGTCTAAATAGCATTTAATCATAGGTATCTAACAGCCAAATTCAGGGTCTTAGTCAAACGTCAAAAGCCAAAAGGGAAAAAAAATGAATCAAGTAATAATCAATCAAGTCTCCAGTCAGTTTTCCATTGATTAAAGTGTTGTACAGTGTGATGACAGTGGTGCAGCAGGGTTGACTTCTGCATTGACACAACTCATCAAAAAGTCTAATTTATTCAAAATATGATTAAGAGTATTAAATACATTTTGCAATTAACAACACAGTGCGCAAAAATGTATTACTAATGTGGTTAATTATCAAAAATAGGACGGTGTTACTGCATAATGAAGAGAAAATGCACTACATCATTATTTAAGTTGAATCCATTGTGGTTTTAATGTAATGAGGTGTTGAAACATCAACTTCAAGATGCAGAGAACAGAGTCAACGTCCTGCTCCTTCCATTGTTCAACATGGGATCTAACTTCAGAAAAATACGAACAGTGACCAATAATGAAGGACAAATCATTTTTTAATCCTGTCTGACTTGTTCCACCATTTACACATGTGATGTTTGTCACCTTGAGAGCCAAGAAAGTTGTGGTTTGTGGTAGAGAGACATCCACAGTTTAAAGGGCTCAGTACATGTGATAGGTGTCACGAACACTAAAGCATCCACTGTTTAACTTGTCCTCAAGCTGTGAGAATGAGGTGAAAAAGTAATAAAGTAAGTGAAAATAACAAGTGTAATCATGTTGATGCTGCAGAGACATCTTCAGAAACTCTGAGCAGATGTGACATTACATCTATGACTTTTAGTCAATACGTACGACAAGGAAAAGTTTTTGTGTTTCAGTCAGCGGGATGAGAATGTGGAACAGATTCAATATGAGTTAAAGCAATGTCCAAGCATACAACAATTTAAAATGAGGTACAAAGATGCAATTTTTAAGAGGTACAGGGATGAGGGAGATGTTAGGTATCACTGGGTGTTATAAAGATGTACAAGTATGTGGTATGTGTATATGTATATGGATGTATATGTGCAGCTGTGGCTACATATGTAGTTTACCACCACCAGAGTGGGAATGTGTGAGTGAATGAATAATGGATCCACTGTTGGCACTTTGAATATGCGTTCATAGCAAAGTACTATATAAATCTAATCCATTATATATATGTGTGTGTGTGTGTGTGTGTGTGTGTGTGTGTGTGTGTGTGTGTGTGTGCGTGTGTGTGTATGTGTATGTATATGTATGTATGTGCATATTTTTGTATAATTGTATTATGTGTTTATGTAAATATGTTATACAGTATTTGTTTGTAATAATATAAAGCCAGAAACAAAAGTATTTAACAGTAAGTATCAGGCATTAGAGTACAGATATATTTAGACTAGGAAGCTTATTACACTGGTCAACAACAAATTTATTGTTTCAGTTTTTTGAGCTGATTTAGGATAATTTTGGTGTGCTGAATCCAAAAATCACATTAACTTTGCTCAATCAGGTCAACTTTCTGAACTATGCTACATATTGGCTTTTTAACATTTTTGCTTACATTTATGGGCATTTTCACATCATATGATACAAAATTCTTTCATATTTCTTGCAATAAACGAGTTCTGAAGACTTTACTTTTGCCAATTTATGATTAATGTTTTTTTTAATATTACAGGTGAATGAAATGGCTTCAACTAGAAGATCTTGCAAAAATAAGCCTGACGTATTCTGCTACACCTGCGGTGAATACACCATTGTACCTAACAGGAAT
The DNA here is from genome assembly GCF_902148855.1 of Sphaeramia orbicularis. Lineage (NCBI taxonomy): Eukaryota > Metazoa > Chordata > Actinopteri > Kurtiformes > Apogonidae > Sphaeramia > Sphaeramia orbicularis. The sequence goes on along the minus strand of NC_043962.1, from coordinate 32,319,304 downwards.
CCTGTTAGAAAATGATTTTTTTTTTTCTCTTAAAACCTATTTTGGGTGAGAACTATATAAAAAATCAACTGATAAAGTCACAAAAATGTAATCAATTTTGTGAGAAGATCAAATTTTTCAAAATCAAATTAGCAAAAAAACCTGACCTGATTGAGAAAAACAGATGTCATTTTTGGATTTAGCGGTGCAAAATGGTACTAATTCAGTTGAAAAAACCTAGACAACTTGCAAAAAACATTTATTTGTAACCCAGTGTTATTATTAATTATCTAAGGAGAAGGGGTGGGAGTTTATAAATTATACTTCTTCTCACTCCTTTTCGAATATGCTTTATACGTCTTATGTCTTATGCATAAAGTCTTTATATTTACATATTGTCACGGATGCTTGAACAGTTTTAGAACAAACTCTGACAGTCTTGACAAGTACAATTATCTTTTAATCTAATTTTTTTAGATCCTATGGGGCACAACTGGAAGGGCTGGGACTACAGGTTTCCTGCCATTATTTATCACACAGCCAAGTGGGTGTTCAACACAGACATAACAATGAAGTACTTGCTTTAAATCATTAGCAACAGGGAAATGCCAGGGCCTCTGTGCATTACACACTAGGTAGACACACAAACAACTAATTAGCCTCTTTGTAGCTCTGCCCTCTATTCTCTTTTTTCTGTTTTCCTCCCAAACCTTGCCCTCCAGCTCTTTATGCAATAATCCCCCTCCAACAAATATTCTCCCTGTAATTGTTCTTGGCGCCCCCTTGTATGCAAGTGATTCATATTTCAGATTTTCCAAAGTCAGGGTACAGACATTGTGACAAGGCTCTTGGGAAACATGGTCACTGAGGTTGCCTCCAAGGACGCCATGGAAAATCTCCCATCATTCTGTGTGCAGGATTGTAACCAGAGCAGGGGAGCAGGAAACCAGTGGTGGGTTGAGGTTGCTGCAATCATTTCAACTTTTCATTCATGAGGAGGCGCTGATGTTCTCTGATGAATTTAATGGCACGAGAACATTATGATCACTGTAATCTTGGATATGGATCAGTGGAGAACTGGAGGAGAAGACTGGAAGATAGAAGGTGAAGTCACAGTCACTGATTAATTGTTAAAATGTTTCCCTTAAAACATTTTAAAAAGGCTGTAATTTATCATAAAGTTTCCTCATGTCCGCTTCATTTCTTCAGGCTATGTCAGTTTCATAATCCTCCCAGCTGGATGGGTTTTCTGCTGATGCAGATCCAAGACAAACAGCGTGTGGTAAAGCCACTCAGGCTGTCCTCCAAACCACTGAAAGGTCCAGAGCCTCTAGAAATGCTGCCGCTCCAGACCACAAGAAAGACCCCCCAAACGCTGGGTCTGAGTCCAAGCTGACAGAGGAGACAGAGCTGAATGTTTTGTCTCAAGGAGAGACAACAAAACGGTGAAAAACACATGAACTCCACTAACTGGAGCCAGATGAGGACAAGAGGGGAAACTGGAGGGAAAAACTTACATTGCTCTCTGGATGGCAGTGCATTTTATATCTGTATAAAGTAAAAAGATCTGACAATTAGCTGCAAAACTCAAGTTAAAATATTACAGTAAAGGTTCTGGTTTGGTTCCCCTCACTCACATATTATACCTCACATCATTAAATCACGATACTGAAGTGTCGGCATCGTGTTAATGTTGTAGCTGTTAGAGATGGCACTTTTTTAACCTCTTTATGTCCAGTTGTATTTGCAAGAGAAACAAACAGAAAAAGAAGAGAAAAACAAAGAAAACAAAGCCAAAGATACAAATCATTTTTTGTCTTTTCTTTAATTTTTCTGAAATTAAACCATGTCAGGAGTTTACAGAGGACAGTGTTTTTGCTGGAGTCTTTAACCCAGTGACAGTTAAATGTGAGTGAATCACACACTGCTTTCTGTGAGATGTCAAAATCCAAACTAATCTTTAGAATGTTGTATTTTTATCCATCGTGTAAAATGTTCATCTGTCGAATGGAGTAAAAAACTACAATAATTTCTTTGGGGATGTAGTAGAGACAAACAATAAAAAGTCAAATATAAGTACTTCTGTATAAGTAAATGTAGTCTAGTACATCTAGTACATTTTGCAAATTGCTGTTCTAATTGTGTTTTAATGGAGTGGGGGATTTTTTGGTTTGTTTTTTTTATTGGTCATTTCTTTCCTGGGATTAATAAAGTATTCTGATTCTGATAAAAGTATATATTTTCTTTCCATTAATGGTGGTTGGTGCAGATTTGTACATCCTTGATATCTTTTTGATAGACTGCTATGGAATTTTGTTCCGATCGTGGTGCTTCTGGTTTTCCTCTGCAACCAGAGCAAAAATTAAAATTATCCACAAACCTATCAAATTACCATTTAAGTGGAACCAGGTTTTATGATGCTCAAGTAGCTGCCGTGGTTCTGTCATTTTTTTTCTGACATCCTTTTTTAGTCGGCTTCAATGTTATATGTGTTATGGTTGCAAAGCCAGGATCAAACTGATGTAATTGTTGGGATTTATCTGTGGTGTTTTTGCAACAGCATGTACAGATGTGGTGATATTCTGTTCAGGGGTCTTACACTAGTTTGGACTTTGGATGTTTTCATTTTCAGTTCAGACCGAGATTTGATTCAGAGCAGTTTATCCAGTGTAATCTGGAAAATATGAAACCAGCCATGAATTAGTAGTTAATGATCCAGTATTAATGTGCAACAACCAGAGTGACTGTTATTAACAGTAACGCCACACATCATGGAGGGTTTGTGCTAAAACCACAAAAGTTGAGTCAGACTGCTGATTTCACTGCCAACTTTTTCAGAAAGTGTGTTTGTCTCTGTGTGTCTGTGTGGTGGTGTATTTTTAAGTTATAAACTCTTGGCTCTGTTTTGGGGCAAAATACAAGACTCCATAAGGAAAGTCTTCAAACTGGAAGGTTAACGTTAGGTTGGGGCAAGTGTTCAGGAAATAGGATTAGAGTTCGAACTAACATTGTAATTTCCATAAACCCATGAAAACACAACATGTGTTTGTACATTAAGATCAAATTTGCCAAATAACTAAACTGATTTAAAATATTAATAGCGTGGCCTCCAACATGGGCTGTGTTTAACTTCTTAATGAACACATCACACACACACACTGTACATACAGGAATATAATGAGCAGCTGCATCAGTTCATTCCTCAGCTTGAGTACAGTCCTGATTATGCTCACATGGTTTTCAGGCTGTGGTTTCTTTGCAGCACTTTCCAGATGTGATTTTCTGTGTTTATTAACACTCAGACACTTCTCTGCTGCAATGACAAGCTGCTTTTCACATTTTACTTTCTTATTTCAGTCAGTACGCATGTCTCTCCTCTGCATGTCTTTTTATCCTTTTTGTTTTTTGCTGGTTCATGTAGTATCTTAACCCTCAAAATCAGTCATAACCTGTCATCTTGCCGAGGCTACAGTATTTTAACCCACCACCACCACCACCACCAAAAGGGAGGCAAGGGGTATTGTTTTTGGTTCGGTTTGATTGTTTCTTTGTTTGTTTAACACTCTAGCAGCAAAACAATTGGTTCAATTCATACCAAATTGGGTTTATAGATTGCCAGTTACCCAGAACAGAGGTCATTATATTTTGGGAAACATAGGTCAAAGTTTAATTTTTTTTATGAATTTCTTAAATCTTTTTTTTTCTCCCAATTATTTATAATGGGTGAAATTCACATGTCTGCAGCAGCAAAACAGTTGGTTGAATTTATACCAAATTGGGTTAATAGATTGCCAGTGACCCAGAATAGATCTGGTTACGTTTTGGGAAAAGTAGGTCAAATTCAAAATTTTTTTTGAATTTTTAAAATCTTTTTTCTTCTCCCATTTACTTATAATGGGCGAAATCTCAAATGTCTATAAAAACATATATATATTTTTTTTTTTTTAAATTTACTTCAAACTTGGCACATATATAGAGGCAGTTGATACGCTGACATCAACGTATGCATAGACATGATGACATCAGCTGGATCCATGCCAAAATAAGCTACAATACTTGCGAGGGGTGGGGTTTGTTATGCCTGGCACCACATGTTTTTTGGTTTTTTTTTCTAAAGGCATGTTTTAACCTCCTAAGACCCAGCTATGGGTTTTCTGTCCACATTTGTGGACAAGAGTTTCACAACTCTATGCAAAAAAAAGAAAAGAAAAGAAAGAAAACTGACCACCACAAAGGACATTCAATAAAAATTTTAAAAACTGCATCTGAAAAAACTGTTGCATCATGATGTTTCCAATATGGGCACTTATTTAATAAAAAAATTAACATAAAAAAAGCTTGTACTTTGCTGACATTTCCTGGGTCTTAGGAGGTTAAAGATGCTGTTTTCAGGTGGAAAAATATTTATATAAGCCCTGTAAAAGAGAATGTGCTAGCAGGAAAAACTGAATCCTATTTGACATCATACTGACACATGACATCTGAGTGCTTTGATCACCAAACAGATAAAAACGGCACTTTCTAATCTTCCTTTTCTACTCCAGAGATCCGTATATTGGTGTTAATGATCAGAAAACGGGTGGTATGGTAATGCAGTGGTTAGCCAGTGGGACCTTTGTATGAGTTTGCATGTTTTTCTCATATCTGTGTAAGTTCTGTCAGAGGACTCCAGCTTCTGCAAAGACATGCATCTACATCCCCTATTGGTGTGTGTGTTAGAGTCAGTGGTTGTTGGTGTGTATATGATGTGATGAACTGAAAACACTTCTTTTTCTGTTATAGCCGGATTGGTCCCAGCACCTACAACACTGGAAAAAATCAAAATCTTACCAAGTGTATTTTTCTCATTTCTAGAAAAAATATCTCATAACTTTTCAGTGAGATATAAGAACTTATTTTTAGACAATTTTATGATTTTCAAGATCTACTGTGTAAAAATAAGTTCTTATATATCACCAAAAAGGTACTCTCTAGGTGATTTTGTCTTATTTTAAGTGTAATGAGATATTTTGACTACAAATGAGAAAAATACACTTCATAAGATTTTGATTTTTTTTCCAGTGAACCCTCCTGAGGATTAAGCAGTTTGGAAAATTATTGAATGAATAAACAAAATACACAAAATAAAGACTGAAAGACCAACTACATTTGTTTAGGGGACACTATACTAAACACTTAATATTCTACAGAATACAAAATAAGGCTGAGTTGTGTAAATACTGTCTCATCCCTATAACACAAAATATAATTAATTATACCAGTTGCTTTTCCCTATAGACTAAGAGCTACATTAGCCCAAATTAAGATGAGATGAATCATCCCTCTGAACTCCACAGTCTCTAGTTTCTTTGTCACATTTAATGTTAATGTCAGCACTAGTTTTTAAGTCTAATTTGAATAAAGTATAAAGTAGTTTAGTGCAGAAGTCAGTGATGCATTACCTGCACCGACAATAGAAGATAAGAAACTGATTTCCATGTAGTCTGACAACACAAATTGGATATTTTAGTCTAAAATGTTCAAATAAAATCAGATCCATGGCTGGATTTATTTTTGAGACACAAAGCTGTAACTGTACATTGCTGTCACTCTAAGTTCATTACACTTGTCTTCAATTAAAAAAAGCAAAGATACTTAAAACTTCAAGATCATTTTGGTTTTGTTATTCTCTTAAAATCTGCTACATCAGTGCAAGAGTAACACACTACAGCAACAAATACGGTATGAAACAAATTTTTACCCAAATCTGCCTTTCAGGGTTTGATGACATTAACACATTTCAGTAACAATGTTTTTCTGATAAAAGTAGCGTACCTTCCCGTCCTCAGAGGTTGAGTTCACAGCTGTAGATAAATGTCCATCTGATAAACTGATAAAAGGCCTGTCTGTCTCTTCTGTCCCCTGTTGTCCAAGTGTCACTATTGTTATTTTGGCCCCTCCTCATCTAAACCCAACAGGACCCTCATTAACTGGAACAAACAGCATGAAACTCAGTTTACAAACTAGACCACATCTGATTATTTTGTTATTATTCCAAACTTTATCTAGAAATGTCCTTTGATTTATATGGTGTTATGTCCCATTTAGATTAGATTAGATTAGATTAGATTAGATTAGATTAGATTAGATTAGATTAGATTAGATTAGATTACAGGGTGGGGAAGCAAAATTTACAATGAACATTTAGTTGTTTTTTCTCAGCAGGCACTACGTCAATTGTTTTGAAACCAAACATATACTGATGTCATAATCATACCTAACACTATTATCCATACCTTTTCAGAAACTTTTGCCCATATGAGTAATGAGGAAAGCAAACGTCAAAGAGTGTGTGATTTGCTGAATGCACTCGTCACACCAAAGGAGATTTCAAAAATAGTTGGAGTGTCCATAAAGACTGTTTATAATGTAAAGAAGAGAATGACTATGAGCAAAACTATTATGGGAAAGTCTGGAAGATACTATTAAAGAAGAATGGGAGAAGTTGTCACCCGAATATTTGAGGAACACTTGCACAAGTTTCAGGAAGCGTGTGAAGGCAGTTATTGAGAAAGAAGGAGGACACATAGAATAAAAACATTTTCTATTATGTACATTTTCTTGTGGCAAATAAATTCTCATGACTTTCAATAAACTAATTGGTCATACACTGTCTTTCAATCCCTGCCTCAAAATATTGTAAATTTTGCTTCCCTACCCTGTAGATTAGATTAGATTAGATTAGATTAGATTAGATTAATCTAGACTAGATTAGATTACATTAGATTACATTGAACTTTATTGATCCTTTAGGCAGAGCCCTCGGGAAATTGAGGGCAACCTAAACCTAATATTTGTTAGGTCTGAACTAAGAAACAAAATATTCAACCTTATTAACCCATAAAGTTCCAGTAGTACTTTTGTGTCAGTTTCCAAATTATTATTTTTTTCTCTATATTTTACCTTTCTTAGGTGATTTATCACCTTTAATTGTCATATTATCCTCTTTAATTTGAATTTCATCAGTATAAATGTTGTATTTTCCTATATTTAATTCACTGATCGTGTAGATGTTTATTAAAGCTCAGAGTAAATTCATAGGTTATTATATCAAAAGCAGAGAAAACTGAAGAAGTAGTGACCTTTTCAGTAAAATCTATCATTAAACAAGTGTCTCTATTCACTGTCATTGATCAAACTCCGCTGGTTTTACTGGTGAATCAATGCTGTAGAAGATGACAGTGTTTCCATGGTAACTACAGAGCCTCTGAACATCCAAATGGGTCATATCTGAGGACCATGAAAAGATGACAAACTGCATTTTGCACCAATTATTTACATAGTTTAATATGAATAGTGGATCAACAGGTACTAAACAGTTTAGATCAGTAGTTGGTTTTGGTCGCTGGTGGCTGTTTGGGTCTTTATGGGTTAATATATACACTGAGGTAGAAACAAATGTATTTATGAAGTGTGTAAATTTTCAAGTATTCCAGTTTTATGCTATTCTGTCCTAAACTATATTTATACAACAGATAATTATTATAATTTGGAGTGTCTCACACAGAAACTTTTGAAATATTACAATGGCTGAGGATGGTTAAAAATGTCATATTGCAATATGTGATGAAGCTGGTTTCACCACCTGTATGTTCTTTATCTGAGCACATTTGTATTTGACTACATGAACTGAAATGTGGATACTCTGGACAATGAATTCAAATGTTTCTCAAATATTACTACATCAAAGAAAATTTATAAAGGAAAAAACAGGACATTATGAAGCCACTGAGTAATATGTATACGTTATTATGATTACTGTCTGTATTTATTGCTGGACTGTTTATAGGATCTGTGAAAAGAAAAAAATGAATTGCCAGCTGTATTTATGTTATGTTATTACTGAGAACATGATCTTCCAGCTCCAGTCATGGAATGTGTACTGTATATATAGCTTCGTCTAGTGTGTTATTTGTTTTGTAAGATTATAGACTGAAATGACTAAAATAAACTAAATCTGAAATATATCATTCATTCTTTAGTTTACTAAGAAATCTTCAGTTTTCCTGATGAATGTAGTTTTTTTATGTTTGTTACACTTCTAGTACAAATTGTACCATTTAAAAAGATCTCAAATAGACCAGATAGACCCCATAGGTGATTCTGGAGTTCAGCAGGAAAACTATGGACAGTCAGCCCTTATTTTTATTATTATTGTGTGGAGAGGATCACAGATTTCCAGTTTCAGGGTGTGCACATAGAGGAGAGCCTGACCTGGAGCTTTAACCCAACAGAACTGGTGCAGAAGTCACAGCAGAGACTGGACTCACTGAGGGTCCTTTAGAGAAACACCTAACCTAGTGTCCTTACATAATGCATCTGTGTGGGGTTTGCTTCCTGCTCATCGGTGGAGATGAGGTCACTCCACAGGTTGTCACCACCACCCCAAAAACCAGTGGCAACCCCCTCCCCTCTCTAGAAGATCCCCTACAGTTCCCACTACCTTAAAGTATCCTCCAGGACTCATCCCATAACAGAAACTGCCTCCTCTGGGCAGGTGTGGCAGGACAGTAAAAACACAAATACACTGAAAAGAGCTTTTATCCAAATGCAAGAAGAGTCTTGAAGAATGTTAAGATTTGATTTGACACATATAGCAAGACTTCATATTGTGAAATATTGATATTGTGTTATCATGAACTATTCATGGTTCCACTGACAGAATGTGTGGGTTTGTTATGTGTTTTTATGTGTTTTTACTTAATACATTAGCCCTTTTTTCTTTAATTTACTTATATAGTCTTATTTTTACCTCCACCAGGAGGTATTGTGATCACTTTGCTTTGTGTGTTTGTTTGTTTGTTTGTTTGTTTGTTTGTTTGTTTGTTTGTTTGTTTGTTTGTTTGTTTGTTAGCAACTTTACAGGAAAACTATGACAAACATCTTTATCAAATTTTGCCCACAGATAGGCCTAGGCCCTGGGATGAACCTATTAAATTTTGGGCCAAGTAGGCCAAAGTTCAAGGTCACAGCAAGGTCACAAAATCTCAAATTTTCCTATCTCTCATCATTGAGCAATTTTCTAAAATTCATAAAAAATTCCAAATGACTCTGATTAGCCTCCAATTTGATACACCCGTAGCTTATAACAATATCTTGTATCTGGCACAAAATTGTCCACATCCACTGTAGAATGTGGACTCTGTGGACATTTCAATTTAACATTAAAAATCCCATTTACGACACATTTTTCATTATAACTCAACAAATATTGATTGGAATTTAATATAATTTGACATACACATGACTGGTACCAAGCTTCAACTTCTTCTGCTGTATGGAACAACCTTGAAACTGTAAAATTTAAAAAGAATAGTTGATCCACACATGCACACTGTTCGGGGTGTTTAGCGGAGGTTTGCATTCTCTGAACACTTGTTTATTGTCTGGGGTGGCTGTGGCTCAGGAGGTAGAGTGGGTTATTGAATAATTGAAGGGTTGGCAGTTCAAATCCTGCTCTGTCCAGGTCATGTGCCATTGACTTGGGTAAGACACTTCACCCATGGTCCCTCCAGTGTCACTCACACTGGCGTATGAATGCATTTGAATGTTTGGTGGTGGTTGGAAAGAACGTTTGGTACAGATTGGCAGCCATGCTTCTGTCAGCCTGCCCCTAAAGGCAAATATAGTTTACCACCACCAGAGTGTGAATGTGTGCATGAATGAATAATGGATTAATCATGTAAAGTGCTTTGAATGCCTTGAAATATGTTATAGATATCATTATTACATACCTTTTTTAATAAATATTTTGTACATTAAGGATTATTGCATTTTTAAATTTCATTCTACAATGTACAATGACAGATTCTATTCTATTCTATTCTATTCTATTCTATTCTATTCTATTCTATTCTATTCTATTCTATTCTATCCTCAGTCTTTCAGGCATCTTAACATAACATGAAAACTGAAAACAGTGAATGTCATATTGTGTTGCGTGAACCAGATGATCCATACTGTGTATGTTAAACACTGGGCGGTGGCCTCTTTATTTAACTTATAAGAAACACTATCCAAAAGCGGATTTGGACTCCAGCTGTTAAATCTGAGGACAGATATGCTTGACACATTATATTCTGATTTCATGGGAAAGGTGTTAAGAACCTTTCTCACTTGTCTGTTTCCATCCAGCTGAGTAAATACAGTGGCGGATGTTAACCTGACTCTCCATACAGCCTCACCTCTGCATCAGCACCACAGAAATGTACAGAATCATCGGTTTATTTCTGTAAAAACACAAAAGTTGATTTTAATCAAGCAGTCAGCACGCACATAAACGATAGATAACATCGAGTACATTCCTTCAACTGCAGACCTTCCTGAGAAACAGCTGCACAAAAACTGCTGAAAGGTAAAACAAAATACATCCATTTGCTTTCTGTATCCATTTTTCTAAACCACAGACACCATTTCTTGGCTTGTTGTGCTTTTACACTATTGTTTTTGGTTCATATTAACATTCAGGTGACCTGTACAGTGGGTGATTGAACCACACACAGACAAACAGCAGCAGCACAGTCTCATAAGCAGTGTTGTGGAGCTGAAGCAGTTTTGTCAGCTGTAGAAATATTAGAAATGCTGAGCAGAGCTGGTGGGAGTTAATCCTGAACCACAGAACTGGAGGAACAAGAGTGGTGGTCTACATGGAAATATAATTAAGAACAATATGAACATGCAAGTTTTCAGACCTCCTCACACCTGGATTTAGCTGAACTAAGGTGATCTGACTGCATCAGACTGCACATTAACAGCGTCTGGGAGATCTTAGACACATTTAAGCACATTACCACACAACAATAAAAAAAAACAGGACCAAAGCTAATGGAACATTCAGTATGTATTGATTTACAGATGTCTGCTGCTGCTTTACTTGAGTGGGACTTTACTTCAAAACATCTGAGTATCAGCTCAGGTCATGGCTGTAACCAAGTTATGAGTGAAGAAGAAAAAAGGATCCCACGCACTGTCCATTCAACTCGCAGAAAACACTTACATTTACGTACCTCATGCTCCTACACACCTGTCCCCTGAAGACTTTTTAGGTGTGCACCAGCCTCCATACCTTATAACCAAGTTATTAAGAGTATTTCTGCTTATTTGTATTTTTTGGATTGCACTATGATGCCAAGATCTTACCTCAAGCAACATTTGGCTGCAAACAAGGGGTCAGTGGTTCCTCAAAATATGCATTTTGACTTTTTTTTAAATCTAATTAGCCAAGTGACTGTGATAGTCACTTTAACCCTTTCATGCATGAATTATGAGAACATTAATCAAGATTTTTTTTTCGATATTCCTCTTTTGGCATTTAAAAAACAATGAGATTATTTATTTATTTATTTTATGAAGCTATTTTTCATGGAGTTCCAAAAATGTGCGTTTAATTTTTGAAGCAACAAAACATGTATTTACTGATATACTGTGAGAAAACTATGAAATAAAAACATTTAATGCTGCTAATTTGATGTTTTCTCACATTTTAACATACACTACAAACAAAAAGTTATGGATATTTAAAATTTTGGGGCTATTTTTTTCAGTTGGGATTTTTGCACGCTTTTTACTTTTTTGTGTGTGAATTGAATTGAAACACATTTTTTTAATGACCAGACATAGTTTTATTTACAAATGGCAAAAATGACAAAAAAAAAGACAAAAAAAAAAAAAAAAAATCCTTACCTTTTTGTTTGTAGTGAACTCCAATACTAGTCACTTCATGGAGATAATATGCCAAAAAAAAAAAGCATAAATTTTGTTGTTAATTACAGTCTAATAATGATAACAAGGAATTGATTTACACTCAAACATGTTAGATCAGGTTTATCAAGAACAGCAAAGTTACAGTAATGTTATCAGTTGCAGTGTATTGTGTATTGTGTTGGCTGATATGAAACTAAAATAACGAAATCCATGAATATACAAGAAAACAGCTGGAGAATAACTGTCCACTGTAGTGACCACTATGCATGAAAGGGTTCATAGTAGAGTCCTGAAATGTTGTATTGTCTAGACATTCATAACATACTATTGATTGTGAATTTTCATTGGATACTGTTAAAGTAATCTAATGCTGTGAGGAATGGTAATGTCGGCTCAAGTGTTTGGAGTTAAATGTCTTGCTGCTGGAGAAATCTGCATCGTATTCTTCACAATATCTGTGATGACCTGCAATTCGGACACTCAGATTTATGAAAGATTTGGCAGAAAATATAAAAAAAAAAAAAAAAAGACAGACAGACATGATGCCATTCTGCAGTAGGTTTGATTAGATTACCCTGATGGACTGAGGGGAGGTCCCAGGTCACGCCTTTCCACAGAGAAGAATTCTGGGAAGAGAGGATCATTATAAATGCTCAGTCACATTCATCTTAAGCTTTTTGTTTAACTATAAACACTAAGTACTTTAATGATGAACATCATGCTGGATTAAGGTGTTTTTGTCTCTCACATATATAGGATAGGATAGGATAGGATAGGATAGGATAGGATAGGATAGGATAGGATAGGATAGGATAGGATAGGATAGGATAGGATAGGATAGGATAGGATAAACTTTATTGTTCCATACAGGAAATTTGTTTTGGACCACAGTGCTACACATTGCTGCATTCACATTAGGACACATACAATCACAAAACAATTCAGTCACATAATCTTAAAATCAGCATAATAGTTTCAGTTTAATAATAGTTTCATAATAGTTTCAGTTTTTGTTGCTCTATAGTAATGCAGTGTTTTGTGTGTTTTGGCTTGTTTCAACGTGAAGCTGCATTTTACTTGATGTGTTTAACAAATCAGCATCACCATCTGTAGTTTGATGCAACCAGAGGAAGGATGGGCACTGAAACAGCGTATTGTCTGCTGCCATCTGCTGGACGCATCTAATACATTTTATAATCCTACTGGTGGTCACTGGATGTAATTGTTGTTGGTGAACAAAAAACAAATTTCTGTTAAGAATATTTATTCTGATAGTTTCTTTTAAGTTCATTTTAGTGATTATTTTAACCATTATCTACCCAGATGTATGTTTATGCAGCACTATCATGAAAAAATGTATCTGCTGCTTGCGTTCTAATATCAGTAATTGTGACTGTCTGAATTATGTGATTAACCAAGCCACATAATAATTATTCAGATAAGCCAAACAATAAAACACCATTTGTTACCATTTAGCCTGTTAGTTTGGATGCAACCAGTTGTGAAAGGTCATTGAACTCCTCCTGTGTGACCTCTGATCAGTACTATTTATACAGCAGAGGGCAGAAGCAGGTGGTCTACAGATTAGAGTGGCCAGAACCTGCAGAATAACCATCTGCCACCACTGTCAACAATGAGTTAAATGTTACCTGGTCAATTTTGTTTTGACAGTTATACATGGATGCTCTCCTAATACATTGATGAGAGAGAAACTGTTCCTTAAAGCATCCAGTATTATTCATTTGTTAATTTTATATAGTTTTATATTTGATTTTCCAGTTCATCAATTCATCGGCTGTTTTAAATAGAACTTACAAGAAAGGCTACAAAGGTTTCAGATGACTAAAGTGATATTTATAGATGTGGTGAGACAATATGACAGGAATAAAATGAAATGGTCTTTGGTTGGTCTTATTATTTTAGTAGTAGTAGTAGTAGTAGTTAGTTAGTTAGTTAGTTAGTTAGTTAGTAGTAATTAGTATTAGCATTAGTAATAATAATAATAATAATAATAATAATAATAATAATAATAATAATAATAATCCACTTTATTTGTATTGCGCTTTTCATATAACTCAAAGACACTTTACATGCAGCAGATAAAAACAGAAACAGACATATTAAAAACAGATTAAAAGCAGGTGCAAAAGGGAGGTATATGAATATAAAACAGTTAAACATTAAACATTAAGATTAAACATTAAAAGCAATCTTAAATAAATGAGTTTTTAAAAGGGATTTAAAGGTGTTGGGGTTGGAGCACTGTCAGATAGAAGGTGGGAGGGAGTTCCAGAGGGTTGGAGCTGCGATGGAGAAAGCTCTGTCCCCCTAGGTTCGGTGCTTGGTATTAGTATTAGTATTAGTATTAGTATTAGTATTAGTATTAGTATTAGGGGCGGTGGTAGGAATTGTACACATTGTGACATTGTGACATGTTCAAACCATACAGTTAAGTATAGGTTAAGGTTGAGGTAGACAATTACAAATAAAATAAAATAAAATAAAATAAAATAAAATAAAATAAAATAAAATAAAATAAAATAAAATAAAATAGAAAAAAGCAGAACTGTTTACATAGGGGTGCAAAAGGTATTATAAAAGACAATGATAAATATTTCTGATTTTTTAATATATTTAGTATAATTACTTTTGATTGCTTTACTCCTCTTGCATTTTTACTCCATTTACATTTGTGCATGGTGTGTTATTTTCCATATAATATACATAGGTTCCAAGTTGAACCATCTTTCACAATCCAAATCAATAATAATTGAACCAGTCAAAGTCTTAAATAATAAAACAACAAAATTAAATGAAAAAAATAAAAAATAATAAACAACAATTTTACACGTGGGTATTCGGAAAAATAAATTACGTTTATCTCGTTTATTTATTTACATTTTTACGTCCGCCATGTTGCTCCGCCCCGCGTAACGTCACACTCCGCCCCGATCCACGCGCTAAACCCCCACCTCTCCCTCTCCCTCTTGGATCCCTCCGCAGAGCTGCATTCCATTCGGACGAAACCATTTCACTTAACGATGCCAACATAGCCTCACAACAAACCGCAAACACATAAACTGAACAATTTTTCAACTGAATTCAACTGTGAAAAACACAAAGTATATGCTGTGTCTTTATTATTTGCCATTTTATCTGCTGTCTGTATTTCCGAGGATATTTACAGAGTTTCTCCTAACCAATACCCCCCCTCATTTCTCTTTAAAGTGGCTTGTTCCCACTTGCTGCCATGTTGGATGTACGCATCGCTGCTGCAGCTCCTGGAGTACTCTAATGAAAGTTGAACGTTTATTCTTCTCCAGAGACCAACTGGGTCCTTATTTTTTGGGTTATTAGTCAAGGCATTCGTTTAAGGTGATTTCTCGAGCGGGAGTGAGCCGGGGTAACACACCTGTCCCCCTCCGCCCTCCAGCCCGGAGTCGCACTCACTCAGCGGAGATGATCCGGTTGCAGGCCACAGCGACCGGAGCCCGCATGGATTTTCTGTAATTAGTAGTGTTTGCTGAGCCCCTCCGGGAATAACTGCAGTGTTTCGGGTTTATTTTGAAGACTCTGAAGCCATGAATAGCCACCCGCCGCCCCGCAGGGCTGTGAACGTCGGCTCCATCCTCTTGACCCCGCAGGAGAACGAGTGTCTGTTCGGCTACCTGGGCAGGAAATGTGCTGTAAGTTTGTTTACCACCTGCAGGGTCACTGTGTCTGCAGGTTTAAGCAGTCACAAATTACATACAAACGTCACTTCAGAGTTCTCCTTCTCGTTTACCTCCCTGAATGAATTTGGGCATCAACTTAACAAGAATTCAGCAGCATGGTGGAAGAAAATCTGTGATCCCTTTGACTGTGACCTTTTAACTTCACTTTTTTTTTTTAAGCCATGCAGTTAATGCATCATCATGTGCTCACTTCAAGTACTCTTTAATGCATAGGATATTGCAGTAAATGTGTAAAAAGTGCTATCAAGTAAATACTGCTTTAAATGATCTGGAGGAGTAATACTAACTTTGCAGCTCCTATGGCAGTCATTTTATCATGTATATTACACTGATGAATTGTTTTTACTGATGCAATAACATGTAAACATATACATCATATCATTATAACAAATGTCACAGCTACTGGTCTGTTTTAACCACTCTATGCTTTGCTGATGTGTGGTGTTAAATAGAAAGAAGCTGTGAAAATCAGATGAGCAGATTTCGGAATGCTGTGATGATATGTCTAATGTTGACAGAGACATGACCATTTTCAGTATTAAGTCCAAACCAAACTGATCAGTGCCGTTATGGAAAGAATGTAATCTAAAAACAGATGATCAGCTCTTTAGCGGACTAGGTGATGTCTAAAGGATGTAAACATTATTGAACTTTATGTTAGTGATGTATCAGCTCTTTAGCTGCCAGCAAAACAGACCTGCACTGCGTCTGCATTTATTGCTGCATATTTTCCCTAGTGAGAATTTACAGAGCAGGATTGAGGCTTTTAAGCACTAACCTATGACCTTTCCTGTGTGATGCGGGGCTGAGATTTCATGCCAAAAAGTGTTGCTTCTGCTCCCCTGCCCTACACTCATGAATCACAGCAGAGGAAACAGACCCAGCGGCATTTCCTCTTCCTCCTCCTCCCGGCTGCTGGAGTTAATTTCTGCTGCAGAGACGAATCTTGATGAAGGATTTAACGCAGTATGACCTCTGCAGAAACCTGAAAACCACAAACCAGAGCAGTCTGAGGACAGGATAGTGCTGAGGACAGCAGCCACTTCCTGTCCTGCAGAAATGAAGGTTAAAACATTGCAGATTACACTGGATTTGAATTAAAACACTGACTTAGTGGGTAAAGCACTGCAAGTCAGCTTCAGTTTCAGGGTGTTCACTTTCATATTAAATAATAGCATAATACTGTTGAATTTTTGATCCCTTTTATGCAGTTTAACCCAGTTTTGTAAAAGAAAATGCAGCAAGACTAACTAGTAACACACAGACAAGGAAATGAGCAAACAAACTTATCAGGTTGGGCACGTGACTGAAGTTGACCCCACAGTGTCAACAACTCCACATTTGGATTGTGGAAAAAGATGTGCAAATAGCCATGAATTATGAGATCTGTCACTTTCATCCAGCTTTTTTTATGCAGCTGAAAGAAGACTCTTATAACCATTATGCAAAATGACTGTAGTTGGGTAAAATAAGTGTGATTAAGTGACTAGGTAATAATCATGGCAGGCTTTGGGCTTATTGAACATTATTAGCAAACCTTCCCAGGTCATGCAATGTCAGCTCCAGTAGCTTCAACAGGAACACAAATATCCAGTTTAATATACATAGTGTAGAAAGTCCACATACTACACTAGGGTCACTGCTAATTTCCCTCCGAGCTTCACTATTCATAACAAGATAGTACCTTAAAGATCTGACCTTAAAGGTATTTGCATAGGTTACATGAAGCAAGTGGACAAACCTGTATTCACATTAGAAAAGCTGACCGTGTTGGTGAAAATGACCTACTGTTGTGTCTCAGCCGGTTCAGCAGGTATGTGCTCTGTTCTTGTTATCACTGTAGTTTTGCATCCTGTACATTTCCTCTTCCCCTTTGGCTGCTCTGTTGTTGCTTTATCTCACACATGCAGTTTAAAAGACTCTTTAACAAGTAACCAGATGTGTATGAAACATCTGGACATCTAATGAAGAGAGGTCACAGCTGGAGAGTCACAAGAAAAGTTTGATATTTTGGGACAAGCTTTGTTTTTGTCTTTCCTGTGCTGAGTCACATGTGTAGACTTGTACAATCTTAACAGATTGTTAAATATAAACAGAAATAAAGTTATTTGCTGATCTATGTTAAGTTGTTGTGCTCCTAATACAGTGATAAAGTTAACCGACAGTTTTTATAACTGGTTAAGATTAAGTAGTTTACTGGTTGCGTTAACAGGTTAATGTGTCATAACATATCATCTGACTATGTAGAGTAGAGTTAATCAATGATATGATGAGTGGAGTTTCATTTTGTTTTTAAAAAAAGTATTTCCAGTTATGCTGAATGATTGCTTTTAAGTTCGCTGACTGAGCAGTTGCTGTACTTTGGGTAGACTGTAACTGTCTCTGTCCTCTGTTCAGACTCTGTGCTCAGCGGTGGTCCAGGTATACACAGCTGATCGGAGCTGCAGCTGGGTGAAGAGATGCTGTGGAGTCGCCTGTCTGGTCAAAGACAACCCACAGAGGTCTTACTTCATTAGAGTGTTTGATATTAAGGTGAGTCGGAGACCACGCTGAAGAGAAACGCCCGTGGTTTAGGTCATCCAGATGCCATTCTGCATTTCCCCTAAGAACTGTTAGAAAACTCTAGATGAATGACTTGGTGTATTAAAAAATGTCTCACTGTAGTTAAACATCTGCATGAATAAATGGGGAAGAAATGTTCGAATTTTGGATATTTTTCAGTACACATTTGCAATTCTGCCTTTGTAATGAGGTCTGTTGTGTTTTGTTCATTGTTCTCCTCCTCTTTATTCTGTCTGTGGTCAGACTGCATCCACAAACTGCAGGAAGTCATTGAACAAATTAATACAGTGCTTTAAAGATTATGTGTAATCAATCTTTCTTTATATATACTGTACATATATTTTATTTATTCGCTTTTACATGTACAAACACAAACACTGCCAGTGCCAAGGTAAACACACATATTTGAAGTCAAATGGGTTCATACAGTCCATATGCTACAGTTAGAAATGATCCTAATGGTCCGAATGGAGCAAACTCTACAGTTCAGGCCTTTGAATGTGTAATCAAAATAGATCAAAGTGAATCACTAGCAGCTGATAATTGTTGAGTGTTAGACAGTTGCCAGAAGATATTTCTAGTTCAGTTATTTTTCAAGTCTTGAAACTTGCTCTAACACATGTCATCCTTCCCTACCTAACAGTCCAAATTATAGAAGATACTGGCCTCATTTATAATGGTAATTACAATGAGCCCCGTGTTTCCAATTAATGAGTAATCCCTGTCAAAATGTGAGGAGGTTTGACAAATTTGCATGTTCCTTTTGTCTGATAAACCCACAGATATACAGTTTCCTAAAATGTGCCAAGAAATTGAGGAAATTGTAACATCTGACAATCTGAAACCACTTAGTTTAATTTTTTTTGCCTGGAAAATTACCTGAAATTATCTGATCTAATCTAGTACATGTGAGTCTTCCATAAAACCCATTACTGTTAAAATGTCTGTACTCGGGAAATTAAAACAAGGTGTTTTGTTAAGAAAATAATTCAGTTAAAGCCAATACAATGAGAATGTAGTCAGTTAGTCAAATATTTGTTGCTTCCAACTTCAGTAGGATGTAATCTGACACTTCTCTGTTCTTTCTGCAGGAAGGTAAAACCATGTTTGAACAGGAACTGTACCACAACTTTTCCATCAGTAGCTCCAGATCCTACTTCATCTCTTTTGCAGGAGATGTAAGTTGTTATTCAAGCAGTGAAAAACCTGAAAAAATAACAGCAGTTTGTATTACTGATTGTTTGTAATGAGTTTCCATAATCTTTGCCTCCTCAGACGTGTCAGATTGGCCTGAACTTTGCCAGTGAAGAAGAAGCAAAGAGATTCAGAGTCGCAATCAATGACCTGCTGAACCGACGACAGCGCAAAACAGGTGAGTTTCACTTCGACTTGAACTCTCCTGCTTCTCTGCTAATAACCCACCTATTTGAGTCCTCACCTGTCTACTGCATGCATGGGTTTCTACTGAACAAAGGGGGGAATCATCTAATACACTAATTATTTAGGCCCCATGATGATAAAAACACTCACTGTGATGGCAGAGTGGAGGCTTTTCCCTCACAAATGGTCTTTGTTTCACAAACTACAGTGCAACCTACAGTTTTAATATATCCTGACGTAAATTAGTCACAGAATTGAAGTTTGATCAGGGTTTCTGCAGGTCATTAAAAAGCATTAAAAGTCATAAATAGATTTTGTGAAAATCATTAAAAAGCACTAAAATTCGATGTCCAGAGGCATTAAAAAATTGAATGCACTCTGATGGGGAAAAAACATTGTTATTGACAATTTATTTTGATTTTATAAATATTTAATAGTCTTGATCAGAAGAATAGTGTTATGATTGACAGGTGGAACCCTTTAATTGTTTATGGCCAATACACAAAGTCACAACACCGGATGCTTGGAATGCAATGTGCTGTGAGAGCGGAGGGAATATTAACAAATGTTGGAAAAATGGGAAAATGCAAGTTTCAGCAGAAGTGATTGGAGGAGGAACTATTCAGAACCTGGTTAAAGCCTGTCAGTGGCAAACCATCATAAAACTATATATAAAACTGTATCTGCAGTCGGACATGGGCATTTAATTTGTTTAAAGTGGCATTAAAAAGCATTGAATTAAATTTGCTGATACCTGCAGAAACCCTGTGGATAGATCATCAACATTAATCAACTAACAGCAATGTAACTGTGAGACGTACAGATCATTGATCCATTTGATATTAATGAAGCATCATAATTGGATTGATCAGCCCCACAACAAGAAAATGCTGCTTGCAGTAAACCATCAGTCTGTTTTAATGCAGTAAATATGTTTTTTTTTCCTTTCTTCTGTATTTTTTAAGGTGTCTTCTCTACTGCTTTGTTGTCAGACCTTTTGCTTCTGTTCCGCTCATTCATGATCTTCTTAACTGTCTAAAACTCTTCTGCTTGCAGAGGTGCTTTGATCAGTTTTTTTTCTGACTGACACAAACTCAAACTAACTTTGCTTCAGCACACCATTTTCTTACTCTCACCTTATTCTCTGGCTTTATAAGTTTCAATATATCTTCCGATTTCTTCTAAGTTTGATCCATTTTTGTTGCTCTGAAAATATAATTGTTTACATTTTTCTTTTGCAGAGAAAAGGGGTGATCCTAAAAATGGTATGTTGAACTTTTCATATTGACAATACACATTTAGTTCTGCTCGGAGGTATTTAGCATATTTTTGTTGGTGGTGAGCAGGACTGAAACGTGAAGGTATTCACTTCTTACAGAAATAGCCGTTGTGCGTGTTGTTGTCATACAGCGCAAAACTGCATTGCAGGTTAATCTGGTCAGCAGGAAGTCCATCTGTGCCATATGTAGACCACATGCTCTCTGTTGTTGTTCCCTTTAAACCCTGTTGTGATGCACATTAGGCCTAATCTGTAATCCTTGCAGTTGCTGCTTGTGATTTTGTATTGATTGCCTTAGTGCTTTATAACAGAACATGCACATGAATCCAAGTTAAAATGCCTAATACTTTGTATTAATGTGTTTATATTAATGAGTGTTCTTGTGGATATCTGCAGGAAAAGGGTTTAACTTACAGCTTAGACTGTTGCATTGCACAGCTGTATTGTGCATGAAGAAGCTGTGTTATGCTTTACTTAATAGAGTAGAAGCTCTTTTGAGACATGACTGGGATGGAAAGTTAACTTTATAATGGTATTGATCATTAGGAATATGACAGTGACATGTTCTGACTAGATCCAGACTGCAGCTGTAATGAGGAGGATTAATAAACTGAAGTGATCAAAGTCGATTCTGTAATAACTTCTGTGGACAGAAGCCTGAAGTTGTTCTTTCAGTAAACTTTCTCTCTCATGAACAGAGATTCATTCTGACATTTTAGCTGTGAAAAGGAGACGGCAGGGCGACTGGACTGCTCCGGATTTGTCTCTCTCTTTGGGAGATGCCTAGATGTTGTTTCACTTTGTGTCCTTTTTCTTCTTTGTACATTTTGTTTCTGATCCTCATTAGAGCGTCACCAAAAAACTTTCAGTATAGACTGTTATGTCAAGGATGACTCAGATTTGGAGAATGTCAAATGTAGAGAACAAAACTAAAACCATCGTTGGAATACATCAATATTGTTGATGTGTGCACCTCAACTGACAGATATGAGTATGTTTCTATTTGTGATTTCACTAACGTTATTTATTTTTTTGATTAAAATACTGCCAATTTTAAATGCCACACAGGGAGCTGAAGGAGTTTAATGAATAATGTCGTGTTTGTGCTACATAATATTTGGATCTGATGAGATGATCACATGCTCATAAATTCTTGGCTGACAGTTTCTTTTGCTTCAACATGTTGCTGTTGCGTCTCAAGTGTCTCTGCATCTACAGGCCAATGTTACAGAAGCTCATCTACTTAGTTTTAATCCACTGAATGATGATGAATGATATGGTTGATGTGCTTGGCTTTTGTAGGGAAGTCTTGAGACATCCCACATTAAACCGAACAATTAAGTAAAATATTGTCATCACAACAGAGCTGCAATTTTGTGATTAGTGAAACATGTGTCCCGCCCACCTCCTCCATCGTGGCTCCTCATTTAAAGACTAAATCATAATGGTGCTACACAGATGGCTTGGCTGACGAATCTTATTCTCTGGACATATGGAAACATGCTCAGTTGGTGCAGACTTGAACAGAAATTATGTTTAGATTAAAAAAGAAAAGAAAAACTCATTGAAAATTACTCCAAATTGGAGTCACACTAACTGCCATAATGATTTTAGGCATTTAATTCAGCCTAATCTGAGACCCAGGATACACTGACTAGTCAAATATTTAACAGGCCTGATGTCCATCTTCGCTCTAGTGTTTGTAGGTTCAAGCAAATCCGAGGTTGACATCCAACATCAATCCAACAAATCTTCTAATGCCAGCCTTCAGTCCATAATAGACTTAAACCAAGTGATTCTGTATTTTAATTTTTTTTTCCTACTCTGCACCAGCCATTTGGTCGTCATCATAAAAGTACCATCGTTAATACTCAGGCTGCATTCCATGTGGCTTTGCTTTAAAACCAAAAACACCCACGAGGCCGCCCTGGTCCTCAGGAGACAGCAGATTTGAGCCAAGCCTGTTGGTGTGGTCGGAGACATCCAGCATTCAAGGGGAGTCCGGGGGATTTGGACTGGGATTATCTGTGGATTAGTGGTTATGTCAGATGCTGCTGTGGTTTGTGAAGATTATGAAGAATTTGAGGCTGAGCAGCCCAGAGCAACAGGAGACGAGGAGGGCATTAATATTAGAAAATATGGATCATTGACAGCTCAGTGCAGGCGGATGAAGTCACTGACAGTGAACAGCAAACACAAAATGGATCCACAGCTGCCCTCTGACCTTTAGATCCTCCACTCACTGTTAAAGACATATTGGTGACAGTCAAATAGGTTATTAAGGCTTTTAAAGATCGATGAAACGTCTTAACAGGACTTATCGTGAGCAGATCATAAGAACATATTGTAAAGATCAAATCAAATTGGAGTTTAATTCTTGCCTACAGTAAGTTTATATCCTTTATTTAGTTGATGATGCAGACTGACAGGCTGGGACTGTGATGGGCCTTTGGGTTCTGCAGATACAGAACAGGTTTGCATATGTGAGGGTGTGAGTCGTGATAAAACCTGATGAAGGAAATGTTATTCATGAAAACAAATCAGCGTCTTGAGGGCACATATATATTATTAAGACTGCAGAATAGCATTCAAGATGTAACTTCAGTAAATTCAGTTGCAGAAAAATTATTAGACCATTAAAAGTCATCCAAAACAGTGGTTATGCAATCCAGTACTAACTCCTGTGTGTATCATGTGACTAAAATAGACAGAAAAGAAAACATGGAATGCCTAAAAGCACTGTTTTTGGCAGTACAATGCCATAGATATTGAATTTAAGTGATTTTGGTTATTATCAAGCAAACCATGGAAAATGATTAGATATCAGCTCTGAAATTAAACTCTTATGAGGTATTTTTGTTGTTATCATTATATTTGTCCAAACAAATGTACCTTTAGTTGTACCAGGCATTAAAATGAACAGACATTGAAGAAAACAAGGGTGGTGTAATAATTGTTTCCACGACTGTAGTTTCAGAACTTTAATTTATCACACGTTTGTTTTTGTTTTTTTTTCCACATATTGTTTGGAGTTGGCCAGTTGAAAACAGATACACACACAGAGACACACACAAATGCTCTGAGACATCTAGTATTATGATACAGGGTTTTTTGTTTTGCAGTTGTATAAAATGCCTTAATATATCGATCTTAATCCTTTTTACTTTTCCATCATTCTGCTCGTTTAGTTTCCACACTAGTAAACACTTTACGCTCTTTCAGAGATCCAATAGATCCAGGATCGTCAGGTGGTGTGAACTCTGATGATGAACATTCATTTCTGAATGTATTTTTTGTACAAGAGTGGAACAGATGGTAATAATGTATGCTTCCTCTCGTACATGTTTTTTGTTAAACCCATTGTGTACGTGGACATGGAAGTTCCAGTCTGTGTGTTTTTAAAAGGTACTAATCGGTAGTAATCTACGACTGTTAATTCTTTTGTACATTGTTGCATCTCAGCTGTCACCTGACACCTCAGTGCAGTGAATAAATGTGTAATTTTTCCTTCATTTTAACAGACGACATGATGTATCGACTTACTTCTGGTGTATTAAATATCATACAAGTGTTGTATGGCAGGACCATTGTGATTGTATTGTTCTCACCCGTGTTGCACCTCACACTGTTCTCATAGTGAAGATGCACTTTACGCAGAATTTTTTTTTTTTTTATGTACAGTATTTTATATGGTCTTCAGGTGAAATGGCATTAATCACAATTGGAAAATGTATTTTGTCCCCAACAGACACAAATTTAATTCAGCAGATGCAGGCATAGATGGACCAAAGGAGGGGAGGGATTCCTCATAAATGACAATAAACAAATACCATGTGAATCATCTGTGCCACTGCTAATGGACACTGACCTCTAACCACCCCTCCCTCCCTTCCTTCCCATGTGCAGGTCCCGCTCTGCCCATGGCCACAGTGGACATCAAGAACCCAGAGATCAACAACGTCCGCTTCCACAACTCCCACAGCCACCAGCAGCCATACCACCTCAACAACATGCTGAGCCACAGCGGCCTGAACAGGAAGGACAAGAAAACCAAAGGCAAGAAGAAGAAGCTGACCAAAGCGGACATCGGCACACCCAGCAACTTCCAGTGAGTCGGTCTAATATGTCTGACACCCAGAAACCATTGACTACTAAACACATTAAACATTTATTCATCAGGTTCTGTCCTGTTTAGATCCATGAATGGAGGGATGAGGTTAGCATAAGATCACGTAATATAGAAGAAATGTAAGGTCAAAGGTCACAGCAGAGGAAGACCTGTTCTGTGTGATCCAGCTGGGAGTCTGCTTCAGCGGTAAACATGTCGGGTCCGAGCGCACTCAATGACCACACTGTCTCCTATGCATGAGTGTGTGGGCTCACTGTTTAGCATGAGCACGTGGGCGAACGTGTGCACATGTTAAACAGTTGGTGTAAGAGTGTGTTTGTCCGTTTTTATAGACATGTGTGTGACCTCACCACACATCTGTCCTGTCTTCTTCAGGCACATCGGCCACGTGGGCTGGGATCCTAACACAGGTTTTGATGTGAGTACTAACTAGACACACATACGCAAACACACAAACACAATAGTGACCTGTGTGAGCGCTGCGTAATGAAATCAAACAATAGGCCGTTGTTGCTTCCTGCTCATGTTCACAAACATCTCTGTGAGTCTTAGAAGCTGCAGACGGACACAAAATGTTCCATAGAGGACCAAGCTGCCATCCTTGTTACACAACCGCAGAAACAAGTTAACAATAAACAGAGGATTACCAACAATTGCACTAAAATATGAAGCATATTCTGTCTTAGCAGATAGAGTATCAGCCAACACACAGCAGGACATGGCACAAATATGTATGTATATTAAACAGATATAATGTAGAATTGAATATATAGAAACACATATTGTCATTGATGTAAGCATAATGTTGAGGACACACTGAAGTCTTAGTGACGTTCTTAGTGGTTTTTAGATACCGATTGAGTGAATATCAGTAAGTAATTAGATTTTGGTTTGTGTATCTTACAATTAATGGAGCAGCATCCCCCTTTATAAGAGTTATGGTTATTTAATCCATGTGCAGGGTTTTCACCCTGTCGTGGATGAGTCTCATTACTCTGGTACCACTTTATTTCACTAATCCACCCACAGTGTGTGCCCTGCATATTTGTCTGACTTTAATGGTTTATCTTGACTTTATATGAGAGAATCTGTAAAACATCATTGACTGTTTCACATTTTCATGCATGAATTAAAAAACAAACATCAAACTTTTGCAGCATATTTTTTATTTACAAAGTCATTTCCTCTTTCTATCTAAATTAAGTTCCAAGTGTTATATATTAGAGCTGCACGTCCCATAATGCTTTAAACGTATGCTGAATTATTCATTAGCAGCTCCTGTTTGTACAGGCAAATACACTGACTTCACTTTATATTGAAGAGAAATGTTAAACATGATGATTCTCAGGGAAGTTCTGCAGCCAAGGTTTTTTCATGATATCAGTACAGATTTATGGATGTGTATTTGTCACATATGCACAGAATAAAGGCAAAAGAACAGGAAAAATTATGTGTTGTGTCTTTTGGGTATAATTCTGAATTATCATCTTGCATGAATTGGGTTAAACTGAAGGATGAGCAGCTGAATGTTAGTTTGTTGGCAAGTTGGAGGCCCTCTGTAGTTCTACTTGTTTGCCTCCAGGTGTCACTGTGCAGCTTCTGTAACAGTAGAAAATGATACAGATGACATTTAATAGAAGCTCATTTAATATTTAAAGTGTGGTTTTAAGTCACACACAGTCCTAGTTTTGACAAACATTAGACCTTGAACCTATCTGTTGATTAAAAACTCTGTTGCTGGACCCGTTGCAGCTGAACAACCTGGACCCTGAGCTGAAGAACCTGTTCGACATGTGCGGCATCTCCGAGGCTCAGCTGAAGGACCGAGAGACGTCGAAGGTCATCTATGACTTCATCGAGAAGAAGGGAGGCGTAGAAGCCGTGAAGAATGAGCTGAGGAGGCAGGGTGAGGGCACGCATGCAGGTCACACATTTTCACACAAAAGTTCCACCAACATTTTCAGCAGGATCTCCACGTAAAATGAAATTCAGAGCAAGATTTATTAACCTGTAAAGGCCCAGCACGTCTTTTGTGTCAGTTCCCAAATGAAATTTTCTCTATATTTAACCTTTCTTAAATGATTTATCACCATTTATTTTAATATTATTCTCTGTATTTTGCCAGGATTTTATCAGGATAAATCAGGTATTTTCCTATATTTCATTTACTGATAATGTAGATGTTCATAAAAACTCAGATCAAAGTTGAGAATTATTATATCAAAGACAGACGTTGAGGATTATTATATAAAAAACAGAACACTGCAGAAAAGGTGACTTTTTCAGTAAAATCTCTCATTAACTGAACAGAAGTCAAGTATTTCCATCCACTGTCATTGATCCAACTCCATGGGTTTTACTGGAATGTTGTAGAAGATGAGTGTTTCCACGGTAACTGCAGAGCCTCTGAACATCCAAATGGGTCATATCTGATGACCATGAAAAGATGACAAACTGTATTTTACACCAATTATTTACATGTATTGATAGGATTAATGGATCAACAGGTATTGAACAGTTTACATTAATAGATGCTTTCAGTTGATGGTGGACGTTTGTGTCTTTATGGGTTTAAAGGCTCTTTGATTTAGTAATAAAATGATGGACATTTCTCAAAGTAACTTGGAGTTTTAATATCATTGCTCATGAGAAAGGTCAGTTTAAAATAATCCAACATTTTATTACATTTGTAGATGCTAAATATTCTTCTTTCTTATCATTTTCATTTTTCTTTTTAAGTTAAACGACAAATGTTCACTTAAACATATTATAATTCCTCTCACTGCTTCATCGTCCTCGTTGAATATCCTTTTTTTTCTTATCTTTCTGTCAGACAGTTGATTTGAGGTGAGTGTAGATGAAACCAGGCTTTCACTCTTACTTTTTCATCCTTGGTGACTGACTTTAGTTCTTCTGACCACAGTTTCTAACCATGTTTTATTCATGTTGGTTTGACAGCAGGAAGGAAGGTGTGAGGAGTGACCTGAATCTGAATATCATATATCGCATTCCAGGTTTAGTCCTGAAGTTTAAAGAGACGGTTGAAGTTTTACAGTTATAACAGAATTTTTTTTTTTCCTTTACATTGAAACAGAAATTGGCCTAGATAATGACTGAAGCTGCACTATCAGTCAGTCACACTCATCCTGTCCACTCACATCAGTCAAAATGAATCCAGGATCAGATGGATTGTGTCAAAATGAACATAAAGCTATAAACCTACTAGCCTGCCTGTGGTCATTCTTACCTTTACTTGGAGGCTTAAAAACATCATCTGACTACATTTATAATAACATTAAACTCTCAAATACACTTCCTCCACCCTGATTTTTCTTCCTGTAGAGGATCCAGTTCACTGTTTAATTTAGTTTATTTTTATTAAAGCAATTTTGACTGAAGGAGACAGAAATGAATCAATGATACAACTCTAGCCTGTAAAGATGTAACTAATGCAAAATAAGCACATGTTCTGTTGCATTTACTTCACATTTTACATCTACAACTGTTTAACGGTAAAAACATATCATCGTGGGCAGTGGTTAGCACTCGTGCCTCACAGCAAGAAGGTCCTGGGTTCGATTCCAACACCAGTCAACGAGGGGTGGGCTTCCTCCCACCATCCAAAGACATGCACTGATAGGTTAATTGGTTAATCTAAATTGCCCATAGGTATGAATGTGAGAGTGATTGTTTGTCTCTATATGTCAGCCCTGCGATGAACTGGTGCCTTGTCCAGGGTGTACCCCGCCTTCGCCCTTATGTAGCTGGGATAGGCTCCAAGCGACCCCCGTGACCCTAGTGAGGATAAAGCGGGTTCAGAAAATGAATGAATGAATATATCATCGTATTAAACAGTTTGGTATAAGATGGAAAATGTGCGTCCTGTTCTGCCATGTTGATCGTTTGACCTGAGTATTCATGTTGAACAGCCGATGTCGTTGCTGCAGTGAACTGTGGGTCTGCGTTCTGTTGTCTCCTGAGGTAAAGGATGGTCCAGTGTATCCTAAAGGAGACTTTTGCATTTAGAGCGTTCAGACGGCTCTTGTCATGGCAGTGTTACTTCCAGATCATTTCACTGGGTTGGGAACCATCTTAAACAAATAGAACTACTCAGACTCACCTTATGAATGGTGCTTTATTTACCTGAAGTGGCTCCGCCCACACCTGTATGATGTCATCATCTGATTACTGATTTACTCTGTCTCGTCTCCCCACAGCGCCTCCTCCACCCCCTTTTCGCAGCGGCCCTCCTCCTCCTCCACCCCCCCACAGTTCAGCTCCACCCCCTCCTCCTCCCCCATCAAGAGGAGGCCGAGGAGCCCCTCCTCCTCCTCCCCCTCCTCCATCTCGGGCACCTGCTTCAGCTCCGCCTCCCCCACCTCCCTCCAGACCAGGAACTCTGGGTGCTCCACCTCCGCCGCCTCCCCCCACCAGAGGTCACCAGCCCACTCCCCCTCCCCACCACCACCACCATCATCACCACCAGCCCCCCCCACCCCCTCCTCCATCACACGCATCTGTCACCCCTCAAGCTCCGCCCCCTCCACCTCCTCCAGTAGCCCAGCAGTCTCCACCAGGCGGCGGTACCAGCTCTACTCCTGCTCCACCACCTCCCCCTCCTCCACCTCCTCCTCCCCCACCAGGACCTCCGCCTCCAGAGCTGGACAGTGTCGGAGGAGGCGGAGACTCTCCTCATTCGCCGAGTCCTGGCGGGAAGTCCGCACTGCTGGAGCAAATCAGAGGAGGAACACAACTGAAAAAGGTGGAGCAGAACAACCGACCGCCAGCCTCCAGCACGGGACGAGACGCTCTGTTGGACCAGATCCGACAGGGGATCCAGCTCAAGACAGTAAGACCAACATGGTTGCATGTTAAAACTCCAGTAGGCTTTTTTACGTGATGTCTACACCTCATCTCAGCTGTGTTCAGGCTTTAGAAAATCTACTCCCTGACAGAATTCACCCAGTCTCAGTTCTGTTCTCACACTAGGGATGTAAAAACACTGACGGCTGCAATGAAAGCTGTAAGAATCCGTCGCTCATCATGATAGTTTGGGTTTATTTTTCCATAGTGGCATTAAACACCATGTCACCATTATGTTTACATACAGTTTATTCTTAGAACTGTGACGACCCCTTTCCACTCTGTTGAACCAGACAACACATAAAATGAGATAAAATAAGATAAGGTTATGCATTTTGCATCAGCAGGACGGTACAGAGCAAAATAAAGTGCACTTGCAGCAAGCAATAGATAAAATAAGATGGATAATGACCTGGAATCTAAAATCTGCCAGTATTTATATATATATATATATATATATATATATATATACATATAGCCTTATTGTCAGTCATCCACACACTGCTGACATGACTAGTTACTCTCCTTATTCAATATCCCACTTTATTAGCTATTTTAGGTTATTTGTTTAAGTAAATTAATTACTTTTTGGTTAGTCTTACTGTGTGACCTCCTTTGTTGGAAGCCTCGAGTCAGTTGGTAACATAGAGGAGGATTTTCCTAACTTTCTGCTTACTGTAGCTTTAAAGCAGGGGTGGGCAACTCCAGTCCTGGAGGGCCAGTCTCCTGCATGTTTTAGATATTTCCCTCTTCCAGCACACCTGGAAGCCATTACATCATTATCAGGCTTCTGCAAAGCTTGATGATGAGCTGATCATTAACTGAACCAGGTGTGCTGGAAGAGGGAAACATCTAAATCATCCAGGATACCGACCCTCGAGGACCAGCATTGCCCACCCCTGCTTTAAAGGAACAGTGACTTTACTTGTAAACATTTGTATCATTGGTGTAAAGATAGGTCTAGACCTCTGATAACTGGAATCATGCAATCAGGTAAAGTCAAAACGCCAGCATATGAACAGTAACATGCATTAGATGTTGAGAATAAGACATGAAGATTGTAAATAAGGCAATGTAATTTGGTTTTGGCATAGATTAAAAGGCTATTTAGTTTTATTTTCTTTAGCATTAAATTGTGCTGTGAACTATATTTTCATGCTCAGAAATGCCTATTGGCTCCATTCGTTTTCACTTTCATTCTCATATAAACAAAACAAGTCACATGATTTCCAGAGTTCTACTGGATGATCTGATGAGAAACAAATGCTGAACTCTTCTCTAAATAGTCAAAGTAACTTCTTTCTAAACTGGACTTGTGTGTTTGTGTCTTCAGGTGTCAGATCATCCAGAGTCCAGTCCTCCAACGCCGGCTCCGGCTGCAGGCATCGTTGGCGCTCTCATGGAAGTGATGCAGAAGAGGAGCAAAGCCATTCATTCCTCAGGTCAGTTGAATGCATCACCTGAGGCACACCAGGGCTCCAGATCTGGCCTCAGTGTCTTTTATTATTATTATTATTACACCCCCACCCTCTATAGATATACCTGGATGATAATGAAAGATTTACCAGGAATTCAATCTGAGATTTTTGTCCATCCCATTTCTCCGGTACTCTTCACCCAGTTCATTTCAAATTTCACACGTGTTCTTTATCACTAGGAGAGGTGCAGTGCCCAGTTAGATGGCTGAATTTAAATGATTAGATTTTTTTTTTTTTTTACAAATATTTAAAAATTTCCACTGAGAAAATTTGTTCAGCCGGTTTCTCTGACATTGTTCGCTCAGTTCTTTTCAAATTTCTCACACATGCAGTTTCAGAAAAAAATTATTTGCCCATCTTTTGTTTTCTTAGGTTTCTTATTCATTTTAATGCCTGGTACAACTAAAGGTACATTTGTTTGGACAAATATAATGATAAGAACAAAAATAGCTCATAAGAGTTTAATTTCAGAGCTGATATCTATCCATTTTCCATGTTTTCTTGATAATAACCAAAATCACTTCAGTTCTTACATCAATAGCTATGGGATTGTACTGACAAAAACAGCGCTTTTAGGCATTCCATGTTTTCTTTTCTGTCTGTTTTAGTCACATGATACACACAGGAGTTAGTACTGGATTGCATAACAATTGTTTTTGATGACTTTTGAGGGTGTAATATTTTTTTCTGTGACTGTATGTTCTTTACATTTCTCTAATTTTTTGCTTTTTTTTTAAATTTTTGCAGAGTTTTAAAAGCTTGAAAATGGATACCTGGTTAGGCAGGGTGTCAGTAAGCAGGAGGGGCAATGTGTTGTACGACCAGGCAGGGGTATTTGTAAGCTGTGTTTATATTTTCACTTGTTCAACTGCCTTTACTTTCATCTCTACAGTTCATATACAGAGTTTCCATGGGGTCTTAAAAGTCTTGAATATACAAATCTCCATTTAATGCCTTACAAAAGTCTTTAAAAAGGTATTAAATTTGATATGGTAGGTCTTAAGTTATGTTGCCATAAACTTGTTTGCTTTATTGTGTTTAAATGTGTCTGGGAAATGTCCAAGATGCAAAGAAGGTAATGTTAGTCCACTCGTTCCAACCCGACAATTTACATTGAAATTAGAAACTAATAATTGCTAACTTTGCAGCCCCCAATGAGAACTGATCCCAGGACATTCAGTTCTGTGTACAGTATGTATATACTGTAGTATTCAGTCTCTGCTGATGTATATAAATAAGTTTTCCTAATTTCTGGGAGTCACACATTTTTGCCAGTATGGCCGTAAAATAGACTGTGAAATGGATATTAAATTCTGTTCTAAGTAGTCTTAAAAAGTCTTAAATGTAACTTGTAGAAACCTGTAGGAACCCTGATGTAGATCATGGCTTCTCCATACACTGTCTTCCCCCTTTCCTTCATTTTTTTCCCCTCATTCTTTGTCTTTGTTTTTATTTTCTTAGATGAGGATGAAGACGACGATGACGAAGAGGACTTTGAGGATGACGACGAATGGGAAGACTAGTGAAGACCCCTCCTCCCCTCTACCACTTACACTAAAATATCTCTTAAAAATCTTCCAGAATCTGACTAAAATTGTAATGTAAATGTTGTATGAACTTGGTGCATATTTATTTTTGCCTTTTTGTTTTTTTATGATGATTATAATTAATCTGTGCAATACCTCATCCGTTAAATCTGTTTGTTGCACACCCTCGTCATCCTCCTCCCCCGGAACGTCCTGTCACTAGAAAGCACTTAACCCGTCATTACCTATAATAAATAATAGAGAATATTCAAGAGGAACCTGGGAGATAATTTTATGTGTTAATTTCTTCATGTTTTCATTCCTCATCATTGAAAAGGGAGATGTTATTTGACCAAACAGGCAGAATCCTCAGCTTAAATGTGACATTATTTTCTGCACCTGCTTTTTTTTTTTTTTTTTTTTCTTATTCTTGAGTTTTCTTATAAAATCGTAGTCTAGTCGTGTTATTGATTTCATAAAGACTTCTGTCGACCAAAATGCAGAGGCTCAGCTGCCTCGTCTTCTACTTTTATTTTTCTGTATGTTTATTTGCACAGTTTCTACAATAGTTTTGTGGGGGGTTTTGTTTTGTTTTTTGGGGGGGGCTGTGTGTGTTTGTGAGAAGAACTTGTTTCAGGCAGATTTCAGCAGTGACGGATATCTTAAAAGCTGAAAGTTGTGCAGTATCGCGAACAAACATGACTGACATTTCTTTCCTAAAACATTAATTCACTATGGCAGGTGTGAAACGACGGGGGTTTTGTTCTTGTCTGGTCGGTTGCTTTTGTTGTGACATCAATTTCGTTCCTGCTGCACTCCGGTCAGTATTTCAAACAGTATCACATAATGAATAATATATTGCAAAATATAGAAAAATAATGTTTAATACTCTTCTCCCGTCCTTCAGTTAACAAACTGTAATGTTATGCAATGCGACTGTAAATGCCTCCATGTGGAGAAAACTGAAAAAAGCAAATAATAATGAACCAAATGTGTGCGAGCAGCTTGGCGATGCCTGTGAAGAATCGTTTTAACTGTTCGTCTTAGAGTTTTTACCGTCCTCCTGCGAGGCTTAATGCTGCATCGACAAGCCGTCATACTGACATTGAACCTGTGAAGAGGGTTGGGAGGGGTGGGGGGGCAGTGAGAATACTAAATTGTATACTTAAATAAATGTTAATATTTACAGAGATTGTGTCTTGTGTTCTTTTTTTGTCTTATGAAATTCCTAAACAATTATTGTCCAATACCTACTGTAGTACCTGAATATAAGGCCAGCTGTTAATTTATTAACTTTATATATTAATTTGTCTGTTCACACTTGGTTTGTGTTTTTAATTCCATTATTACTGAAACGATTAGTTCACCATGATAGGTCATGAGCTGTTGTGAAGCCACTGGGTCTGGCGTTGTGTTCCTCGTCTTCATTAGCAATTTCGTCAAACAACTCTGATGAAACCACTGGATTCATTTTGAATTTTATATGTAGCTTCCTGGGGACAATGTCGACAAAATTTGTTCACAGTTTTGAGAAATGTTGGTCTTTGAATTTTCAACACATTTTTGAAATAGTAAAAATTTGCCTTTACTTAAAATGTGCCATATTTTAACTCTTTAAAACCTGACGTGTCATCGCTGACACACCCTGTGCATATACAGTTTGGATGGCTGTAATTCTTTCACTGTTTGTGCAACTGGAAAAATTCAAACAGTTTCTGAAACCTTAGATGTTGTGCTTTATGGGCTTTATTGGGTCATTATGGTAATTTCACTCACACCTGTACTAGAAGCTGGAGAATAAGTTTTGGCAGAATTGTAACATGCAGTAAATTGTAAATGACTGCTAGATTTTGAAAGATCTGGGAAAAAAAGTGCTCTGGAAGAATGGCGAAACAGACTCACTCACAGCATACTTTCTAACCTTTTTGTAGTCAAAATAAAAGTCCAGGTGGACCATTTTAGGCTTAGGGTTTAAAGGGTTAATGGCTGAAAACATGTAAACAATGGTTAGAGATATCAATATACTTACTATTGAGCACTGATAGGAAGTCATATATGAACTTTCATTTGGGTCCATGACCTTTGACCTCGACTGACCTTGAATGGTCAAACTCAAGGTCACCAATGTCTAGATTTCAACAATTTTCTTTTCTGAAATTTTCTTCTCTGAAATTACTGGTCAGATCATTCATATAGATATTCATTTCAAATTTGTATGTATCTTCGTTGGGACAATGTCTACAAAGTTTGGTCACAGTTTTGAGAATTTTACATTTTTCTTTTTTTTTTTTTTTTTTTTTTTTTTAATTGACCTTTATGTATAATGGGCCATATTTTGATGGCTTATAAAATGTAAATGATCAGCGATGTCAATATAGTTCCTTTTGAGCACTGATAGGAAATCATATATGGACTTTGATTTCATTAGTTGAGTTCTCCTC
The DNA here is from genome assembly GCF_902148855.1 of Sphaeramia orbicularis. Taxonomy (NCBI): domain Eukaryota; kingdom Metazoa; phylum Chordata; class Actinopteri; order Kurtiformes; family Apogonidae; genus Sphaeramia; species Sphaeramia orbicularis. The sequence goes on along the minus strand of NC_043962.1, from coordinate 32,284,191 downwards.
CAGTCAAAGTACCACCCTCTTCTGTTGGGATGTTGATCTCCTGCATCAAGTCCACAGGACTCTAACAAAGCGGCAGAGCCTGACAACCTCGCAAATTCAAGTTGTTACTGATTCTTGACAGAACATGCCGGTGTGCCACAGGGCCATTGGTCCTATTTTTGAGATGATTTCAATATGTTAGCTTTGGCATTGGCCTTGTATAGGAATGGAAATGGTGAGAAATCATGTCCTCTCTTCATCACAGGACAAGTTTAGGGTTAATGTGCTATTCCAGTGGTTCCACTTTAGTTTTATATTACCCGGAAGATTTAAATGTCTCAAATAGAATTTAACCCATAAAGACCCAAACAGAATGCATGGACCAAAACCAAGTACTGATCTAAACTGTTTAATACCTGTTGATCCATTCATCCTGTCAGTGCATGTAAATATTGGTGTAGAATGCAGTTCATCTTTTCATTGTCATCAGATATGACCCATTTAGACGTTCAGAGGCTTTGTAGTTACCATGGAAACACTCTCATCTTCTACAGCACTGATTCACCAGTAAAATCCATGGAGTTGAATCAATGATAGTGGATGGACACACTGGTTTTATGTTTAGTTAATGGTAGATTTAACTGAAAAAGTCACTTCTTCAGTTTTCTCTGTTTTGATGTAATAACCTTTGAATTTACTCGGACATTTAATCTACATGATCAGTGAATTAAATATAGGAACGTACATGATTAACACTGAAAAAACTCAAAGTAAAGACGATACTATTAGAATAAATGGTTATAAATCACTTAAGAAAGGTTAAATATGGAGAAAAATGTATATGGGAACTGCCACAAAAGTACCACTAGTGTTTCGTTGTATTCACCAGTCCAAAGGTAACGTTTCTGTCTTGGGTTAATGTTTTGTTCAAAGTTTGCATGTGTGTCTTTTTATAGGAACATGATGGACAGGTGTAGATTTTTAACCATTTTGAGGTTGTCAAGATATTAAAAGGTTCTTCAGGGTTAAGACTTGGCTTTAGTCATTAAAGATCCTCACAAAAATAGAGGCATGACTGTGTGTGCCACTGTGTATTTCACACATTAAGTGGACTTGTCTTTCATTTGATGCATAGTGACAAAGGACTATTTCTATATTGGTTCAATGGATTCTATCCAGGTGACATTTCCTTATGTCTCATTACAACATTGTGGTGTTTTAAATGTCACTGTTGATGACTGCATTATGTTAGCAAGTGTCCTTAAAGCAGTACAATCATGTGTCTGTTGAAGGACAGTAAGCAACAGCTGCTACAGTCGGTGCAACTGCAGCTGGGATTTCTCTGAAGGATCTCATGAGATGACCTGGTTGAATCACTCTATGAACATGTGTTTTTATCTGGTGATCGTTAGTTGAGGGTTTCATTTGCATTGGAGTCCATTTATTTTTTTATTACAGCCCATATCTGCCATGGCATTGTTTCAAAAACCTTATGTAAGAATGTATTTCCATCACTTTTGGGACACATAATGTTGCTGAACCCAGACCTGAGCAACCGAATCAACCTCAGATCATAACACTGCCCCCACAGGCTTGTACTGTCGGCACTAGGCATGATGGGTAATCACTTCATCTGCCTCTCTTCACATCCCAATGCGCTCATCAGACCACATGACCTATTTCCACTGAAACACAGTTCAATCTTTATGGTCTCTGGCAAACTTATAATAATAATAATAATAATAATAATAATAATAAGTGTTCAGAGAACGCAAACCTCCGCCAAGCACTCCAAACGGTGTGCATGTGTGGATCGACTATTTCTTTTTAAATTAAACAGTTTCAAGGTTGTTCCATACAGCAGAAAAAGTTGAAGCTTGGTACCAGTCATGTGTATGTCAAATTATATTAAATTCCAATCAATATTTGTTGAGTTATAATGAAAAATGTGTCGTAAATGGGATTTTCAATGTTAAATTGAAATGTCCACAGAGTCCACATTCCACAGTGGATGTGTACAGTTTTTTTGCCAGATACAAGATATTGTTGTAAGCTACAGGTGTATCAAATTGGAGGCTAATCGGAGTCATTTTGAATTTTTTATGAATTTTCGAAAATTGCTCAATGATGAGAGATAGGAAAATTTGAGATTTTGTGACCTTGCTGTGACCTTGAACTTTGGCCTACTTGGCCCAAAATTTAATAGGTTCATCCCAGGGCCTAGGCCTATCTGTGGTTAAAATCTGGTAAAGATGGTTGGAATAGTTTTACCGTAAAGTTGCTAACAAACAAACACACAAACAAACAAATACACAAAGCAAAGCGATCACAATACCTCCTGGCGGAGGTAAAAATAACAAGAAAAGTACTCAGAGAACAGACCTCCGCCAAGGCAGATCAGTGGGCCCCCTTGGCCCCCCCACCCCCGATCACCACCAAAATTTAATCATTTCTTCCTTGTGCCAGTATCAACATTTCCTGAAAATTTCATGAAAATCCGTCCATAACTTTTTGAGTTATCTTGCTAACAAACAAACAAACACACATGCACACAAACACACAAAGCAAAGCAATAACAATACCTCCTGGTGGATGTAATAATAATAATAATAATAATAATAATAATAATAATAATAATAATAATAATAATGCATTTTGTAAAATCTCTTCACAACATGGCACTGATTCTAATTCTGAATTAACCCATATAGACCCAGTGTGACTTTTGTGTCAGTTCCCAAATTAATTTTTCACTCTATTTAACCTTTTATTATATAACTTATCACCATTTATTGTAATTTAATCTTCTGTTTTGCATTTTTTCAGTGAAAATCAAGTCTTTTGTTATATGTAATTCACTGATCGTGTAGATCTTCATAAAAACTCAGATTAGAGTTGAGGGTTATTATATCCGAAACAGAGAAAACTGAAGAAAAACTGACTTACCTATCAATAACTGAACATAAACCCAGTGTGTCCATCCACTGTCATTGATCCAACTCCACGGGTTTTACTGGTGAATCAGTGTTGTAGAAGATGACGGTGTTTCCACGTTCACTACAGAGCCTCTGAACGTCCAAATGGGTCATATCTGATGACCATGAAAAGATGAAAAACTGTATTTCACACCAATTATTTTCATAGACTGATGGGATTAGTGGATCAGAAGTTATTAAACAGTTTAGATCAATATATGGTTTTGGTCTCCAGTGGATGTTTGGGTCTTAATGGGTTAAATACTTAAAATAGTTCATTATAATCTGTCTTTTTTGTGAGTTTGAGCTCATAAATACACATCTGAACATGAACTTTATTTCTTCACACATCAGATTTCCAGTGAATTTTACACACAGGTAACAAAATACAACAAGAAACATACACAAACTGCTGCTAGAATGAGTGATAAATTAAATAAGAAAACATTAAAAGGTGACATTCTGTAAAATTCCAAATGTGAAATACAAATGAAATATTTCAATACAATGTGGGAAGAGTTGGCGTGGGATGCATCAGCTGACGTCAGCCCTCTGACAGATCCACCTAAAATGACAAACAGCAGGTTTAAGGTGGACTGGAGAGATACGATTTTAGTTTAAATGTTGTTTTTGTTTAGGTTTAGTGTCACTTTTTCAGACATTGAAGATGAAAAACATAAGTTAAAATCTATTCTTTAAATTAATAAGAAAAAAGAGTTAATTGTTTGTGAACAGCAATTTAGGTTCTGGTCATATTTGCAATTATTTCTCATATTTTCTTTAGATTCCTCTTTTTTTTAATATAAATAAAACTGGCTACTTGGGTAAAAAAAAAAGTAACATCAGGTCACAGATACTTTGTTTTCCAGTTGGCCTGCTGTCTTCCCAGCAGCGCTCTGTGCCATCAGTCTTATCAAACAGCAGTGGAGAAGTCAAACTATTTATAACCTGTCAAAGAGTCCAGGAATTTGCAGAGTGACAGAGGCTGTCGTCTAATGACAGCAGGCCTTCACATCAGGGGTCTAATGGCTTTTGGAGGCTAAAGTATGTCTTTGATGCTTCGTCTCCAGATAAATCAAATTCCTTTAAACACTATTTCTTACCCTTTTTAAAGACCTGATGCTGCTCCCACGAATTGCCGCCATCAGGTCGTCCCGGCTCGACGTCCGCGGCCGTAGCGGACAGGCCGGTTCGTCTCGTCTCTTCTGTGCCGACGGCTTTAAAGTGTTCCTCAGTTCTTTTAGAATATCAACACTCTCCTTTTCATTGGCACCATTCTTGAGCTTCTTCGTCTTGGGTTTTCTTTGGTTTAACTGACCCTTGGTGCTGTTGGACATTTCGTGTTGTTTGACCATTTCGGCGATCTTTCTTGTCGGTGGGTCTAAAGATGGGCAGGGGGGAGGAATCAGAGGAGGAGGGGGGTTTCTATTTAGCTTTTCAGAAGTTTTAGCAGATTGTGACGCCTTCTTTGGTGGCTTGTTTTCTGCAGATGGGGTGGTGACTTGTTCTGACGTCTGTGGAGGACTCTGTTCCTTCTTCTCCTGGAGCCTCCTCTGTCGTTGTTGGTCCTGGTTGCGCGTCAGGATGCTGGTCGCCGTCATTCGCGGACCCGGGAGGTCAAACTGGTAGCCAAGCTTCAGCAGAGTGTTGTTTTCCCTCAGGAGCTGGACCATCTCCATTTCCACCTTACCTCCACAGATGTGCCTCTGGTTGTGGAAGCGCAGCTCCACCAGCGTCCTGTTGTGCTGCAGCGCCGCCAGTATGGCCAGGATGCCCTGTCCCGACACAAAGTTGGACTCAATGTTCAGGTTCTTGATGGAGCAGTTCTCACGCAGCATCTTGGAGACGGCGAAGGCCACCCGGTCGTCAGCGTGGGTGTTTGCAAGACTGAACAGGTGGACATGAGTGTTAGCGCATAAGGCCTCAGTGAAACGAAGCAAGGTCTCTTGGGAAATGTCTTCAATATTGTTGAGGTTGACTTCGCTCAAGGTGGGGTCGTCACGCAGGATCTGCTCCAGAGCGTTCTCGATGACAATGGGGTTCCCGCTGGGCCGGTCGGAGCTCAGGTTTTGGTCTGTGGTTTCGGACCTCCTGGACTCTCCTCGTGAGCCTTTTGACACGTTGTTCTTCTGAGACACTTTATCCCTGATCTGAACTTCTTTTTTGCTCTCAGCTTTCTTTTCCACTTCTTCTTTTTTTGTGTCAGTTTTGCTCAAACCACTCTGCACTTTCTTCTGCTTTGGTGTAACCTTCTTTGTGCTTCTGTCGTTGTCTGGAGTCTTGGTGCTGTTGTTAGAGCTCCCTGTCAGCGACTCCCCCCGGCTCTTATCTGGGTGTTCCTCCTGCACACAATGACAGGATGGAAAATTAGGTCGAACCCTGACATTCACCAGCCTCTGACTTTTAATTAAGAACCCTCTTGAACGCTGGCAGACAGTGATTAAAGCTGGCATTTCTCAGACATTATATTTTTAGCCTGTTTTCCAAGTAACTCATTTAATTAACTTTTTATTTTTTCTTTTACCAGTGGGCTGAGCTCATAATAAACACATTTATACAAATCACTCTGAGCTTAGTATTAACTTTACTAAAATAAATGAATTCATAGTTTGTACATTTATAGATAATTACTAATTTATTTTATTTCTGGGCTAAATATGACATGACATGTTTCTGTATATTGTTTGCTTCTATTAATTCACCTCCTTAAAGCTGGGACAGACCCAAAATAGAATTTTCCGCGTCTGTGAAGCAGAAGCAAAGCAGTTAATGTAAAAGTAGAATCTTACATTTCCCATAATGTAAATTTATGTAGTTTTTTAATCAGAACCTCACTAGTGGTTAAAAAAAAAAAGATTTATTACTTTTGAACATTTTATTACTTTTATTTCTATTTAGTTTTGGTTCATAAATTCAATTTAATCTTATTTTTTTGATTTCATAAATTTTGTTTTTATTTTGAAGAGCCAGGTACTTATAATTTAGATTTAGTTTTCTTGTATTATCAGCCTCATAATTTTGATCATGATTTACTGAAGGTGAAAAAGATGAAATAATGTTTGACATCAGATATAATTTATAAATGACTTTTCACACATTGAGGAAAGATTTTTTTTTTTTATTTTTGTGCATCGTAAACCATCAACATAGGGAGAAAACCATATGGATTTTACTTTACCTCCTAAAATGTGTTCTTGTCTGGGAAACTGTTGAATTCCATTGTTATCAACCAATAAATACTTCAAATAATGTGTTGTATTTTGATCAAACATGAATAAATTAAAGTATGCAACAATAGGCCGAGGGGATGTGTTTTCTGTCTCATGTTATTTATATTTCAGTTATGTTTTGGGTTTTTTTTTTTTTGTTGTTGTTGTTTTTTTACTCTTTCGGCTTAGTTTGCATGAACTAAAATAACTCTGGTCACTACTTCTTTAAACTCAGCACCTTTAGTTCACAGCCTGGTTTACAAGCAGCACAGTTGTTAGAAATGTGTCCAAGTTAAAATAACCCCGATGATATCATTTGAGGTGTTTTCTGCTGTGGTAATGTCTGAGTTGAAGTTTCTAATGAGCTCAGTTACAGGAGTTTCTTAAACGGTTTGTGTGCTTCACTTCATAATAGCAAATCATCAGCCTTTTCTCTACAGGTTAATTTTTCATTGAAATAAAGTGTTGTTTGTCTAAAAGGTAAATGTCTCCAAAAGAACGAAGTCAGACTTGTGTCCTGTCTCACCTGTGCAGCTTTGGACTCCACTCTTTCCTCCTCCTGCAGCCTCTTGTTCTCGTCCTCCCAGTATTTCAGCAGAGCATCCCTGTCAAACGTCCCCACTGGAGATTTTGCAGTCTGGTCTTTCTGCCTCAGGCCGATGGGGACGTTGTCATCGGGGTCGAGGTCCGCCAGCTCCCTCTCCAGCTCCTGAAGCTCCTCAGAGGACAGCGTAGCCAGGAGCTCATCTTCATCCACCTCCTCGTATTTCTTCAGCTCCCTCTGGTACCCAAAGGTACTCATGGTTCAGCGCTGGTTTAAGGACACTTTTTATTTCACCTTCTGAATTCAGTTTAACCTCCTTAAAGTCCTTTTGTCAGTCTACTTGTTGCTCATCAGATTTTCAGGTCCAGGATGCTGTGGCTGATCTCAGAGTCCTCCTTCATCTAGTGGTTCCAGCTGCCAGAGGACCCTGACAGGCAGGAAGGGGAGGGCCGCCAAAGCCACCGATGGTCCTGTCTTTTTTTAGGGTGTCAGGGCGGGAGGTCAACAAGATAGGCTTACGGCAGGAATGTGAGCCCTGTGAGTGGCCTGTGCTGAGAGCTCATCACCGACTCGTGCCTCGAAAGTAACGAAGGGAATGGAACACCGTGGGGAGGCATCAGAGATGAAGCTCAGCGGTGTTACGTAACGTGTCAGGACACAGAAACGCACCGTAGTTGTGCTGTTGTTTGGGAAACACTTGTTCTCCCAGAGGATGGTGGGATTATGTGCAGTACAGCTCCATTTGGCAGTGAGGAGGCTGGGAGTGAGGCTGTTTGCATGAGATCCAACGGCGAGTCAGGTCACAGTGGTCTAAATGGTGCAAAATGCTGCTGCACGTTTTTTAACCGGCACACGTAAACAAGAGCACATTTCCCCCATTTTAGCCTCACTCCACTGGCTGCACATACATTTTAGGATCCATTTTGAAATTCTTTTATTTACTTTTAAATCCCTAAATGGCCTCGCCCCACCCTACCTGTCTGAACTGCTGCAGCTTTATATACACCCCTGCTCTCTCAGGTCAGCTGACCAACTGCTCCTGATTGTACCAAAAACTACACACAAGTTCAGGGGTGAGCGTGCCTTTAAGCAGCAGCTCCTAAACTATGGAACCATCTGCCTCTCCATATCAGACAGGCCTCCTCTCTGTCTGTTTTTAAATCCTTTCTTAAAACCCATCTTTTCTCCTTGGCTTTTGAAACCATGTGAGATGTTTGAAGGTACTATCTTTGTTCTATTGTTTTTATTTGGTAGTGCGTTTATTGTTCTTATTTATCTATTTTATTTATTTATTTATTTTGTTGTTTTTAATTGTATGGCTTTTTAATCTATTCTTGTATTTTATTCTTTTTATTTGGGTTTTATTTATTCTTCTGTATAGCACTTTTTTTGTACAGTTTCTATGTCTTTAAATCTAATCTGTATTTTATTCTTCTATTTTGGTTTTAATTATTCTTCTGTACAGCACTTTGGTCCACTGCAGTTGTTTTAAAGTGCTTTACAAAGAAAGTTGGATTGGATTGGATACTTTAACCTTTTATGGGGCACTCATAAGCCCCTCCTGTTCCAGGAATATTTCACCTTTATTCCGGGAACAACATCTGTGTAAATGAAATGATCATTTGGTCCCACCTCTGTCACAGCTTTGTAACCCCTCTAGAGGTAGTAACAGAGCCATGAGAAAGGTGGAATCATGGTTCTGGAACGCTACGTAAAAGGAACACCTCTCATTCCGCAACCAAGGTGTGACGTTATGATGACGTATTGCGTGTGCGACCCCTACGCCAGGGGGATTTAAAAATGAGCCGTGGCCGTGTACAGTAAACAAACATATCAACGCGACCAGAAAGATGTCGAATTGGGGATACGCCGAGATCCGTGAGCTGTTGTCACTTCAGGCAGGGAACTCTATCCATGCTAACATGTGTGGAATGGTGAAAGACGGACCGACGTTGGAGAGGTTAGCAACACCGTTATGCTTGGGGTATTTCCAGTGTGCAAGTTATACGTCACACTATACAATGCGTTGCATACAGTCTGCAGATGATAACGAATTACTTAATTTGTTGTCAACACAGTTCTAATAGTTTTGGATTTTTCATTATAGTTTAGTTTTATTTAGTTTTGACTTTTTTTTCTCTAATTCAGTTAGTTTTAATTTGTTTTTAGGGCAGGTTTGCTAGTTTTTTTAGTTTTTGTTATTTTCTAAACGTTAGTTTTAATTTAGTTTTAGGGTTTTTTTTATATCTTTTCTCTTCTTTGCTGTCGTATTCAAATAAATCCCAGACAGGACTCTGCTGCTTTCTCCCAACTTTAGTCTCCACGTTTCCAGGTAGAGTGGGGACCAGAAGACGACTGGAAACCACAAGTGACCACAAGTGATGGACCCTTAAATATCATATGGTGCCTGCAGATAAAATTGCTAGAGTGAAATAAATCGATTTCGTATCAATCCGACATTGACAAAGACAAAAATGAAGGAAATTTTATCCATAATTTTTATCCATTTTAGTTAGTTTTGTAAGCACACAATGCAGTTTCAGTTAGTTGTCGTTTTTTTCTGTTTATTATAGTTTTTATTTATTTCAGTTCACAACAATGTTTTTACAATTCTAGTTTTCGTTATTTCGTTAGTTTTCTTTAACGATAATAACCTTGGTTGTCACAAGAAAACAAAGGTCAGTTTCTTATGATAACAAAATACATTAATTTGTTTTCTTGAGATAACAAAGTTCATTTTTTTGTAGTCACTGTAACTTACTGGTAAGTTGTTGTTGAATGTGTATTCTGCTCTGTACATCACATGTCAGCGGCAGCTCTTGAAGGCTGCGATGTGGAGGATGTGGAACCTGCTTGCATCTGAGTTCTGTATATGGTTCTCTATAACGAAATAACGAAATAAATTAATTCGTTATCATGAAATAATGACCATAAAATAATGTGTAAATCCATGGCCATTCTCGGCTTCCGTACAAGACAAAAATGCATTGTTGAATCTCAGGACAATTTAGAGGTTATTTTCAATAGTAACTGTGAAATAGTGTTTTGAAGGTAACATAACATCAGTATTTATTTCATATTTATAATAATGGCACTTGTTTTCATTTCTTTGGACCACATTGTATTTTATTTTACTTTAAATCTTAGGTTTGAGTGAGCTTCAATACCACAAACCATAAATCTGTCCAGATGCAGTGTGTGTGTTGTATGCTGCAGGGCTGTTGTACTGATGTCCATGTTCCCCTTATGTTTATGTTTATGTTTATGTTTACGCATTTGGCAGACGCTTTTTTCCAAAGCGACTTACAGGGGAAAACCAATTAAATCACTCAATCAATCAAATTTTATTTATATAGCGCCAGATCACAAGAAAGTTATCTCTTGACATTTTATATATAGAGTTGGTCAAAACCAGACTCTAAGTCAATTTACAGAAACCCAACAGAATCCTTATACCCTCACCATCCTCACTTCAACGTGCAGGATGGTGGTTTGTTGTTTGGTCTCCACGGTAACTGAGCTGCATCCATCACTAAGCATGTTTAACAAGCTGATAGTTGGAGCTGTATCATGTTACATGCCTGAAGGGAAAAGACTCTGAGTGACATAACACCATTCTGATCCTAAATCTGTTGTAAATTTCACCTTTGACCTGGATTATGACCGATAAGCATCTAAGTGGGCAGTCCGGACGGAGAGGAAAGACAAACACGCTGAACGAGTGAAACTGGAGAATTAATTACAAGTGAGATCTCCATCTTCACCGACAGCTATTTCAGTTCATGTCTATGAATAATTAAGTTCACAGAGATAACACCACCTGCAGAGATAATCCATCCCATGTCACTGTTTTCTTATTTTTAAGGGGTTACTTTAGTCCAACCTTTGATGGTCATTCAACCTGCGACCTTTGTCTGTTATCAGGTTCTCCAATGAACCTGCCAGAACTTGGACTCACACTGTTGTGTTTTTTTCTGTCTGTAGGTCAGAAGGTTAAATTTAGAATTGATTTTCTTTTCACAGTCTGTCAGCTAGGGGATGCAGCCCACACCTCCTCATAATAACATGAAAATAGACCTCCCTCCAATTTCCAGAGTCAGTTTTAATACGAATTGAATATTAATAATAGGAGAATAATTTGTATACTTGTAAGTACTAGCTGATTTTTGTTGTTGAACTTCAATATTTTATAATTTTACTCATTATTTTTGTTATTCTTCAGTGAAGACAAAGGTATGATGACCTTATTCTATTGGCCTTTTATTAAATTCAGCTCTGGTGTCATGGGTTGAACATTGTTAAAAATCAGAAACTCACTGAATCTAATTCTCAAATGGTCCAGTGTCGAAGGCTGAATGGTTACAGTGAATAACCAGCTCATTTTTAACTGACAGCTCCCAACTTAGTGGAGCTCAGTTTCTTCCCTTAGGGCAGAAGTTTGTAGACCAAAAGTGGTATAAAAATAGTTTTATACCAACAGCTGTCAGTCAGATGAACAGGTAGTAGTAATAGTTTGCAAAGACATGATTAGATTAGATTACATTACATTACATTACATTACATTAGACAGAACTTTACTGATCCCTCAGGCAAAACCCTCAGGAAATTGAGGATTCGATAGCAGCACAAACACCGAATATACACATAAAAAATACAACCAGAAAATAGCAAAACAATAACTCTAAAAAAAGAAAACAGTATTGGAAAAAAAAAACAGGCAATTGCACATTGTAAAGTACAGGTAGAAAAAACAAATAGCAAGGTGGTAATAATAATAATAATAATAATTATTATTATTATTATTATTATTATTATTATTATTATTATTATTATTATTATTATTATTATTATTATTATAACTGTATGTATGTATCTACAGGGTGGGGAAGCAAAATTTACAATATTTTGAGGCAGGGATTGAAAGACAGTGTATGACCAATTAGTTTATTGAAAGTCATGAGAATTTATTTGCCACAAGAAAATGTACATAATAGAAAATGTTTTTATTCTATGTGTCCTCCTTCTTTCTCAATAACTGCCTTCACACGCTTCCTGAAACTTGTGCAAGTGTTCCTCAAATAGTCGGGTGACAACTTCTCCCATTCTTCTTTAATAGTATCTTCCAGACTTTCTCGTAATAGTTTTGCTCATAGTCATTCTCTTCTTTCCATTATAAACAGTCTTTATGGACACTCCAACTATTTTTGAAATCTCCTTTGGTGTGACGAGTGCATTCGGCAAATCACACACTCTTTGACGTTTGCTTTCCTGATTACTCATATGGGCAAAAGTTTCTGAAAAGGTATGGATAATAGTGTTAGGTATGATTATGACATCAATATATGTTTGGTTTCAAAACAATTGACGTAGTGCCTGCTGAGAAAAAACAACTAAATGTTCATTGTAAATTTTGCTTCCCCACCTTGTATGTATGTATGTATGTATGTATGTATAGTTTAATAAACAGCATAAAAGTTATAATAAGGTGGTAACAGTAATAGTCATAATGATATATAATAATAATAACAATAATAACAACAATAATAATAGAAGAAGAAGAAGAGGAAGAGGAAGAGGAAGAAGAAGAAAAAGAAGAAGAAGAAGAAGCACTTATTTTATACTGTGTTTTTTATTGTCTCTATTCTATGCCACTATTGTTTAAAAGGTTCAATTTATGATGTTTATTGACATCTGGTGGTGAAGCCGCAGGATGAAGACATCTGAAGATCAATGCCACAGAAATTTGACAGGTTATCATCCGATCCTGTGTTTGTTTTGTCCAGTCTGGGCTTTTAAAATCGGGGAATAATAACTCCAGTCTCACAGTTCAATATAGTAGGAGACAGAAATGCTAAAACTGGAGTCTACCTGCAATGAAATATGGGGTAATATGGAAAATGGGGGGTCTGCTCATAGATGAATCCCTCCTAAATATGCCAAGATCAAATCAATACATAACTGCAAACCACTTAAAAGTATGATAAGAAAATGCCAAATGTATTTCTAGTGTTTCTTTTTTTCTTCTTTTTTTTTTTGTTAATGCACATGTTTGACTTTATCTAATCCATGGCAACAGCAGCTCATGGGTTAACAGATAAACTCATACCGGACATGGTGCATATCTGCGAAAAATCACAATTCTCAGACAATATATCATAATTATACAGAAGTTTAATGAAATATACAAATATATTCACAAGTAATCAGATCTCTTTTCCTCCAACATCCTATATCTCTAAGTGGTGGATTTTATTGACTAGTATAAGAGCACTTTAAAAAAAACAAAGACCAAAAAGTGACTGTAATAATAAATGCTGGCTTTTGTGTGAAATATTCTAATAATGTATAACCCTGGTCTCACTCACTCTCTTACTGAGTCCACACTTTAACACCTGAAACACACTGAGGTTACACTGTAATGATGATATACTTCATTAATGCCCATTAACACAGCAGAAACCCCTGATACAGCACAGACCAGTCACATAGTAGGACACAGACAAGACTTTACTGGTGTTTAAGACTCGGTATGTCAGATTAAAACGCCTTCCCTCAGTCCTCTTTGCAGACGATTTTGGCGTACAGATCCTTGTCTTTGAACAGCAGGTAGTCCTTCAGCCTGTTGGGCAGTTCGACGGACGCCAAGCGGCTGTAGCACAAGTGTCTCCTGATCACCACTCGGCTCAGGTGCGACAGAGATCGAGGGTTATCTGGACCACACAAAACAGGACGAAGTATGTCATCTGACCAAAAAAGCAGGAGCAGATACACCACTTGGTTTTTTCCCCTCGGTCAACATCCAGCCAAAGGGGTATTGTAATTGTTTTGTTGTCTGTCCATTCAACAACATAATCACATTATCTGAAGAATGCATTTATCTGCACCACATTTATACTGTGGATGTATCTTGGCATGGAGCAGAAGCCTACTGAAAATCAGTGACCTTGACCTACTTTTTCAAGGTCAAATGGCCTTGTACAGTTATAATATCTGAGTATTTTCAAATACAGTCGCAGAAAAAATTATTACACCATCAAAAGTCATCAAAAATAATGGTTATGCAATCAAGTACTACCTCCTGTGTGTATCATGTGACTAAAACAGACAGAAAACAAAACATGGAATGCCTAAAAGCACTGTTTTTGGCAGTACAACTATTGATGTAAGAACTGAAGTGATATTGGTTATTATCAAGAAAACATGGAAAATGGTTAGATATCAGCTCTGAAATTAAACTCTTAGGAACTATTTTTGTTGTTATCATCATATTTGTCCAAACAAATGTACCTTTAGTTGTACCAGGCATTAAAATGAACAAGAAATTGAAAAAAACAAGGGTGGTCTAATAATTTTTTACATGACTGTATGTATGTAATAAGTTTGACACAAAGACAGTCTAATCTAAATTATAGGGCAGTAACTTTCAACAGAATCTTACATTATATTTGACTGAGGGATATTAAAAGTGTGCAGCACGTTCTGTTTGCTTACTGAAGCAGCTTTCCAGTGTAAATCTGTTGATATCATATGTTTTTATTTTTCCAAGTCAAACCTTAATGTGCAGAACAAACCAACAACGTATTGATCCTTCCATCGAGTACTGTCTGATATGTTGTTCCTCTGTGTAACAGAGCTATAGTGTTGTTCATTTTTTAAAAACACACCAGTGAACTACATGTTTCACTGACACATCCTTAATCACCACAACACGCACACAAATGCAGTGTGACACCACTTACAATATTCTACTGTGAGAAATGCTCACTAGACCTGACTCACTGGACTCCCTGTCAGAATAGTCCCCAATAAAGGCACCTTTTTATTTTGCAAAAAACACCACAGACACTGGATGATTTAGGAACTGATCCTGTGCTTTATTTTTTATGGAGCTGAGCACTGCCCATTCACACTCCCCAACAGTAGGCGGTGGTAATACGCCATAATGCTAATTAACACCAGATAATCCAAAGCATAAGAGTAGAACCAAAAGGTTCTATCAAATCATGGTGAAATTTAGGTCTGACACAGACTACATCAGATATGGTCTTACCTACACTGAAGAGAAAACCTCAGTGGGTTTAATTCTTGAATAAGTGATTGAATACACTTTTAATTTTTAACTGAGTGTACTTTTTAGTGTTGGTTAAAATGTTTAGTGTTAAAGGGAATATTTCCCTCTTTAGTATCACCACCTGCTGGTCAGTTTGGTTTATCATTAAACTTGTTTTCTGTGTTTTCATACTGTGCTCTTCTGTATTATCTCAGGTTCAAAACAAACCATGTTTTGATTAAATACATGTGAGAAGTTTAACTTTTATCAGTTTGGGTCTTGGTTTGTCACTGAGGGGTGATAGTGGGTCATGAAGCCGGACCAGTTAAGAACCACTGATTTAGGAAATAAAAGCCTGTGCATACATGCAAAAGAACCAAGACATGTGTTCTCTGTCCCAGGGCTGTTAGAAAAGAATAATAACTTTCCTTTCTCACAGCTTTTGAGCAGAGCTTTTTTCTTGTGTGGTGTTCGACAACTGTTGTGTGATCGGTCAGAAATTTGAAGTGAACGCGATTAATACGGAAAAGCGGAAAGTGGGAGCCCTAAGAATTTTCAGGAGTTCTGCACTTGAGTTTCTCCTGACAAATGAAATGTTGTGACCAGAACTAACTTTGCTCTTGTTTTTACCACCTTGAGAAAACTCATTTCTCTGTTGTTGGGGGGTATATGCAGGTCTTTACTGAGTCACACACTTGAAGTTAGTCAGTACTGTGGTATTGATAAACATTATTATTATTAGTGCAAATTAAATGTGTGATTTGTTAAAAATAAGAGTAAAAAGCTACTTATTTCTGTGTTTACTCACATATGGTTGTGTGGATGTGGGGCCACTCCTTGTGTTTTTCCAAGATGTTTGTCAGTTTACCGCAGAGAGAAACCTGACCGACATATTCAAGGAGGATCGACACAACTCGGCCTGCCAGGCTCGCCAGCCAAGAAACACTGATGAAATCACAGAACTAGAACCAGAAAGAAAAAGAAAGTATTCATTAATTCATCAGCTCACAGAAGCACAGTTCCATATAAGGAATAACTTTTAAAGTTTTGCCATACTAGTAGAAATATCAAACAAGCTGGTACGTCAGACCATTTAAATTAATTATATCCTTTAGAATTACAGATTTTTTTTTTTTTTTTTTCACCAAATCCAAAATTTTGTGTGGTTAGTTGCTACTACACAAATAAACCTGTTTGATGTGTTGATTCCTACTCTTGAAGTTGTTTCTGTCTCAGATACATATTTAAGATTAGATCAAATCACGCATTCAGAGGTGAATAAGTGACTTAATTCAATCTATTACAGTACATATTCTTTCAACTAAAACACTAAATAAGCTGTAAAAGTTAAAAGAAAAATGTAAAGATCATGAGAAAATGTTTGGAGTAGACAAACGGTGGAACATTCCTCCTCTGGTCTCCACACTTTAACTACTGCACCGATACAAACCCTATTGGAATAACCCAAGTATGACAACACTAATGAAAATATAGCTTTTTAATTGTTAGTTTTGAGAGATACATTTATCATTAGAAGAGGGCATTACAGAAATTAGAGGAAACCAGAGATTGGAATGGGAAAGGTCATTATAACAGAAGCCGATTCCAGGATGTAGTGGTTCATGGTCTCATGCTCCACCAGTCTGCCCTAAAAAAGCTCATCTTAACCTTTTATATATTTCACGAGTCTGTTAAATGTTACTGTAGTGGTATTTGCACAGTTATATAATAACTCACAGCAGCTTTTTCCTCTTGACTTTTAGAGTAAATAGAGTCATTTGGGTCATCCCAGTCATCGTCGTGGTAACAACAGAAACAATTTTCTGCGCTGTATCCATTGTTGAGTAGCATTCTCATCATCACCTCATCCTTCAGGCAGTACAAGAGCGCTGTAGGAAACACTGTGTTGTTAATGGCTGTAAAGTAACAGTTCACATCTGCTTTGGCTGTCAGCAGCAGCTTCACAATCTCATAGCGTCCGGACCTGACCGCCACCAGGAGGCAGCGCAGCGGGTCCAGGTCAGGTTTGGCCCCTGACTTCAGCAGTAATTCTGTGCTGGCTGTGTCACCGTTGGAAACAGCAAAGTAGAGTGGGCTTCTCCTCATGTCTCCATAGTTGTCAGAGATGTGAGGAGCTAACAGTGCGTTGGCATCAAAACCATCCTGCAGTAGAAGCTCCAGGCAGTGGGTGTGGCCTCCGTCAGCAGCAGAGTGGACTGGACTCTGTCCAGACAGTCGCAGAGCCCGGCGAGTGGTGATCGGGATCAAAATCCTCAAGGCTCTATTGGAGAAAATGTGAAAATCTGCTTTATAATACTGAAAAGACACTTACCCATACAGACCCAGTGCTGCTTTTATGTCACTTCCTATGGTATTAGATTTAAGCCAAAAAAATAGTTGAACATGTGGATGAGATTTGTATCTGTAAAAAGATTTGTAGCTGAAGAAAAGTTTTGAACACACGTAAAAAAAAAAAAAAAAAAAAATGAGGTTGTAAATATAATTTGTGCAAGTGTAGACCATATTTGTATCATTGGGAATGTTTAGTTCACATGTATAACTAAATCTGATAGATGCACAACTCTGCCACCCTCAGGTGTAATGCTGAAGTTACGGGTTACAAAACTCAAGTTACGGATCACCAAATACAAGTTACGAATTACGAATTTTGGCCTTGTTCTGATGTCCAATAACCAATCATAGCATTATTCACTGACCTGCCAATCAACATTACCCCACCTATATGCAAATTTCCACCCAATCAAATAGTAGCGCCAAATTTCCCGCACAAATTTGAATATCAAATATAAACTCGGTGGCACTACTACAGGACCTTTGAGCGGGACGGGTGGAAATTGGCATATAGGTGGGGTAATGTTGATTGGCAGGTCAGTGAATAACACTCTGATTGGTTATTCGCTCGGACATCAGAACAAGGCCAAAATTCGTAATTCGTAACTTGTATTTGGTGATCCGTAACTTCAGTTTTGTAACTTGTAACTTCAGCATTGCACCTGAGGGTGGCAGAGTTGTGCCTCTATCAGATTTAGTTATATATGTGAACAAAACATTCCCAACGATACAAATATGGTCTACATTTGCACAAATTATTTTTACAACCTCATATATTTTTTCTCACGTGTTCAAAACTTTTCTTCAGCTACAAATCTTTTTTACAGATACAAATCTCTCCCACATGTTCAACTTCTTTTTGGCTTAAATCTTGTAATCCATAACTTCCCAAATGAATTTTTCTCTCTTCTTTCTTAAGTGATTTATCACCATTTATTATAATATTATCTTCCGTACTTTGCTTTTTTTTCAGTTAAAATCAGGTATTTTTCTATATTTAATTTGCTGATAATGTGGATGTTCATAAAAGCTGAGATTAAAGTTGAGGGTTATTATATCAAAAACAGAGAAAACTGAAGGAAAAGTGACTTTTTCAGCTAAGATACCAACAGCTGAACATAAAACAAGAGTCTCCATCCACTGTCATTGATCCAACTCCATGGGTTTTACTGGTGAGTCAGTGTTGTAGAAGATGAGCCTCTGAACATCCAAATGGGTCATATCTCATGACCATGAAAAGATGAACTACATTTTACACCAATTATTTCAAAGTATTGAGAAGTTTAGTGGTTCAGGAGTTATTCATTATTTTACATCAGTGGATGGTTTTGGTTGCCAGTGGCTGTTTGGGTCTTTATGGCTTAAACAGATGACACAGCTAATGTAGCGGGTGCAAATTTGCGCTGTCCCTTTAAGGAACGGGAGCTCTCGTGAACGATGAAGTGACGCGTGCACGGGCAGAGAGAGACGTGATGGAGCACCGTGAACGGAGTGGTAAGTGTGCGAATGCTGCACTGTGCTGAAGTCCGGAGAAAAAGTAAGGTTTAATGAACCGTCTTAGTGGATACCTAAGCGAGAGGTCAGTAAGACTGTTACGTTTAAACCCCGTTTTCTTTGGTAGTTCGGACACTGAAGTGAATAGAGGCTAAGCTACCTGCCGCGACGGCCATGTGGAGTTACAATGGCGGCGCGCTAATGGACTACAACCATGAGGACATCTGGAAGAGTGTTAAGAAGTGCGTTTAGTGTACGTGTTTGTCGCGTAGACCGCTCGAAATAGTCTAAAAGTTTTACTCCGGCGTGATTCCGTTTAGTCAAGTGTGTAATCACTCCGTGGAGCGCTGACAGTGGAATACCGTCTCCCCCTTGGACTGCTACAAGTGGCGTTGTTATCCTGAGTTCCTGTTTTCCCTCCGACCAGTGGAGGAGCTGGCATCTGTTCTGTGAGTCCGGGGTTAAGTCTTAGATGTGGTTTACCCTGCCATCCTCCCAACACTCTGGACGTAACTTAGACAGTTTGTGGGTAACATCAACACGCACCACCATTCTCACTGACTGATCCATGTGTATTAGTGCGGTCCGAACTGAACTGAACTGAAGCCGCACTAAAATACACATTTACATACACACCTTTTTGTGCTGGGAGAGACGCTAGACTGCCACCTAGCGCATACACTCACACGTTCACACACGCAACGCTTGACTGAACTGAACTGAAGCTGCTTACATTCACAAACTTACATACGTTTGTGCATGGAGAGAGGACCAGAACTGCTTTCATGTGCATTCTCCATTTACACACATCTATTGCACAACAAACCCACTCTGTCATTGTGTTAATTGCTCGGCAGAATGTTATTTTTTCCTGTTTGAAAGAGTTTGAGCAGAATATGTTTTACCTTTGTTGTTACATGTTTGGTGACTTAAGTGAAAGTGATTGGAGCTGAATGTTATTTGTCTTAGAGCAGGGATTAAAGCAAAAAATTTTCATCTGACTGAAATTTTTCTTCTGGTCAAAATCATTGGCCACTATTTAAAATGATGCAATACAATACTACTGTAGTGTACAAGTTTATATAGTCAAATTTGGCAATACTGTAAAACACACTGAATGGGAGAGTGTACAGGTGTAGAAGATTAGTAACATGGATAGAAAAAATGTCATGAGTGGAATCGGTGGGGAGGTCTGGGGGTCCTCCCCAGAAAATTTTTAAAGCTTCAGGTCAATTTTGGTGCTCTTTGGTTAATTTTAAAGGGTATGAAAACCTGTGAAAATAATAACTAGAAGAAAACCTTGCTGTAAAAAATGAGTGAAAAACTTTTTATTTAACAATTTAGGAACTCCTAAAACATAACTCCAACTCCAACAGCACATGAATTTTATGTTTATGCATTTGGCAGACGCTTTTTTCCAAAGCAACTTACAGGGGGAAACCAATTAAATCACTCAATCAATCAAATTTTATTTATATAGCGCCAGATAACAAAAAAGTTATCTTATGACACTTTATATACAGAGTTGGTCAAATCCAGACTCTAAGCGAATTTACAGAAACCCAACAGAACAAACCCAATTTTGGGGAAAATGTCTGTGTAAATGTAACCCTAACCAACTAATCTTTTATTTTTTCTGCTTTTTGGCACTGCAAATACCAAGGGTGTTACTCATTCATTCAGTTTTATCTTCGTACTGTACCACACAGATAGAAATAAGATGCTAAACTGGTCAAAATAAAACACTCATGCAGTCGGGCGCGTAACCGCATAAGGCCGCGGCGCGCACAGCCGCATGCATGGGAAGGGCACATACACACAAACACACACACAAGTCATATACCGGCAAGAGGAGATAAACTATGAACCCAAACATGAAGGTACATGTAGATCAGTTCTGTCTTCTTCCCTTTTCGCTGTGGTTCTTTCATAATGAAAGCTACTTGTTAGCACTAAACTAAAGTTAGCGTCTGGAGGCTGAACTTCGGTAAAGCTGAACTTGTCCATGTGTTTCTGAGGCACAGAATGAGCAGCGTTTCCTTCCAAAGAGAAATAGTCATCAATCTCTCCTCCCGACATAAAAATAAAGAAGTCATCTTATTATCATCACTGTTAAACCTATCAGCCCCCTGTGCCTGTGTTAAACACCTGCAGATTCAGGACAGCAGACTCAGGACAGGATCGCGGAGAAACACGTAGGGAAGTTACTTCAATATGACTTTTTTCCCCCCTCAATTTTTCCATTTGACGGAAATCCGTCGTGGTGACGGAGAACTTAAATCCCTGTCTTAGAGAGATGAGAGCTCACGCAGTGAAATTTATCTTGAGAAGCGATTCAAAGGTTGTTCTAAGTGAATGTAAGGTTGTGTATTGAAACTCTTTGGCTATTTGTGGAAGAGAATATTGTTTTGTT
Source organism: Sphaeramia orbicularis (assembly GCF_902148855.1). NCBI lineage: Eukaryota > Metazoa > Chordata > Actinopteri > Kurtiformes > Apogonidae > Sphaeramia > Sphaeramia orbicularis. The sequence goes on along the minus strand of NC_043962.1, from coordinate 32,263,175 downwards.
TTTTGTTTTTTTATTGTTTTTTTCTTAAAAACTGCTTTAGCCTTGTTATTATGGGTTAAAACCGTGCTATTATTTTATTCATTATTGTGGTAATAAATGTTACCATTTCTTGTTAATAATATTCTGTCTAACTGGGGGTAGGGGCGCCTCGCCTGTTCAGTTAGATCTTGGAAATAGGGGTGGTGTCAAAGTAGTTCAGCATCCAGCTCTCATACACCACACACCCTTCAGGCTGCCACCGGAGGTTAGATACATCCTGAAGCCTTCTTCTCCTCATCTAATCTAAGCTGCGCTAAGGCTAGGCTGCTGGACAGGATACAGCCTGCTCATACTCTTGAGCACTGAGGCTTTAAGTATTAGGTAAGGGGGACCCGGATCCTGCCTCGCTCAGTTCTCCCCAGATAGAAATAATTAATAACCCCTAGAAGGTGGCGGTAAAACCCCGACCACTACACTAACATGAAGTATTTTTCTGTATTCATAAAAGGTCGGAGATCGGGCCTTGTCTTTCACTCACTGACAGTACTGAAAAGAACTTTATTTTGGTTTTAGAAGGCTTGGCTTCATTTTTTAAAGGAATTTACTTTGTGTCTTGGAACTGTGATGATCTGCTGTACAGGTGAGAATGCAAAAGAATATTAGGATGTCATCAGCATAATGACTGACTTATGTAGCACTTTCCAAAATAGACCTAGAAAGCATAGAAAAGGAATCTGGTAAGAGATACAGTGGACAAAGAGGAGACAATATACTGTATAAGCAAGTCTGTCCTCCTGAGGCCCAGGAAAGAAGCTTTTAATATTAAAAAAATATTTTTATTGGTAATACCATGGCGCCACAGTTTTTAAAAAAAAAAAAAAAATTTATGGAATGTCCTTGGCAGTGGTCAGCTTTTTTCTTTTTTTTAAGTAAAGCTGCGAAATTCTTGTCCCCTATATAGGACACTGTGCATTGCTGGATCTCAGGAGGATATAGATAGGGATTCGTGGACTGTGTGACAGCCTTACAGGTAGTGTCCTTCATACGCTGCTCGATGGATGGGCAGCTGGAAGCTCAAGTTGTGGATGTTGGGGTTTGCTCCGTGCTGCAGCAAGATGTTGATACAGTCTGGATTCCCGGAACCTGCAGCATCGTACAAGACGCTGTCTCCATTTGGTGCCTGAGCGTTCACATCAGCTCCTTAATGTAAAAGCAGGAAATTTTACAATAAAGACATTCAACAGTCATCACAAACCAATCGCACTGGACTGACATCTGAAAAAGATGGAGAAACTGTTTCACTGTGACTGAAGGACTAGAGTTGGTAAATAGTTTTACTGGATCACCGTGTTTGATGAGAAGCTCCAGGACTTCAGGGTGGCTGTATTCTGCAGCGATGCCCAGAGGAGTCACACCATGTTGGTCCGTCTCTGCCACCTGACCTCCTCTATTCAGCAGGAGCTCCATGATGTGGACACAGCCAGCCTTGGAGGCCTCATGCATCGCCGTCCATTTCTTCAGACAAATTTGCCCCACCCGAGCTCCTCTCACTAACAGGGCGGAAACCATCTGCTGACATCCAGATCTGACTGCTGCAAAAGATCATGACGCAACAATGAAGTGTGGAGTTGAAGTCTTCTAAACAATGACTTTCCTTTAACTTTATGGGATTTTTTTAGTACAATGGGCTTGAATTCATTAAACACCTGCAAGCCCGATTACAGCCAACTACAGATGATTCCTAGGCCAGGCTTGGACCACCCATAAATTGTGTTCATAACAGATTATGAGTTTATCAGACCCATTGTCTCTCAGTCAAAATTTAATGCTGCGTTTCCACTATGTGGAACCAGCTCGTCTCGGCTTGGCTCGGCTCGACTCGGTATTCCTGGAGACCATTTCCATTACAGGATACTACTGACTTTACAGTACCTGGACGTCATAGTGATGCGGCGCGTTATTTCCATGTCGTCTGCTCAGAGTTGCTGAAAACTTGCTCGTTGCGTGTTGTCTCGTCTGAATTTTTACGTTGGCACAAAAAGACTGAATCTCCTCGACCAACCATGGTGTAGTTTTGGGCTGTTATCATGTGGATTAATGTACCGCTATATTTACTGTAAACTTCCGCATCTATTTTTTGTAAAACGGCGGGTCACAGAGAAAACTGTCTGACCAATCAGTGGTCTGCAGTGTTATACATCACAGTTTAGTATCTCTTGGAACCTCGGCAGAGGTGATACCAAAAAACTAGTACTGGGTACCAGATTCTAGGTCCTGTTACATAATGGAAACGCAAAAAGGCTTGAGTTGAGTCGAGTTGAGTCGAGTCGAGCCGGTACCACGCAGTGGAAACGTGGCATAAGATTCTGTTCCATTTTTAACCTAAAAGCAGAGGAGATTCCTTCTTGGCGTTGGTGGTGTTAGGAGAGGCTCCATGTTCCAACAGCATCTTTACATTTTCCACCAATCCAGCTTTCACTGCTGATGTCAAGAAGGTCTCACCCTCCAATGTTTGTTCCTCTAGCGTCAGCCTGAAAGATGCTGAATGACAGAAACATTCATCCATTACTCCCTTGAATTCTGTTTGATCATTGAGCAGGTATCTTCCAATGTTCTGAGAAAGCCATCCTGACATCCATCCACATCTCCAGTCATGTTGGAATCTCTCCTGTGATGTAGAACTCTGGACTTCTTACCCACCGTACAGCACCGTCTCCAGGACCGGGACCAGAGGTTGAACTGCAGCCCAGTGTAGTGGATACCAGCCATGCTTGTCTACCTGACCGAAGGCTGCTGGGAAATCACAGAGCTCCTGCAGAGCCAACACATCACCTGCAGATACAGTTTCAGTTATATCTGATCTGACATACAGTATATGTGTCTTATACAGCTCCTTAGTTTTTTACTTACCTTGTTTGATGACCTCCACCAGCTTCTGATATTCATTCCTAAATGTACACAGAAGTGAGGGAACAGTTTAGGAAAATCCAGAATGTGAAACCCTGATGTTGAGTTGGTTCATGTTCAACCTGCAGGGTGTTGTCAGCTGATTCATCTGACATGACTCCTGGATGATCATCTGAACGTCGTAGTCCAGAAGTCCATCCTCATCTGTGTCTTCAGCTGGATCCATGACTGTAATATTATCAAAGATACAGACAAAAGACAGGATATGAAAATGGATGTAGTGAGATGATGTCCACATCAAGTTTGTACTGGAGCCAGTTTGAAGCCCTGGCAGCTGAGCTTAGGGTTCCAGAATGGCACAAATAAGAGATAGTCGTCTTTCCATTCATGCTCAAAAAAGTAGTCCTGCTACCTCAGATAACATGCTAACTTAACCCATAAAGACCCAGTGTGACTTTTGCAGCAGTTCCAAAATGAATTTTTCTCTGTATTTAATTTTTCTTACGTGATTTATCACCATTTATTATAATATTATCCTCTGTATTTTGCATTTCTACAATAAAAATCAGGTATTTTTCCATGTTTAATTTACTGGTTAGTTAATTGTCATAATATCAGAAACAGGAAAATGAAGAAAATGTGACTTTTTCAACAAAATTTATCATTAATTTAACATAAACCAAGTGTGTCCATCCACTGTCATTGATCCAACTCCATGGGTTTTACTGGTGAATCAATGTTGTAGAAGATGACGGTGTTTCCACGTTCACTACAGAGCCTCTGAACATCTAAATGGGTCATATCTGATGACCATGAAAAGATGAACTACATTTTACACAAATTATTTACATGTATTGATAGGATTAATGGATCAACAGGTATTAAACATTTTGTATTGGTAGATGGTTTTGGTGGCCAGTGGTTGTTTGGGTCTTTATGGGTTAATGAAAACACCACCCACATATCTGCACTGCTACTTATGTTGTGTTCAACTGCTGATAGATTACCTTGACATAACGTTGTGTATGCTAAAACTAAAAATGCCTCCTACATATGGGAGACAAATCTTGTAATATTAGTGAGCTGGCTGAAGGACAATTCAGTAATATAGCCAGAGCATTTAAAGACTGAAAGGAATATGCACAAGTTATTATTGTTAGATGGGGGGAAAAGACTGTGAATCAACTTTAATTAGACATGAGCAAAAACGTTTAACTGAAAATCATCACAGAAAAGTACATTTGGCATTATGAAAAAAATTAATCACCCAGAGAAAAAATAGAAAAAAAGATAACTTTTGAGGTCAAGGAGAGGTTTAAGTTCTACACAGCAGCAGATTTACAGCAACGTTGAATATTTGTTTTAAGTTTAATCATGCATAAACATAATTTATCATCAGTAGAACACCTGTGGGTAAAATGAAAAACATCACAGATATGCTGAGTATGCCCAATGTAGGCACTAAACAAATCATTCAGCCATAGAATGAACTCTTGAGAGCAAGGAGAGGTTTTGGCTCCAGCGCAGAGTTAAAGCAACCTAAAGTATTTGTATTAACTATTTGAACCTTAATTATATATAAAAACAAGTGGCACCAGACACAACAAATCCCGCCCCTCACTCGTATTTTAGCCTATTTTGGCATCGATCCAGCTGATGTTATCATGTGCTGATCTCAGCATATCAATTGCCTCTATATATGTGCTAAGTTTTAAGTAAATTGAAACAAAATGGATGTTTTTATAGCCATTTGAAATGTTGCCCATTATAAATAAATAGGGAAAAAAAAGATTTAAAAAATTCATAGAAAATTTGAACTTTGACCTACTTTACTTTGACCTAATCAAATCTATGCTGAGTCACTGGCAATCTATAAACCCAATGTGGTATGGATTCAACCAACTGTTTTGCTGCTACTGACATTTGAAATTTCGCCCATTTTAGGTAAATGGGGGAAAAGAAAAAGATTTTAAAAATTCATAAAAAATTGGAACTTTGGCCTACTGTTCCCAAAATGTTATCAGATCTATTTTGGGTCACTGGCAATCTAGTACTTTTGCTGCTAGAGTGTTAACAAACAAAGAAACAAGCAAACCGAACCAAAAACAATACCCCTTGCCTACCCTTCAGGGGGGCGCGGGGTAATAAGGCAAAATAGGAGCTTCTTTTCTGAGATTCTGATACAGCAGGTACACCATGACTGACAGGTAAAAAGAACACGCAGTATGCTTAACTACTGGGTCTAAAATAATGACACGAGTATGAGATGAGTTCATTTTATCAAATTTTTTTTTTAAAAAAATAAAAATCTGACAGAGGTGTTCACCTTTCAATATACAATGGTGACCAAAATTAGTAGAACACCTGACAGATTTATTTATTTTTTTGCCTCCAAAACTTGATTTCACTTCATAATATTGTGGAAACATACAGATGGTTGATCTGAGCACAACAAATATCACCATTTTTACCCACTTTTAACTTTAATATTTAGTTAATGAACAGGATAGATCTTGTACATTCAACAGAATCACACAGTCCTAAAAGTCTGAATCACCATCAGTTCAACAGCAATCACACGTGACAATGGTTACACAAGGAATTTAGATTTTTCTGTGAAGGAAAATTGTGTGACATTGACTATAAAATAGGCCTAGCTGGTTTTTTGTCATGAAAATGGCCTAAATCTCCTTATGGTGATTTTATTGTGTGGTTTGTAGAGCATAATGATAGTTTTGTAGATACTTCCTTTGTGTAATGGGTAATTTAATGGACAATTTAAAAAAACAAACACATACAGGGGTTGGACAAAATAATGGAAACACCTTAAAAAATCAACAAAATATAATTTAATATGGTGTAGGTCCGCCTTTTGCGGCAATTACAGCTTCAATTCTCCGAGGTATTGATTCATACAACTTGTGAATTGTTTCCAAAGGAATTTTAAGCCATTCTTCAGTTAGAATACCCTCCAACTCTTAGAAACTTTAGAGACGATGGCGGTGGAAATCGACGTCTTACTTGAATCTCTAAAACTGACCATAAATGCTCAATAATGTTGAGGTCTGGGGACTGTGCCGGCCATACGAGATGCTCAACTTCATTAGAATGTTCCTTATGCCATTCTTTAACAATTCTAGCTGTATGGATTGGGGCATTATCATCTTGAGGTGAAGGTGTTTCCATTATTTTGTCCAACCCCTGTAGATCGGGGTGTTGAACTCATTGTAGTTCAGGGGCCACATTCAGCCTAATATGATCTAAAGTGGGCCAGACCAGTAAAATAATAACAGTATAAAAAGTAAAATTATATTATGATGATCAGGTTTACATCTACAAGTTTCCTTAAAAATCTGAATAACATGAACAACTTGAATTGTCTTAAGAAAAACAATTGTAATTTTAACAATATTCTGCCTCAGTTTATCATTTACACGTGCATTACAATCGCACAAAATATTTAGTAACAGGCAGAATTTTGGTAAAATTAAATGTACTTTTCTTAAGACATTTCCGTTTGTTCATATTTGTTCAGGTTATTCACATTTTTTGTAAAAGTATAGTTTGGTAATGTAAACATTTTCATGTAATTTTACTTTTTTACAGCAAAAAAATGAGAGAATTTGGGGTTGTCATTATTTATAGGTGCCATGATAATATGTTACTGGTTCTGACCCACTTGAAATCTAATTGGACTATATGTTCTTGTATGTGGAACTTGAATTAAAATGATTTTGACACTATTGATTGTTAATATCTTCAGTGTAATTTTTGCATTTCACAAAATAATCCCGCGGGCCAGATTGGACCCTTAATCGGGCCGGATTTGGCCCCCGGGCCGCATGTTTGACACCTGTGATGTAGATGAAACCTATATGCCGTGTGTTCTAATCATTTTGGCCACCACTATAGCTTCAGTCGGTAATAGATGATGTAGGTAATCAGATGGTTTACCCTGGAGAAAAGGTACAAAGCACCGACTCTAAATCTTGATCTGAACACTAAAGCATGATGACATATTTTTGTATGTCTTTGTTTGTATATAAAGCAGTGTGCAAGTGTTCAAGGTTACAGTACATGTGAGTACATACAATACAGAGGGCTACAACTAATGACATTATCAAGGCTGAAATATTCTACATTGTAATGACTTATTATTTTTAAAAGGTTATTTCATTTTAATTTTGAATACGTCTTTAAATGTATGCAAACTAAACTCGGTTCTTCTGTTTTATTACTGTGTTACCTGCATTTAACACAAGTGCAAATACCAATGTTAGTTGTATTCACTAAAATATAGGCAGGTGTCTTCAGGTAAAGTTAAATGTTCTCTGACATTTGTGGTAGTATCCTATGAGGGTCTTTTTCTCATGTAAATGTTGAATCGTAACCTCTGGTATATGCATTAATGATTTACTTTAACATCCCTTTGCAGCACTGTTGTACTGTCTATACAAATATATTGAAATACAATAAAACACCGAAACACCAGCTCTCACCTTCATCCAGATCCAGCAGTTTTGGAGTCACAGGCCGAAGCAGCGGCAGCAAACTGTTTGTGTCATGTCTGAAACCCCCCACTCCCGTCTCATCTCCCACCCTCACATACACACAAACACACACTGCGCAACACTATTTATAGGCTTCACCTGTTCCTGTGTATTTAACATGCAGGCCAGTTCTCTGCACCTAATGGAGTGTAACTTCCCTCTGAGCACATTTTCCACAGCTAATGACAAACAGTAATGATCAGGACTGTTGTATGAATATTTATGGTGTCATTGTGATTCTTAGGACAAAGCTGATGTTTCCACTGCAGTGGAGATCAGCGTTAGACAGCTGATGGATGAGAAGGAGCTGAAAAAATGAAAAAGCATGAAAATAAAGATGACTGACAGGTTCTTTACCATTACACCATCTGTTATACACATATACAGCCCTGACCTTTGACCCCATTTATGTTAATCAGTGTGTTGATGGGTGAATTGGAACTGCTGCTGTAATTTCATGTGCATGTAAGAGTGTCTCCGCAGATTTCTTATATTTACTAAAACAAAACATTTAAATGTGACAACATGCAATGCATATTTTCATATACAGAGAATTGCTGTGAAATAATGTCCTCCTGCCATGTCTGACACATTTTAGTACCACAATAAATGTCATGAAAATGTTAAAGGTGACAATTGCGTTTTGAAATTTAAGAAACTAATCATCAGCAACACCTTAACCCTATAACACCAAACGTATCATATTTGATACATGAGTTTTGAAGCCCTCTACATGATCAGTGTGATATTTTTGTCTTGAAAAACCTGATGTATACAATTAGATACATGCAATACACAGATGAGCCACCAGGGGGGAGGAATTCGTTCACCAGAGGCCTTTCCAGTGACACTACAAGTGTGTGAGTTTAAGGAATGCGAAGCTGAAAATACATGTTCTACCATTTTTAAATAGAAATTAAGGATATGTAATGATGGTTAACTTCATTTAAAATGTATTCCAAATGGATTAAGTGATTCAACAACCAGCAAAACATTAAACTCAAACTGTCCACTTAAAGTACTGTGTCATTTTATTGTGCTAGAGTTTAGTTTCTGAATGTACATAAACTGTACTACAGTTTCTTTTAGTGCTCCCCCATATGCCATCAACCTGATTTGAATAAATTACCCTGAACTTTGGGGTGCGATGGAAACGCAGTTACCAGGAATTCTTTTACTCAAATAAGTTCCTGGTAATAAAGTTCCTGGGATTTTGGTGGAAAAGGGCCTATTGTCATTAATGAGGAAGGAAGCAGAACTTTGCCAATTTTGAAAAGGAGTTACCAATCTGTTACAGAGGTCTGTGTTATATTATGTTTTTATTTGTTCAAAAATAATACCATTTTAGCACTGAGACCCGATGTATCAAATATGATACAAAATTGAAACTCCTACATGGAAATTGATATTTAAAAAAAAAAAATTGGGTTGCTCAGAAGGACCAATAAAGGCTCCAGTTTCAACGAACTGGAATTTTCTGTCAGTAATTTAATGGTTCAGGCTTTACAGGGTTAAATTCTGTACCAAGCTACAAATTGTAACAGAAATATAAATAGTCTCTGGTTAAATCAGCAGGAAGTTTTATAAAATCATGTTCATTTTCTGTAAAAACATTTCATCTTTAGTCAGCAACAGAAGGCACAATTTATTTTTCACAATGTCTTATACACAATATTTAAAAATAGGTACATCATTACAGCTACAGACAAAACACACACACACATCTGTTCACATGATGCGTTCATGGTCCTGGTTGTAAAGATCCAGTTCTTGATAGAGAATGAGGCTCTTCAGTCTGGGCGGGAAAATGTGCGAGTTCATAATTTCAGGGTTGTTTAGTCTCTTCAGAGTTAGACGCTTTCTGATCTCCAGTCTGCAGAGATGCCTGAGGGAGTGAGGACTACCTGGAGAGCAAGGTTCAGAAAAATCATTTTACCTTTAATAATGCATGATGTCAAACACAGAGCTGTAAGAAGGAAGAAAAGAAGAAAGGAATTACTTTGAACAAACTTTGGGCAGAGTTCTGCATTATTGCAGCTGTCCCCTAGAGGTCACAGAGTTCATTACAACCAAAAGAAACGGCACTAAAAACCTTTTTCATAAAAGATATCAAAGAGTTTAGAATCTCTGGTGCTTTAAATAATGTAGGTTTAGGGATACTGCGAAGCACTTATGTGGTGATGGAACAAAAAATAGCTTCTACTTCTAACAATCTAAGTTGTTTTGCAGCAGCAAAGAGTGTAAACACAGAGATTTGAGGTAAAAGCTGAACTGTGGTGCTTCTTGAGAAATTTTTTCAGTCAGTAATGGCAGGAAAGTAATTCTGTTGTAATGGAATATTATATAGACTTGGTAATTAACGCAGGTATAATTATATGGTTCTATCCCTTTAGGAGTTAGTTGCAAACCTTGAACTGCTCCTCCATTTATAAAGGTGGTGCATTGTAGTGGGCGTGGTCTACAGTTTTGGCAATGTGTGAATGGATGAAAGTAGACTAAGGAGGTATACATTTTTTCTTTTTCTTATTGGCTTTTAATCAATGAGTGAGATGGGGTTTTTTTTTGTTTGTTTGTTTTTTTATTTCTTATGTTGTTTTAACCGGTTCTGAATTTGTCTTTGTTTTTATGATGATTGTATTTTGTTGTCCTTAGCCCACTTTGCATCTTATGCTATCACTGTTTTACTTATTTATTCCCTTGTTTTATCATTCATGGACAGCACTTTAGCCAACTGGTATGGTATGGTATGGTATGGTATGGTATGGTATGGTATGGTATGGTATGGTATGGTATGGTATGGTATGCAAGGTAATAATAGTTTTGGATTTTTCATTATAGTTTAGTTTAATTTAGTTTTGACTTTTTTTCTCTAATTCAGTTAGTTTTAATTTGGTTTTTAGAGCAGGTTTGCTAGTTTTTATTAGTTTTCATTTTTTTCTAAATGCTTAGTTTTAGTTTAGTTTTAGTATTAATTTTAGTTTTTTGTTTTTTTTTTAAATATCTTTTCTCTTCTTCTCCGTCACATTCAAATAAATCCCAGACAGGACTCTGCTGCTTTCTCCCAGCTTTAGTCTCCATGTTTCCAGGTAGAGTGGGGACCAGAAGACGACTGGAAACCACAAGTGACAGACCGTGACGCGTTGTATGGTGCCGCTAGCTAAAATTGCTAGAGTGAAATAAATTGATTTCGTATCAATCCAACATTGACAAAGACGAAAACGAAGGGAATTTTATCCATAATTTTTATACGTTTTAGTTAGTTTTATAAGCACACAATACAGTTTCAGTTAGTTATGTTTTTTTCTTTTAATTATAGTTTTTATTTATTTCAGTTAACGAAAATGTTTTTTCAATTCTAGTTTTCATCATTTTGTTAGTTTTCATTAACGATAATAACCTTGATGGTATGGTATGGTATGGTGTGGTATGGTAAATGAAATAATTGTGTGATTGGAGACTCAGCAGTACTTATTTTTCACTTTTTTCCCCAAATTATTTTACTTTGTTTAGATGAGATTTCAGTTGTGAGATCCCACAAGAGTTCATTGCTGAGGTAGAGATCGGCCTCAAACATCAATTCTCTCCTGATACGTTGGTCCTAGAAATGTCATTTTAATATTGGAATAAATAATAAATTACAATCACGTCTCCAAATGGAATGAATGGGACAGAATCTCTGCTTAACCGATAAAGATTCAAATATCAACTAGCAACCAAACTGATTATCTGATATAAAAAGTTTAATAAATGTTGATCCACTAATTCAATCAATACATGTAAATAACTTGGTGTAAAATGCAGTTTGTCGTCTTTTCATGGTCATCAGATATGACCCATTTGGATGTTCAGAAGCTCCGTAGTGAACATGGAAACACCGTCATCTTCTACAACATTGATCCACCAGTAAAACCCATGGAGTTGGATCACTGACAGTGGATGGAGACACTTGTTTTTATGTTCAGTTAATGATAGATTTTATTGTAAAAGCCACTTTTTCTTTAGTTTTCTCTGTTTTTGATACAATAACCCTCAACTTTAACCTCAGCTTTTATGAATATCTATGTGATCAGTGAATTAAATATAAGAAAATATCTGATTTTCACTGAAAAATTCAAACTACAGAGGATACTATTAGAATAAATGGCGATAGATCACTTAAGAAAGATTAAAAATAGAGCAAAAATAAATTGGGAACTGCCACAAAAGTAGAATTGGGTCTTTATTCGTTAAATAGGACAGCACTACTGATGATGCACTCAGTAAAACCTGCATTTTGTCTACTTTTACATCTAGATAAAGAAGGACAGATAGTAAATATGGTCCTTTATGTTTTCATCATTGTTCTAGGGGAAAGTCAGAATGATCCCTTTATTTGCAGCAGATATGAAACAAACCTATCATTGTAAATTAGCAGATTATCTTAAGAATTTCATGATTTTATTAAGGTATATCAATAATATCATGCTGACTCAGATGTATTTATCTGCATATCAGACTTCATTTAAGTTCTGTCAACACCACTGACAGTCTCAAAATCATCCTGTTGAAGATGAGTCTGACAGATGTGAAGCTTGTTTATAAAGTTGTTTATATAGTGAGTAGTTTGTGCAAAGGAACCTTGTGCAAAACATCTGCTGTTTTTTCATATAGTTTGCAAATTTGAAGCAAATATTTAAATTTTTCCCAGTGATAACATGATAAGAAATATCACTGGGTCGTCGAGGATTACTAACAAGTAGAACCAATAATTGATTCTATTAAAAAATGTGATTTTTTTTTTATAATAGACATTTGCAAAACAGAGAAATATGCATATTTGTGCTTTATAAAGTTCAGCCTTATCATGGCATGTGTCTGAACATTTCTTTGTAAATCTCAGCCATTGGGAAGCTGGATACAGACACATGACCTTGGTCTGTATTCATACATACTATAGATTTGGACAAACTAAAGCACTGTCACTCAGCAAAAGAAACAAAATGGTAGATTGACCACGTTCATGAAGCTCTGCAACAGCAGCTGTGATGCAGTATAACAGTGGCTGTTCACATCTCTGTATAATTAAATTATCATGTGTTCATGGAAACCATCATCAGCAGTGAAGAGAAAACAATTATGCCTTATATTAAAGACTGTGTCATTTATGAGGAGACATGAAGCAAAAGCCAGTTAGAATTAATTAATATGAGCAGAGGTGTTTACAGAGTAGGGGTTTAAATAGGTCATTCATGAGTTCCATATTATGTGCAGTATGTAGAACCACGGAATAATCTTCTGTCCTGTAGTAACAATGCAATATTTATTCAATATTTATCAAAAATAAATGCACTATTTTTACATAGACCAGGTTCATAGGTATACATACTGTTAATACTGTACATTGTGCCTATTTATAGTTTTTCCAGTTTTATTTTTTATTCCACTATCTCTATTCTTATGTCACTTTGTTAACCCATAAAGACCCAAACAGCCTCCGACTACCAAAATCATCTACTGGTCTAAAATATTTTATTACTTCTGATCCAGTAATCCTATCAATCCATGTAAATAATTGGTGTAAAGCACATCTTGTCATCTTTTCATGGTCATCATATATGACCCATGTGGACATTCAGAGGCTCTGTAGTTGCCATGGAAACACAGCCATCTTCTACAACATTGATTCACCAGTAAAACCCATGGAGTTGGATCAACGACAGTGGATAGAGACACTTGTTTTATGTTCAGTTAATAATATTTTCACTGAAAAGTCACTTTAATCTGAATTTTTATGAACATCCACATAATCAATGAATTAAATATAAAACATATCTGATTTTCACTTAAAAAACACAAAATTCAGAGGACAATATTGTAATAAATGGAGATAAATCGCTTAAGAAGGGTTAAATAGAGAGGAAAAATTAATTTGGGAACTGACACAAATGTAGTACTGGGTGTTTATGGGTTAAATTGTACTTTTTTATTATATTTTCTCATTTTATTTTTTAGTTTTTGTAATTTTATGTTCACTCTCTTCCTATTTCTGTAGCACTGGTGTTTGTCAATACTGCTGCACTGACTGGAGTTGCACACACATTTCACTGTACACACAATGACAATAAAGGCTATTTATTTCTATTTCATTCTATTCTATTTTGACTGATCAGATGAAATAATCAGGTGAAAGTAGCATAAGGTTTAACCTCCTAAGACCCACTGTCCACATTTGTGGACAAGAGTTTCACAACTTTCTACTAAAAAAAAAAAAAAAAGAAAAGAAAACTGTCCACCACAAAGGGCTTTCCATAAAAAATGTAAAAACTGCATCTGAAAAAACTGTTGCATCATGATGTTTCCAATACAGGCACTTATTTAATAAAAACCAAAAAAGCTTGTACTTTGCTGACATTTCCTGGGTCTTAGGAGGTTAAAGGGTTAATTTTCTGGACTGAATGGTGAATAAACTAAGCGTTGTATCACTTTTAAAGCACATTTATTCCAACTGTCCAAAACATAAGTGTGCTGGTGTCCCTCTGGGTTTTCTGTCTTTAATTCTATATATTTTTTAATATATAATATGATGAATACACTCACTGAGGATGTCATGTATCTCGGGCCACTCTCTCTGTTTTTCCAGTATCAGTCTGAGTTTGGAGCAGATGTGGACATGCTTGACGTAGTCCAGCAGGGTCCGGACTACGCTGCCGGCCAGATGCACAACGCAGCAGAGACTCATGAACTCACAGAACTGGAGAAGACAGTCACAAAGGTTAATGATTACAGAGGATGAGTCATTTATACAGATAAAAATGATTTAACCCATAAAGACCCAAACATCCACTGGTGACCAAAACCTTCTACTGATCTAAACTGTTTAATACCTGTTGATCCACAAATTCTATCAATTCATTTAAATAATTGGTGTAAAAGGCAGTTTGTCAACTTTTCATGGTCATCAGATATGACCCATTTGGATGCTCAGGGGGCTCTGTAGTTACCATGGAAACACTGTCATCTTCTACAACACTGATTCACCAGTAAAACCCATGGAGTTTAATAAATAACAGTGGTTGCAGACACTTGTTTTATGTTCAATTAATGATATACTTGACTGAAAAAGTCACTTTTTACTTCAGTTTTCTCTGTTTGTTGGTATAATAACCCTCAAATTTAATATGAGCTTTTATGAACATCTATATGATCAGTAAATCAAATATTTGAAAATTCCTAATTTTCTCTGGAAAAATGCAAAATATAGAGGATGATTTCATAATAAATGGTGACAAATCACTGAAGAAATATTAAATATAGAGAAGAAAATCATTTGAGAACTACCACAAAAGTAGCACTGGGTCTTTATGGGTTAAAGGTCAATTTAAAAAGACTTTTTCTGCAACATTTAAACATTTTGTCCCACTTATTCAATAGAAAAAGATGTATTTTCAAACATACTTGTCTTGACAAACTCAGTCCAGGATTGTTCTGTCAGATTAGAATAATATAATGTTGTCATGTAACATTGAATTGTTCTGAGATTTCTATCAAAGTGCATTCAGATGAAAATACAATTAAAATGGTGGAAAAGGAGGTAAAAATATAATAACACATGTAAATTGTGCTAAAGTGGACATTGAATGAAAAGTTTGTAAGTTTTATGGTAAGTTATTAGCAGCGAGGACTATAGATTTCAGAATTTTGTTTTCGTTACTGTACAATAGCCTTTGCTTTATGAATTATCCTTTCATATCTACAGAGGGGGCTGGTCTTCTTCCACAGAACTACGGTCGCTGAGAATAGACAAACCAAACAGTGGGTCTGCAGAGGGTTGGTTGAAATCCTCACCACTAGAAGACACTAAAGGTCATACAGTGGTAGTTTATATGTGATGTCTGTCAGATTTAGCTCTGGATGATTTGGCAAAAGTTATGGTTAAAGGTGGTGAGAGCAAGAGTTCTATCTGCACTCTTCTCTTTTACTTTATTTTAATTGATCATTATTTATATTTTATTATGTTTTAATTGTAATTGTCTTTTTAATTTGTCTCTTTTCCATTTTTGTAAAGCACTGTGAATTCCCCTGCATATGAATTGTGCTATACAAATAAACTTGCCTTGCCTTTATATATACTACAACAAAAGAAGAAGAAAAAAACAAGATATACAATAAGATAGGATAAGTGAAATCAGCTTCCGCAACAAAACTGGACAAAAGACTTGGTTAAAACTCATTATAGCTCAGGGTAATGTCATCTTTAATTTGCTTTTTTTTTTTTTTTGGAAAAGTTGGTCACTGTAATCTGCTAGTAAAAGTGGCAGGACCATATATTAATAATACAGTGTATGTCTGTATTGTCTCATTTCTGATTATCTGTTGTTGTTTTTTTCTTCCTTTTTCCTTTTCACTTTTTCTGTTCACAGCAGCATCACAGTGATAAAACAGTTGACATCGTTTACATGGAGTATCTTTGTGTTTGTATGAATTCATCATATGACAACACAGTATTTGTTTCAATGAGCCTGTTTACATGACCATAAATATCCAATAACTGTAAATAGATCTTTGTAATAATCATATGTGACTTCTTTACATGTACTTCAGACATGAAATAATCTAAAGACCCTGGTTTAAATGTTTGTTATTGGTTTTCTTTTGCAGTATGTAGTGAGGCTAGACTCAGACTTCCTATTATTGTCTTCTGCTCACGTTTGACTATGTCACTTATGTTTTCTACTATTTCATTCTTTTTTTTTAATATGTGCAAATGTAAAAGAACAAATATATTAGATTATATGTCTTAATCGGATTTCTCATAATCAGATTACAGCAGTTATCTGATGAAGCATATCAGATGATGCTGTTTGTTTACATGATCACATGAATAGTTTAACCCATAAAGACCCAAACAACCACCATCAACCAAAAGCATCTACTGATCTAAACTGTTTAATACCTGTTGATCCACTAATCCTATCAATACTTGTAAATAACTGGTGTAAAATGCAGTTTGTCGTCTTTTCATGGTCATCAGATATGACCCATTTGGACGTTCAGAGGCTCCATAGTTACTGTGGAAACACCGTCATCTTCTACAACATTGATTCACCAGTAAAACCCATGGAGTTGGATCAATGACAGTAGATGGAGACACTTGTTTAATGAAATATTTTGCTTAAAAAGTGACTTTTTCTTCAGTTTTCTCTGTTTCTGATATGATGACAATCAACTTTATATTTGAGCTTTTATAAACATGTACATGGTCATAAAATTAAATATGAGAAAATACCAAATTTTCACTGAAAAAACACAAAATTCAGAGGAAAAAATTGTATTAAATGGTGATAAATCACTTAAGAAAAGTTAAATACAGAGAAAAATTCATTTGGAAACTGCCATAAAAGTAGCGCTGGGCCTTCATGAGTTAATAATATATTTTCCGGAAAAAGTCACTTTTTCTTCAGTTTTCTCTGTTTTAGTATAATAACCTTTGAATTTACTTAGAATTTTCAAGAACTTCTACATTAAATATAGGAAATTGAATACAGGAAAATACATGATTTACAGTGAAATTTGCAAAATATAGAGGATAATATTCTAATAAATGGTGATATATTGGTTAAGAAAAGTTAAACAGAGAAAAATTCATTCGGGAACTGACCTAAAACTAGCACTGGATCTTAATGGGTTAATTTGATAACTCCAAAAATGTAAAAAGGATCAGTTTTAGTGTGCATGTGTAGAAGCCAATAATGTAATAACAACCGATAACGTAATAACGACCGATAATGTCATAAATTTGTTATTTTTAAAATGTAATAGGCCAATAATGTAACATCTGGCCAGTAACGTAATAAAAGTCCTGAACTGACAATGTAAAAGCTTTTGGCCACTAACGTTATAACTTATTACGTTATTGTCTCAGTTATTACATTTGCAAAAACTTTTTTTACCAGGTCAATAATGTAATAACCAGCCAATAAGTTAGAACATTATTGGCCAAAAGTTATTACATTATTGGCTTCTACAGCATGTAAAGGGGCTCAGTGTGTTATTCCAAACCACAGAGGTAACATATTGTCGTCCCTTACTGGGATTTTGCCTTCCCCTGCATCCCCTTCATCTGCAGCATCATAAGCTTTGTCATGGTGACACTGAAAACATCTTTCCACTTTGTATCCGTTGTTGAGCAGTAGCCTCATCATCATCTCGTCCTTCAGGCAGTACTGCAGCGCAGTGGGAAACACGGTGTCACTCACTACGGTGAAGTAACAGTTAACGTCAGCTTTGGCTGCTAGAAGCAACTTCACAATGTCATATCGGCCTGACCTGACGGCCACTAGGAGGCAGCACAGTGGGTCTAAGTCGGTCTTGGCCCCAGCTGCCAATAGGATTTTAGTGCATTCCACATCCCCGTTGGAAACAGCAAAGTATAAGGCGCTCCTTCTCATGTCCCGGTAGTTTTCAGAGTTTCTGGTGTTCATGCGGTAGTTGACGTCGAAGCCACAGGCGAGCAGGAGCTTCAGACAGTGGCTGTGTCCTCCTTCTGCCGCAGAGTGGACCGGGCTCATCCCTGCCTCTTTCAGGGCCTTCTTTGTGGTCAGAGGTATCAGCATCTTCAGAGCACTGTGGGCAAAGAAAACAAGAAGGAATCAAATAAACTTGCTGATATCAAAAAGCTCCTGCCACTTGTTCCATTGTCAGTCTGTTCTTAACCCTTTCATGCATAGTGGTCACTCCAGTGGACAGCTGTTCCACAGCTGTTCTCTTGTATATTCATGGGTTTGGTTTAGGGCTGGGCAAGTTAACACATTATTACCACGTTAATGCATTCATTAAATAACGCCAGCAATTTTTTTATCTCACATTAATGCTGTTTTATTCTAACCCATTTTATTCTGCCTCTGCTTGTGTACCTGTAGCGATTAGCTCGGGAGATAGACAACAGGTTTACCAAGAAAAGCCGGACGCCCAAAACTTCTGTCCAAATCTTTTACTTCAGACTCACTGTAAAACTGCAAAATGCATACAAAATATGTCTCAGTTCTGTTCATTGGCTCAGTACATTTACATGGCATTATACATTTAAATGAATGGGAAAAAGATCACTAGCTCGATGCTAACTTAAATGGGAAAATCCATAGACAGGCTAACGATTAGCATTTACAGATTAACTTAAGATTTACAACGTCTTTTTGTCCAGCAACAAAAGTTCACATCAGAGATATTTTATACTATTTACTCTTACAACAACTGAACATAAAATACTCACAGGCAAACGTCACAACTGGAAATAAACTGGTGTGGACATAAACACGGAGAAAAGTACCGGTCTGTTCCATGGACATTTTCATTTTAAATGTCTTCAGATGGTGGGGTTGAGAAGGACACAGTTGTTTGGAAGCACTGACATGTGGAATTATTTTTTATCACCGGAGTACTTCAAGTCTGAAATATCACTGAAAGGCAATACACGCTGTTGATGCCAGCAACACCCCCATATAACTATGCGATTAATCGTGATTAATCGCAGAAATCCACATGATTAATTGCGATTAAAAATTTTAATCACTGCCCAGCACTAGTTTTGTTGTTTTACTTGCATATCAGCCAACATAGTGGGCGCTTATGCATCCTCCCAAACACTGCAGTTCATGCAGTTATTGTAACTTTGCTGCTCATGATAAACCTGATCTGCAGTAACATGTTTTAGTGCAAATCATTTGCTAATTGTTACTGGCTGTAATTAACAGTTTTCTGAAACAAAAAGTTTTTTTTGTTTTTTTTTTTTTCTTTTTGCATATCCTCCTGAGACCCAGCAATGCATTTTGTCCTCTGTAGGGGACAAAAGTTTGACAATTTTACTTAAAAAATGTTGTGCATTACAAAGGACATTCCATTAAAAAAATCAATCAATAAATAAAAATTATTTTAAAAATGTATCTGAAAAAACTCTTGCATTATGCGGTTTCCAATCAAGACAATTTTTTAATGTAAAAAAGCTAAAATTGTGAAATTCCTGAGTCTCAGGAGGATATTATCTCCATGAAATGCGTAATAACTAATATTAGAATATGATAAAATGTGAGAAAACCTTAGCGATTTAGCAATTAGCGGCATTAAAAATGCTTTTATTTCATAGTTTTCACACAGTATATCACTTTCTGATGATGAGTTTTAAATGCATATTTCTTTGCTTCAAAAATTAAATGCATGGTGTCCAGCTGAGTGGACATTTTTGTGACTCCAAGAAAAATAGGTTCATAAAAAAAAAAAAAAAAATCATTTGCATTGTTTTTTTCATAACTAAAGAGGTATAAAATCATTCAAGAAAAAAACATTGACACATTGACTAAGGTTCTCATAATTCATGCATGAAAGGGTTAATAACACATACTTTTACCAATAAAGAATATGGGTCTTTATGGCTTAGATTTCATGTTTTCTTTGCACTTCATTTGAATAGTGCTCTATGAATAAAAAATATAAAGTGATGTGCAAAGCAGCTCTTTTCAATTAACATAATCTGTAAAATCAGTTCATTAAAAAACATTTGCTGAAACAATTTGTTCACCAAGTAATTTAGTTCTTGACCACAAATCCAACTGCGTACTCGTCCTTGTTTGACAGTGTTTTTGTGACTGTCTCTTCCATTCGTGGATTTTTGTGTGCTCTGACAGACACTGATTCTATACTAAATATTTTATGTTTCCTCGCTGTATATGGAGATGAACAGCTTTACTCTTTTCGCTGACTGACAGAGTACAGTTCAGCATTATTCATGTCTTTGCTTGATTCAGTGATTGTGTAGTGTCATCAGTGAATAAATTCCTGCACATGCACTGTTCCAAACACAGGGGGATGAGAATGGAGAATATGAAGTGTTTGTGTTCATCAGGCTTTGGAACTTTAACCACATATGAAGTTAGGTCACTGAGGCCATAACACCAGACTATTTAAAGGATGGTCTCTAATGAATCTGTCATGTCAAATCAGTCTCATTTCATTTATTCAATATTGATCCAAAATAAATGCACGATTTTTATATAGACTTGGTTCGTATGTATACATACTGTTTACATAGATATATATACAGGTAATACTGTTCGTAGACATATATACTGTTTTTATAGGCCAGTGCTTCTCAAACTTTTTACAGTGGAGTACCCCCTGAAACATACTTTTTTAGCCAAGTACCCCCAACTCTCGCTTCAGCGTTTTTGAATGAAAAAAATAGGCAAAATTTGTCCCTGTGCCAAAAGTGTCTGTTCATATTTTCAATAGTTTGTAAACAAACGACATATATTTAACTGTAATATATATATATATATATATATATATTTTTTTTTTTTTTTTTTTTTTTTTTTTTTTTTAATTAAGTCAGTTTTGTGTGCAAAATGTAAACTGAAAAGTGCCCACTTTTATTGATTAAAAAAATACATAAATTGGTCATTAATTAATAAATGAACCTTTCATCAACAAAAAATAATTAGCCTACTTAGCCACTCAAATAACCTCATCTTGAATAATTTAAAATATAAATGTTCTTAAAATGTTACTAAAGCATAAACAACATGATTGACAATAAAACTATTATATGAATGTATTTATTGTGTTTTATGTTTCAGCATTAATTCTCATTACTTATTTTGTATTCAGTACATGATGACTTATTTAATGTATTTTTCCAAAAAAAAAAAAGTACCCCAGGGGTACGCGTACCCCACTTTGGGAGCCCCTGTCATAGGCAATACTGCCACATACTGTTAATATTATAAACTGCACTTATTCATGTTTTGTCCAATTTTAGTTTCATTCTGCTAAACTCTATTCTTATGTTACCTTGTTAAATTGTAAAAATTTTTATTATATTTTCTTATTTTTATTTTTTGTAATTTTATAGTCACTCTATTCTTATTTCTGTAGTACTGGTGTTTTGTTAAAATTGCTGCACTGACTAGAGTCACACTCCAAATTTCATTGTACACGCAATGGCAACAAAGGCAATTCTGTTCTATTCTATTCTATTCTATTGATCTTATATATTCTGTCCTTTCTACACATAGGTTAAGAGACAATCGACACAGTGCCAGGGCTCACTCGTAGTGTCCGGCGTACGCTGCCTTGTGGATGGGCAGGTGTCCGGTGACGCTGGGCAGGTTGGGGTTGGCTCCGTTGTCAAGCAACAGCTGAATACAAGCAGTGTTTCCTGATCCGGCTGCATCCAGCAGAACACTTTCCCCATTACAGGCCTGAGAATTCACTTTACTACCTGAGATGGAAGAGACAGATCAGGGGTCAACAGCCTATAGTGTCTAAAGAGCCATTTTTCCAGATTCAAGATTGTTTATTGTTATTCAACACTGGTACGATGAGCGAAATTGCAATCCACAGAATCGATAGTGAATGAACATTTAAAAACACACACATTTAAAAATAGAGAAAATAGAAAACAACTCACCAAAGTGCAGATAATAATAATAATAATAATAATAATAATAATAATAATAATAATAATAATAATAAATCAACATAGAAGAGCATGTTATATGTAATATTGTACATTATATTACAGTAATTGTACTTTATGTTGTTGTAGAGAGATAACTTTTTTGTGATCTGGCGCTATATAAATAAAATTGATTGATTGAGTGATTTAATTGGTTTTCCCCTGTAAGTCGCTTTGGAAAAAAGCGTCTGCCAAATGCGTAAACATAAACATAAACATAAACATAGTAGATTGCATTGCTGAATGATGTAGTGTTATTGAAAAAAAAAATCAGTCTGGAGACACAAAATATCTTAACATTTTCCGTAAAAGAACAGATGATAGAAGAATGTTTAGATGTGCCTGTATGGTAGACTTTTTTTTTTGGGGGGGGGGGGGGGGGGGGGGGCTCCAGATTTTTCAGCAAACAACACTTTCACTTAAACCTGAAGCTGAAGTGGTGCTTTAAAGGATTTGATTCTTGTTGAAGTTTTAATTGAACCTGTTTATGATTCAGATTTGTGAAGGTCAGCATTTAGGTGTCTCATTATCATTATTTCCATCAGCCTTTTTTATATTGTAGTCAGTTAAAAGCACTGAAAATAAAACACTTGAGTTAAAGTTTGTGGGCACAGGGAGTCACTGGAGAAGGAATGAAGAGCCTCATGTGGCTCTAGAACTGAGGAGTTTTAAAGAAATGGTGGCGCAACAGTGAAAGGGTCTGGTGAAACAACATTTTTGCAATGCATTATGGGAAACGCACATCTATTGCATTGTGTTAGACCAGTACTATAACAGTCTGGATATATAAACCAATGCGGAGGAGATGTGAGTTTTCTTTTTGTTATTGTGAAGTTGTGTGTCTGTCAGTATGATTTTGTAAACATTGCAACAACGTTTACAAAAACTGATGAAAGGATAAGGCACAGTCCAAGGATGAAGCACTCACAATTTAGAACAGATCCACAGAAAGGGACAGACCCTTGATTTTGTTTTTCTTTCCTTTTGCTGAATTTGAGGATACAGCAGTGAATTAAATGATAGTCAACCCATAAAGACCCAGTGCTACTGTTGTGTCAGTTCCCAAATGAATTTTTTCTCACTATTGAAGTGATTTATTTTAATTTATAATGACAAAGGCATTTTTTCAGTGAAAATTTTCCAGTATTTAATTCACTGATCACGAAGGCGTTCATTAAAGCTCAGAATAAAGTTGAGGGTTATTACATCAAAGAGAGAGAAAACTGAAGAAATAGTGACTTTTTCTGATAAATCTATCATAAACTGAACATAAACCAAGCATCTGCATCCACTGTCATTGATCCAACTCCATGGGTTTTACTGGTGAATCAATGTTGTAGAAGATGACAGTGTTTCCATGGTAACTAAGGAGCCTCTAAACATCCAAATGGGTCATATCTGATGACCATGAAAAGATGACAAACTGCATTTTACACCAATTATTGGCATGTATTGATAGGATCAATGGATCAGCAGGAATTAAACAGTTACATCAGTAGATGGTTTAGGTCACCAGTAGCTGTTTGGGTCTTTATGGGTTCAATTCCAGAGAAACCAGGGAGAAATAATCATGAGAATAGTTCAGCCAATTTTCCTCAAATAGAACTTTACAGGAATGATGAAAAGCACCATCATCACTGAGTCTGAGTCCCCAAAGAAAAAAACAATCTCAGACATCTTATCTTATCTTATCTTATCTTATCTTATCTCCTTTTATGTTATGTTATCTTATCTTACCTTATCTTATCTTATCTCATCTCACCTTATCTTATCTAACTTATTTCATGTTATGTTATGTTATGTTATGTTATGTTATCTTATCTCATCTCATCTCATCTCATCTCATCTCATCTTATCTTATCTTATCTTATCTTATCTCATCTTATGTTATATTATCTCATCTCATCTTATCTTATCTCATCTTATGTTATTTCATCTCATCTTATCTCATCTCACCTTATCTTATCTTATCTCATCTCATCTCACCTTATCTTATCTTATCTTATCTTATCTTATCTTATCTCATCTCACCTTATCTTATCTCATCTCATCTCACCTTATCTTATCTTATCTCATCTCATCTCATCTCATAAATTGTAACACACTTCCACCATGTCAGATCTTGTTCTTTTATTATTTTTCTGGCTTTCACATGGCTTTCACATGTTCTCCAGAAGGCTAAAGTACTTCATAGTTCTTTAACTGACTATGTTGGTACTGACCACAGTTCACCAGAATCTCTGTGATGTGGAAGTGTCCGTGCTCTGCAGCCACAGACAGCGGCGTCACTCCGGCTACATCCTTGTGGTTCACTCGGCCCCCGTTCCTCAGCAGCATCATTACGATGTCCACGCTGCCCTGTTTGGCTGCTTCATGCATGGCTGTCCACCTCTTCCTGCAGACCTGCTCCACCCAAGCGCCTTGAGTCACCAGTGTGTGTGAAAGCTCATAAGAACCAGACCTGACAGCTGAAGAAAACACTCAGACTGAGATCATGGAGGTATGATGAGTACATGCAGTTAAAAGTGTATCCCTCTTCCTCCATTAGGTCCTTATTCTTATTATATGGAATGTTATTTTTATCAGTTTTACTTTAACCCTTTCATGCATAGTGCATGAATGCATTTCTACAGCTGTTCTTTTATATATTCATGGATTTTGTTGTTTTAGTTTCATATCAGCTAACACATTGGCCGCTTATGCATCATCCCATACACTGACATTGATAACATTACTGTAACTTTGCCGTTCTTGATAAACTTGATCTAACATGTTCGAGTGTAAATTAGTTCCTTGTTATTGTTATTAGACTGTAATTAACAACAAAAGTTTATTTATTTATCTATTTATCTTTTTTTTTTTTTTTTTTTTATTTATTTTTAATTTTTAATGTTTTGGGGGGGACATATTATGTCCATGAAGTGAGTAATAACTAGTATTAGAGTACACTACAAACAAAAAGTTAAGGATTTTTTTTTTTTTTTTTTGGACATTTTTTTGTTGGCATTTTTGCCATTTGTAAATAAAACTATGTCTGGTCATTAAAAAAATGTTTCAATTCACACACAAAAAAGTAAAAAGCATTGTGCAAGAATCCCAACTGAAAAAAAAAGACCAAAAATTTAAAATATCCATACTTTTTCTTTGTAGTGTATGTTAACATGTGAGAAAACATCAAATTAGCAGCATTTAATGTTTTTATTTCATAGTTTTCACACAGTATATCAGTAAATACATGTTTCTTTGCTCAAAAATTAAACACATGGTGTCCAGCTTGGTGGACATTCTTTGCAACTCCATGAAAAATAGCTTCATTAATCAAAAAAAATTAAATCGCATTGTTTTTTCAATGCCCAAAGAGGAATAAAGAAAAAAAATTTGATTAATGTTCTCATAATTCATGCATGAAAGGATTAATTTGATCTTCATTCTTCTGACCCAAAGATTTTTTTCTCTCTCCCTCAGATTTTATTGTATTTCAGTATTTGGTTTATTTAACAAGGAAAGTGCACTTCAATAAAAATTGCTCTAAATCTGCTTAATTTAACCACGAGGCATGTTTTTATCTGCAAGAATCACCTTAAAACACAAGGTTAGACAGTTATTTAGATAACTTAAAGGTTACAGAATTCTAAATATAAAAATGAGAAAATCATACAAAAAAGAAAAGCGAATGCTAAGGTTAATATAAAGACAACTGCATTCACCTCACACTTATTATCAGTTACTATTTAAAACATGCAGCACCAAGGCTCATTAAGTAGAATAAGACATGCAGAATGATAAAATGAGAATATTAATAGAAACATACAGCACATAAGACCACATTTTTCTGAAGTGTAAATGTTCCTTATTCTTTGGGCTGCTTTTTGTCATTGGAGCAGAGATCACACTAAATACTGACTGTTTCCAATAGACTATGTGGTTTATATGCTTTGTTAGTTTTTAATGCTGTGCTCTATATACTCCTCTATGTGTTTTTTCTTGTATTTTGATAAGGAGACTGAGAAATAGATATTATGCTCATTACAACTATGTAAAAATAGCATAGCGAAGGTAAGCCTAAGACTTCTGCACAGTTCTGTATATTCTATCACAAATAACATCATGGCACTCTAGAGGGGATGGGACTTCAGCTCACTATTAACAACCACTAATCAGAAAAATGGATGTGAGGGTTTGGAAAAGACAGAAACACTTTACTTCACTTTTAAATTTTACAATATGAACCACATATTTCCTGTTGTGTCTGGTCACCCTCATTTCATTTTTAAGTATAATTTGCATTCACATCCTATAAAAAGTTGGGATGGGGCAATTTAGGGGTAATGAGAAAAAATGGCTAAAAAACATTGTGATAAAATAAAATAAAAAAAAAAAGTTATAATCGTGATTTGTGTAATTTGTTGAGTAACACATCTTGAGATTTCATTTGCTCATGAGGACTTGGACTCCTTAAGACTTTCTTGCAGGAAGAATGGGACAAAATGACACCAGAAATGCTTCATCATATGGTGTTCTCAGTAAATATTTATTTGTTTTCCATGTAATTTGGCACCTAGTCACTAAATGTTTATTTCAGTTTACATAAATTCTGGGAAAATTTCAACAGAAACTAATTAAATGGCAGAATTCCAAAATGGCACATGCTGAATTGACAAAAATAGTTTTGGAACGTGCTTGCAAGAATCAAAGCTGAAAAAAGAAATCCATTTGATGTGGTCAAATGTCAAAGATAATAGTTAATCACTGCTGTGTGCTTTCATTGTAACAGATGCAACAACTTTTTGCAGTGTTTTTCTTTTGGGGTTTTAAGTTTCCGAATGTTATCTTTGTTTTTTTTGAGTTGTGCAGAAAAGATTGGGTCTACCTTAACCTGCTGAGTCTGTGAGCCTCAAACAAACAGGTGACTGCACCACATCTAATACATACTGTGATGTTCCTACATCTGATAAAGATCACAGAAGAAGAAAACATAGCTCTCTATCATACACTATGTTGCCAAAAGTATTGGCTCACCTCTCTGGACTCACATATAAACTTAAGTGACATCCCATTCTTAATCCACAGGGTTTAATATGACATCGGTCCACCCTTTGCAGCTATGGCAGTTTCAACTCTTATAGAAAGGCTTTCCACAAGGTTTAGGAGTGGGTTTATAGGAATTTTTTTATACTTTTGGAAATATAGTGTATATCAATCCAGTGATTTTTTTTTTTTTTTTTTTTTGCATACACTAATTTAGACTAATTATGGAATGGACAAATTGTGACATCTCCAGTTGGTTTCTGAACTGCTGTTTTGAAGTCAGTCTTTGTGATTTTCCTTTCGTCACGTTGGCTTTTTGGAACTGGAAGTGACCATTTATGGTCAAAAGTACGAGGCTGTGGTCAGAGTTGAGCTAATGATAAGTGCTAGTTTACTGACTCGGTTAAAGGTAAAGTAATTTCATCAAGACTTGTAAAACTATGTCATTTTAAGGTCTTGTTAGTGAGACTTATTATCCCCAACTACAGTGGATCTGTCTGTCAGGAAAACGTGTTTTACTAAACAAAACAAAACCCTGCACATCCAACGGGTGGGCCTGTCAATCCAGACCAGGATTAAAGATGTATCACTAGATCACTTTTGAAAGGGTCAAAATAAAAAGAAACAGACTGGATTGACTCTTTGAAAAAAAAAAAATCAAATTAGTGTTTTTAGTCAGAAGTTAATTGTGAGTATTTGGGATCCAGGGTTTTTTTTTAGCACCCCCTGTGGCTGTCATTGGTAATACAACTTCCAGATACTTCCACATTGTCTTAATTTCTGATGTTGTAACTCTTAATTAGTTTATAGTAACTTCCTGCTCATCATGGTTACCCAGCAGCAGCGGTGTCTCGTTCTTGCTGTTGGTGCTGTGTGGGTTGGCTCCATGCTTCAGCAGACTCCTCACATTCTGCACCAGCCCAGCTTTGACTGCCAGTGTCAGCGCTGTCTCTCCTCCCACTGCTGTCCTCTCCTCCAAGCTGAGCCCCTGAGCCGCCACTGAAACAGAAGCACCACACACACACACACACACACACACACACACATACATATACATACACATACATTTATATACAGCTCAACCTGTCATGCATGTCCCACTGACAGCTGTGTTCACCAGTCAGGTGAGTGGGTAAAGCTGCAGACCCCTCGTTTCAGGCTGACCTCCAGACTGCATATGTGTGGAACGACATCACAGATTATTTTGGACTGAAAGGATTGCTGACCTTAGCTGCGGTCAGCTGGAGGTCTGCGTTGTTAGTCGCTGAACTATTTTCTGCATTACATGTATTTTAAATTCGATCATGTCACCAGGTTTGTCATCGTCTCTAAATTCAGTCTAATGTGACCAAAGGTTCTTTGTGTATGCTTTATTTATTTATTCATGTCATGTTATTAGCAGGGGGTGATATTTACTGTGTGTGTTAAGGCTTAACATACAGATGAGTGACAAATGGAAGGTAAAATCTGTCGGGAGTGTTTTCATCCAGGAGGATAATACCCAAATCCATTGCACAGTATCATATACTATGACCTTCATGGTCATGAGAACCCAACACCTATGGGAGATTTTTTACCAATGTGTTTGACAGAGTACTTCACCTCCATAAACTAAACAATTAATGAGTATCTGCTGTTAGAATGGTGTTCATCCTGCTTTTACTTTGTCACCTGCCCCTATTGTATTACTACCTCTTTGTCAAAAACATTTGCATGCAACTAACACCCAAGTCAGTTCAAGATTTAGAGTCATATAACCATCGCCATTTAATTAAGATGATTAATTTCTAAGTAATTTTATTGTTTATAGTGCCATTCAAAAGTGAGGTTACAAAGTGCTTTACATTGGAATAAAAGAAGTAAGAAGGAGTATAAAAAAACCAAGAAGCATTTCAATAATATATGTATAGAAATACAAATAAGCTCTGCATCTAATCTGTCTACTCAATCAATCAATCAGTCAGTCAAAGTTTATTTATATCGCACTTTACAACAACATGAAGAAGACCAAAGTGCTTTACATCTAAAAGCATGATTAAATTATAAGATAGAAACAGTTTAGTCAAATATCACAAATATGCATAAAACAATAAGACACAACACACAGTGATTAAAAGACCACAGATTAAAACCTAATAGTGTCTCAGTGCTAAGGGTTGAAAGCCAGTCTAAACGGGTGTGTCTTTAACCTGGACTTAAACTGGGACAGGTCAGTGAGGACTCACAAGTCAGGAGGCAGCGAGTTCCACAGTTTTGGTGCAACAACAGCAAATAAACGATCACCCCAGTGTTTATATCAGGACCTGGGGAAATTCAGAACCATCTTCGAGTTTACTCACACGTCAGGACAGTTTCCAGGACCTCTAGGACCGGCTGGGATGCGGCTCGATGGAGAGGAAGCCATCCATGACTGTCTGATTCCCTGAAGGCGAAGGTGTGCCTCAGCATCCTCCTCAGAACTGAGACCTCACCTAGTCACCATGACAACCAGATAAAAGACAGGGTTAAAGGAGATACAAAGAGAGGCAAAAAACACGTTGGTAAAACATCTTTGACAGTTATCACTTTGATTTGACCAGTCTTTGTTTTGTTAGTTTTTTCTTTAAATTGAAGACTGGTGCTGAAAGTACTGGAGGTACATTTTTGGACAATTCAAGTAGATGGATGGATGGATGGATGGATGGATGGATGGATGGATGGATGGATGGATGGATGGATGGATGGATGGATGGATGGATGGATGGATGGATGGATGGATGGATGGATGGATAGATAGATAGATAGATAGATAGATAGATAGATAGATAGATAGATAGATAGATAGATAGATAGATAGATAGATAGATAGATAGATAGATAGATAGATAGATAGATAGATAGATAGATAGATAGATAGATAGATAGATAGATAGATAGATAGATAGATAGAAAGATTTTTACTTTAATAATCCCTAAGGGCCTATAAATATACAGGGTGTCCCATAAGTCTCCATACATAGGAAAAATAAACATTTGACATAAACCATTTTTATTTATATAATATGCTCTATATGACTGTCATTTTGTCGAGAACACATTTCAATGTGTGTCCTCCACTGCTGAAGAATTATAAAGAAGAAATATAAAGAAATACATGTTAGAACCATATGTATTATGTCTCCTATGTATGGAGACTTATGGGACACCCTGTACTTAACACTATTAAAAACGCACAGTCCAAACATGTGGTGTAATTTCCAGAAAATGATTTGCTCAGGTGCCTATTTTGTGTATGTTGCTCATGAGATAAGTATCACAGTTAATAGCTGTATTTTTTTTTCCATTCCCAACGTGCGCGACATCAATGTTTGGACTAATTCCTTAATGTCGGACGTTGCGTCAAATCTCTTATACAGAGTCACGCTTGACTGGGAACTTTAGGTGTGGTCAGTAGCCGATATAAAGGCAGCAAAGAAGACACCAAAATGTTT
The DNA here is from genome assembly GCF_902148855.1 of Sphaeramia orbicularis. Taxonomy (NCBI): domain Eukaryota; kingdom Metazoa; phylum Chordata; class Actinopteri; order Kurtiformes; family Apogonidae; genus Sphaeramia; species Sphaeramia orbicularis. The sequence continues at coordinate 32,232,756 of NC_043962.1, read as the reverse complement.
TTGCCAGCTCAAAATGCCACGACTTACGATACAACAAAGAGAATGTGTCATTGGCATGTTACGAGCAGGTCTGAGCCATGGTGAAGTCGCTCGCCGTCTGCACTGTCATCGCAGTACAATCAGTGGTCTGAGTGCCAGATCAATACCAGATCGAATCAGATTGGATCCCTCAGGACAAGATCATGAGACTTAGTTCCATGCATCATCACTGCACTGTTTGTTTGGAAGCCAGAGGAGGACACACCTGATATTGAATGATGGCACTTTCAATTTCTGAGTACCTGTATTTATTACACTGAATAAACATGTTCAGTTGATCACAATTTGTCCACAATTCATTCTCTAATGCCCAATGCTTCCCTCTTTAAAGGTCCTGTACAGACTCTCTGCGTGATCTTAAAAAAGTCTCATTTTTATATATATGCCTGATCGTAGTCCGCAATTTAAAATGAGATTATCAGCATCAAAACAGGTTATCTCCTAATGCTATTTCCAGCATCCCTGGTCAGGTCTGACAAGACTGGACTGCTTTACGGCAGACTTCTGTCACTATGACAACAACACACCGACTGGCAGAGTTCAGCAGTGAGAAGTAAAATGAACAAGTGAGGAGTACGATCTGTCCTTTTTCCCAAAGAAAGGGATTTCTTGGATTTATTTAGCTGTAATAGTGGACACTGGAACTGGAGCTGGACTGACAGAAAGAAAAAGAAAACTAAACGGGACAGTGATAGAGCACAGACTAACACAGCGGTAAACCTCTGCATTGAACCGATGGATACAACTAAGGGAGTTAAAAGGAATGAAAACAGAGCTGGAGTTGTCCCTCTTCCTTCTCCACAGGTATAGAATGCTTCTGTTCTTTACACATATGCATTGGAACATTGGATTTGACTCTAGTGTCTGTTGGTAGCTCCGTCAAACACTTATTAAACACTTCTGCGTTAGCCACAGGGCTAGCTCTGTGACGTCAGTAATCTGTTTTATTTGGAGCATTGTTTCAGTCCCAAACTAAGGGCTTTGGACGGTGAGACTGAAATGGTTCTGTATGGAGTTAACTATGCCTTGGCCAGAGTTATGCCCTTATGACAGTAGGCACTAGTGCTCATGGGAAGCAGAGTCTTTGTCCCATAAAAACACCACCGATTCCAGCTGAAGGTGTCACTGCAATCCACTTTAAACAAATTCTCTGTGCAGGACTTTTAATATGAAGGTAACCCCAAGCCAATTCATTTAACCCTTTCATGCATGAATTATGAGAACCTTAATCAAGATTTTTTCCTGAGTGTTTTTATTCCTCTTTAGGCATGAAAAAAACAGTGCAATTGAATTTTTTTATGAACCTATTTTTCATGGAGTTACAAAAATGTCCACTCAGCTGGATGGCATGTGTTAAATTTTTGAAGCAAAGACACATATATTTAAAACCCATCATCATAAAGTGATATACTGTATGAAAAGTATGAAATAAAAACATTTTTAATGCAGCTAATCTGATGTTTTCTCACATTTTGTCATATTCTAATACTAGTTATGGAGATAATACGCCAAAAAAAAAAAAAAAAAAAAAAAAACCTTTTTGTTTGAGAAAATTAGCAGTTGATTTACACTCAAAAATGTTAGTGCATATCAGGTTTATCAAGAACAACAAAGTTACATTAATGGTCTGAATGTCAGTGTAGATGATGCATGAGCGTCCACTGTGTTGGTTGATATCCTCCTGAGAGCCAGTAAAGTGAAAATCCTTAGCTTTTTTTTACATTAAACAGCCATCTTAATTGGAAACTGCATAATGCAACAGTTTTTTCAGATACATTTTTAAAATTATATTCATTTATTTATTTTTTTAATGGAATATCCTTTGCAATGAGCAGCATTTTTTTTAATTATTATTATTAAAACTGTCAAACTTTAGTCCCCTGAAGAGGACAAAAATGCATTGCTGGGTCTCAGGAGGACATGGAATTAAAACAACAAAACCCATGACTATACAAGAGAACAGCTGGAGAACATCTGTCCACTATAGTAACCACTATGCATGAAAAGGTTAATATATCTCCAAATATACATATTATTCAGACCCATACGTTTTTAATGGCGCTGTATATTTTTAACAGATTTTTTTTGTGACTTCAGTACTTTTAGTACCAGGGTCTTCAATTTTATATTGGCATGTATTGGAGTACAATGTAAACCATTTGTCTCTGTAGATTGATTACATTCATCATGTCTTTCATTCCAAATGTTCGTTAGAGATTTTCTTGTGATCAGGAAACATTTGACAGCTCTGATGAAGGCTGAAGCTACGGCCGAAACCAAAAGCAGGTAAAAACATCTTTCCTCAGCTCTACTTGTCTGATCACAAGAAAATCTCTAACGAATATTTGTCTCTGACATGTGGTTAGAAAGTCGCATCAAAATAGAATTAAAGTACATCAAATCTGTGCCTAACTATAGAACCTCAATGAAAGTATTCAGTTAAGAACTTATGTGTAAAATTAGAAAGAATTCATTGTATTTTCAGTGTGTTGCAGATACACTCCTGGTGTAAATTGATATTTGAAAACATTTTTTTGGTTGTTCAGAAGGACTAATAAAGGCTCCGGTTTCAAAGACCTGGAATTCTCTGTCAGTGATTTAATGGTTCAGCCTTTACAGGGTTAAGAGCCAATAGTACAAAATGTAAATTCTTGCAATTTTCAACTGGTCTTAAGATTTTGATCAGGAGGTTATGTTTACAGCTGTGATCAACTCTTTTTCACTTTTAAGTCCGTTAACACTACACTCTTATATCAGATTTTTATACTGATATGGTGAGCTTATTATGACTGAATTGTGTTTAGATGGGTAAAAAAAAAAAAGCTTGACTAAAATCAAGCATTAGGTGATGTTACATTATCAGCAGCACTTTTTAACAGCGTCAGGTCATCTTTCAGTGTCAGTCAGACAAAGCGGAGTCTTTGTCCCATAAAAACACCACCGATTCTGGCCGAAGGTGTCGCTGCAATCCACTTTAAACAAATTCTCTGTGCAGGACTTTTAATATGAAGGTAACCCCAAGCCAGTTCATTTAATATATCTCCAAATATGCATATTATTCAGACCCATGCGTTTTTAATGGCGGTAAGTATATTTTTTAACAGACTTTTTTTGTGACTTCAGTACTTTTAGCACCAGAGTTTTCAATTTCATATTGAGAAGTCTCTCCTCTTACATATTTGACTCCATTCTAGGTTTAGTTTTCCCGTCTCTCTGTCTGCCAGCCTCATAACTAATCCCAGCCCTCACCTACAGCAGCTGTCTCAAACATGAGCCACCAAAAACTTAGACAGCCTCATACTGTAAAAGGTTATTTACCTTGCTCGATGGCAGCCAAGACTCTCAGGTTTTCATTTGTTGATGCCGCTAAACTAAAAACCAAGAGCAGAGGAAGGACAGGACAGTCAGCTGTTTGACACGTTTGCAGGGGAGGGGGATATGGATGATGTTTGTCCATACCTGGCTGCAGATTTCAGAAATGCATCTTGGCAGGATTCCTGAATACTGAGCTGGATGATGTACTCATTGAGCTCTTCTTCCCCATATTCATCATAGGTGTTCATCACTGTGGAGGATGGAGACAGCAGCTGGTGAACAACCGCTGGTGGAAGAACTAGTACTAAGTTTTATTTAAAAACTTTATTATCAGCAGGAAAAGTCCATGCAGTCACTGTGCAGTTATTTTACTGTTATATTTGGATTTGTGTCAATGTGTATGCATGAGGTTGAGCTCATTTTAAATATTTTAAGAACTGTCACGTATTCCAATCTACAGCGATGCATCATATTATGGGAGTTCTATGCATGTATGTAGCATTGATGTCTTATGAGTACCACATGTACAAAAATTCAACTTTTTACCTCAGAAAAATAGATTAAGTAAATTGCAGGAGATAAAATCAAACAAAATAAAATAATATAGGTGACTTGGTGGTGTTAATAGATATGAATGATTACAGGTCTAAATCACATGTATAATCCCTTCTGTGGAAGCAAATAATTCTGGTTCATTTCTTTAACCCTTTAACGACAGCAATCTCTCCATTACTGCATTTTTACAGTATTCAAATTACTGTCCTTCCTGAACTGTTTTTGCTATTAACAGAATTCAAACAGCATCAGAAAGCTGAGATCCTGAGCTTTCTGACACTTTATAACACTTTACAGAGGCAATGTGGGACTCTATTACCAGTAGAAAGGAGCTGTTTCAGCAACATCCACACAGGCTAAAAAACGCCTGGAAACAAGTGGTGCCAGGCACAACAAACCCAGCCCCTCGCATGTATTGTAGCTTATTTTGGCATTGATCCAACTGTGATGAAATTTTGCCCATTCTAAGTAAAAAAAAAAAAAAAAAAAAAGGGGGGGGGGGTTCCTAAAAAATTTAAACTTTGACCAACTTTTCCCAAAATGTAATCATATCTATTCTGGGTCACTGGCAATCTATAATAATAATAATAATAATAATAATAATAATAATAATAATAATAATAATAATAATAATAATAATGGACTGGATTTATATAGCACTATTCTAGACACCCAAAGCGCTTTACATTATTAACCCATTATTCATTCGCTCTCACATTCACACTCTATAAACCCAATTTGGTATGAATTCAACCAATAGTTTTCCAGCTACAGACATTTGAAATTCCACCCATTATAAGCAAATGAGGGAAGAAAAAAAAAGATTTTAAAAATTCATAAAAAATTTGAACTTTGGCCTACTGTTCCCAAAATGTAATCAGATCTATTCTGGGTCACTGGCAATCTATAAACCCAATTTGGTATGAATTCAATCTAAGGTTTTGCTGCTAGAGTGTTAAACAAACAAACCGAACCAAAAACAATCCCCCTTGCCTCCCCTTCGATGGGCGGGGAAATAATAGAAAATATGAAGCCATGATATGAATACTGAATGTTCAAGACCAAAAAACATGTTTGAGCAGATGTAAAATAATTAAAGGTTTATTTCTGCAATCTCAAAAACTTTCGTCTTGAACATTTACAGTTTTTTCTGATCATAAATATCCTTAAAAATTCAAGTCTTTTTTTTCTTTTTCACTAAAACACACTGTTTTTAGCATTTATTATTTATAAAAGTGATAATTAATAGACAGATATTGAAAGTTAAGTTTTTCCTGAAATCAAAGGTGCAAAAGTATTGGCAAAGAAGACATTTTCTGACACTTCTATTGCAAAGAAAACATGAAGACCCCTAGGCAGCCTGTTATAAAGGCAGTCTGAAAAGGGTTAAACTGTACTTCCAAATTTGCCTCATGTAAAAACCATGAATTTGTCCACAAGTGACGGTTTGTAAAATAGCTTTGCATTTTGTCATCCGATTCTTCAAATGTAAATGAATCTTTCAGAGTACAGTTGCTACCGTTGTTCTGATGATCCCTTACATTACACTTCCCACTCTTTTTCTCATGCCGTTAATCATTTAGAATACCCACCCCATTGTTGTCCAAATTAGCACAGCCCAACCTTTGATTAATTTGTATTATCACCGACCCTTGTGTAAATTACTCATCACAGATTCATTCAGCAGACCCAATTACGCTTGTGTGGTACACAGTGAATGAAGTCCACTAAAACCACCCGCAATTTTAGACTGGAATCATTTCTTCAACACCCCTCTCTACAAAAAAAAAAAAAAAAAAAAGAAGACATATCTAGATTTTCTACAGCCAGAAAACATGACCAGAGAAGGGGGTAGAATTCTTGTTTCCTGACAAAACACTAAAATTACATATGCTAAAAGACAAATGAAAGCCAAAAAATCCCCTCTTTTGACACACATTTGGAAATACACAATTACACTGCATTGAAAAAAGATTTAGTTTTGTGTCAGATTCCTGTGTTTCATCTGTCAGAAATATGTATTGGAGTAAAATATACAATATTTGCCTCTGATGTGGTTAGAAAGTTGCATTAAAAATAGTACATCAAATCTGTGCCTAACTATAGAACCTCAGTAAAAGTATTCAGTTCAACAACTTGTGTGTAAAATTAGAAAGAATTAATAGTATTTTCAGTGTGTTGCATATATGTTTAAAGCTGTAATCACCTCTTTTTCACTTTTACCAAGGTCCGTTAACACTACACTCCTATATAAGATATTAATACTGATATGATGAGCTTATTATGACTGAATTGTGTTAAGACGGGTAAAAAAAAAAAAAAAAACTTTACTAAATTCAAGCATTAGGTGATGTTACATTATCAACCACAGTTTTAACAGCATCAGGTCGTCTTTCACTGTCACTCATGTGATATTAACGTATACTGTTTCCAACTGTAAAAAAAAATTAAGTTAAACTCATTGCTGTCATGTATGTCTGTGTATGATGATGCTATGAGGATGACAGTCACTGCAAATAATACATTTCCACAACCAGCAGAGGCAGCAGTGGTGATTTCATTCATGGTTTAAAACATATCTGAGGTATTATACATACAGTCGTGGAAAAAATTATTAGACCACCCCTTGTTTTTTTCAATTTCTTGTTCATTTTAATGCCTGGTCCAACTACAGGTATATTTGATTGGACAAATATAATGAAAACAACAAAAATAGCTCAGAAGAGTTTAATTTCAGAGCTGATATCTAGACATTTTCCATGTTTTCTTGATAAAAAACAAAATCACTTCAGTTCTTACATCAATATCTAGTGCAAGGGTGTCAAACTCATTTTAGTTCAGGGGCCACATTCACCTAAATTTGATCTGCAGTGGGCCGGACCAGTAAAATAATAACATAATAATATATAAATAATGTCAACTCCAAACTTTTCTCTATGTTTTAGAGCAAAAAGGGTTAATTTACATTATGAACAGGTTTACATCTACAAACTATCCTTTCAAAAGGTGTGAATAATATGAACAAACTGGAAATAATAAGTGTAATTTTAACAATATTCTGCCTCAGTTTATCATTTCCACATGTACATTATAACTTACAGATCACAGTGAATCTACAAATACACAAAACATTAAATAACAGACAGAATATTGTTAAAATTGTACTTGCTTCTCTTAAGACATTTCAGGTTATTAGTATTTTTTTTGCAAAATTATACTTTGTTTTAGTGTAAATACATGAAAATATTTACAGTTACAAAGAGAAACATTCGGGGTTGTCATTACTTCTATGTTATTATGATAGTATTTGACTGGTCTGACCCACATTAGATTGAATTGGTCTGAATGTAGAACCTGAACTAAAAGGATTGTTATTATCAGTGTCATTTTTGCATTTCACAAATTCATCCCATCCAATTTGGCCCACCAGCCGTATGTTTGACACCTGTGATCTATGGCGTTGTACTGACAAAAACAGTGCTTTTAGGCATTCCATGTTTTCTTTTGTCTGTTTTAGTCACATGATACACACAGGAGTTAGTACTTGATTGCATAACCATTGTTTTTGATGACTTTTGATGGTCTAATAATTTTTTCTGTGACTGTATATCTCTGGAGATAAAAAAAAAAAAAAAAAAAAAAAACTTCTTTTGGATTCTAAATACAACTCTTCTTCCAAATGCACCTGAAACACAACAACAGAGCATCTCCTTGGGTGACGTTTGTGTCAACTTCATGAATGTAAGACAAATATTCACTGTTCTATTAACATTGATTTGTTCTTCACCAACTGTCAGACATCCACTGTTCAACTATTTCCACAGAATACATGAAATATGTAACCCTCAGAAACCAGAACAGCCACCGATGAACAAAAGTATCGACTGATCTAAAATGTTTAATAACAGTTGATCCACTAATCCTATTAACGCATGTTTTCTCTGCTTTTCAGTAGCCCATATGGATGTTCAGAAGCTCCGTAATGAAGATGGAAACACTATCATCTTCTGCAACAGTGATTCATCAGTAAAACCTGTGTAATCTGACACATGCCAGAGGTTGTAGATTCTTGTTTTGCCACTTTTTCTTCAATATTCTCTGTTTGACATAATACCCTTTGAATTAACTCAGAGCTTTTATGAACATCTTCATAGCTGATGAATTAAATATAGGAGAATACCTGATTTTCACTGGGAAAATGGAAAATGCATTTGATAATATTAGAATAAATGGTGATTAAGTCACTCAATTGAACCCATAAGGACCCAAACAGCCACCAGCAACCAACAGCATCTACTGATCTAAACTGTTTAACAACTTCTGAACCACTAATCCTATCAATACATGTAAATAATTGGTGTAAAATGCAGTTTACAGTTTCCCCTGAACTCCCAGTCATTGTATCACTAGTGCAGGGGTGTCAAACTCATTTCAGTTCAGGGGCCACATTCAGTTAAATTTCATCTGAAGTGGGCCGAACCAGTAAAATAATAACATAATTATATATAAATAATGTCAGCTCCAAACTTTTCTCTATGTTTTAGAGCAAAAAAATTGATTTACATTATGCAAACTATCTTTTCAAAAGATGTGAATAACATGAACAAACTGAAAAAATAAGTGTAATTTTAACAATATTCTGCCTCAGTTTATCATTTCCACATGTACATTATAACTTACAGATCACAGTGGATCTACAAACACACAAAACATTTAGTAACAGGCAGAATATTGTTAAAATTGTACTTGCTTCTCTTAAGACATTTCAGGTTGTTCATATTTGTTCTGGTTATTCACATTTTTTGTGAAATTATACTTTGTTTTAGTGTAAATGTATGAAGATATTTACATTTACAAAGGGAAAAGTTTGGAGTTGTCATTATTTATATGTTATTATGATAGTATTTTACTGGTCCTGCCCACTTCAGATTGAATTGGTCTGAATGTGGAACCTGAACTAAAAGGATTGTTAATATCTTAGTGTAATTTTTGCATTTCACAAAGTCATCCCAAGGGCCGGACTGGAGTCTTTGGCGGGCCGGATTTGGCCCCCAGGCCACATGTTTGACACCTGTGCACTAGTGTGTGAATGTGCAAGTGTGTGTGTAAATGGGTAAATGTAACAGAGCTGTCTAAACCCATAAAGACCCAAACATCCACCAACGACCAAAAGCATCTACTGAGCTAAAGTGTTAATACTTTTTTATCCACTAATCCTATCAATACATGTGAAGAATAGGTGTAAAATGCAGTTTGTCGTCTCTTCATGGTCATCAGTTATGACCCATTTGGACGTTCAGAGGCTCCGTAGTGAACATGGAAACACCGTCATCTTCTACAACATTGATTCACCAGTAAAAGCCATGGAGTTGGATCAATGACAGTGGATGGAAACACTTGGTTTATGTTCAGTTAGTGATAGATTTTCTGAAAAAGTCACTTTTTCCTCAGTTTTCTCTGTTCTTGATATAATAACCCTCAACTTTAATCAGAGCTTTTAGGAATATCTACATAATCAGTGAATTAGATGTAGGAAAATACATGATTTCCACTGAAAAAACACAAAATACAGAAGATGATATTATAATAAATGGTGATGAATCACTTAAAAAACATTAAACCGAGAGAAAAATTCATTTGAGAACTTCCACAAGGGTAGCACTGGGAATTTATGGGTTAAATATGGAGAAAAATTCACCACAAAAAATAGACCTAATTCTTTAAGGGTTAAACAGTAAAGCTTCCTCATCCCATTACTTTTGCTTTATGGTGTAAAATCTCTCATCGATCTCTCAATGATCTCAAAATAAACACATACAACAAGTTTCAAGCACAATATCCTTATCCATAGCTGTATCCATTATCAATTCAACTATCCGCTGTAGTGTCCTTGAACATTGCACTCCCTCTTTTCACTGCAGATTCTGCTCCGCATCCAACAGAAGCACACACTGATCCAACAATGCAATAAACAGCTTTGCACGTCTTCTCATTCAGTAAACACAACTCATTTCACAACTAAAAACTAGATATTAGACGGTGATCTAAAGAAAAAAAAAAAACAAAACACTCAAATGAGAAGCAGGATGATGTTCCAGTCATTAGTGTTCATGATAGTTCCACACTGACGCACACAGAAAACAGGAGCAAAATCTACTGGTGACATTAAAAAAAACTGGCACAAACATCCTGTTAATAATTTGAAATAAATTAAAATACTTGCAGGTCTCTACAGAGGAAGCTAAAATTTCTCACCTGTGAGGTATGTTAGCGGCTCGCTGAGGGCTCACACTTTCCCAACAGTGCAGAGTTTTTATATTTAGGTCTGACCTGCTTTCACACAGCGAGGGGCGTGTAGTCAGCACCTGCTCTTAAATATATACGAGTGCTATTGTGTCAGCTAAGCCTGGCCTTTGGTATGTTGGGCGGAAATCCCACATTCAAGATCCCACAATCCTCCGGGGCTTATTTTATGGACCCATGCAGCCAATGTGTACACCAACTGTTGTTTCGTGGAAAGTAAAATCAATAGGGTCTATTTTTTCCACCACTGCTTTGCTCAGAAATATGAGATGATGATGTTTCATAAAGAGCTGAGCTGACGGCCGTGCTCCGTCCATCTCTTAAATCCTGACTTCTTTTATGATAATACATACTGAATGCTGTCTGTTTTTTTTGTTTCAAGCTCTAATTTGCTACTGGTCTTACTCTTATTTCAGTGACATTTTGGTTAACCCATTAAGACCCAGTGCTACTTTAAGGTCGGTTCCCAAATTGCATTTTCTCTATATCTAACCTTTCTTAAGTGAATTACCACCATTTATTAATAATATTGTCCTCTGTATTTTTTATTTTATCAATATAAATCTGGTATTTTTCAATATTTAATTCACTGATCATGAAGATGTTCATAAGAGCTCAGATTAAAATTGAGGGTTATTATATCAAGAACAGAGAAAACTGCAGAAAAAGTGACTTTTTCAGAAAATCTATCATTATCTGAACATAAACCAAGTGTCTCCATTCACTGTCATTGATCCAACTCCATGGGTTTTACTGGTGAATCAATGTTGTGGAAGATGACAGTGTTTCCACGTTCTTTTGTTTAACCCATAAAGACCAGCGCTACTTTTATGTCAGTTCTCAAATGAATTTCTCTGTATTTAACCTTTTTTAAGTGATTTATCACTATTTATTGTATTATTATCTTCTTTATTTAGTGCTTTTTTCAGTGTGAATCAGGTATTTTCCTACATTTAATTCACTGATCATGTGGCTGTTCATGAAAACTCTGATTAAAGTTGAGGGTAATTATATTAGAAACAGAGAAAACTGAAGAAATAATGACTTTTTCAGCAAAGATATCATTACATGAAGATAAAAACAGTGGTCTCCATCCACTGTCATTGATCCAACTCAATGGGTTTTACTGGCAAATGAAGATGATGGTGTTTCCACGTTCACCACAGAGCCTCTGAACGTTCAAATGGGTCATATCTGATGACCATGAAAAGATGACAAACTGTATTTTACAACAATTATTTACATGTATTGATGGATGAACAGGTATTAAACAGTTTAGCTCAGCAGATGCTTTTGGTCACTGGTGGATGTTTGGGTCCTTATGGGTTAAACCTGGTATTGATTTAACAGTACTGTACTGATTTACTTCTCTCAGATTTTAGCCACTTTGTTCTTTTCTGCAAATTACATTTTGTTTCTGTGTTTATTATGTTTATATTGTTTATATTTGGGTGCTTCTATGAAACTTGTCCCTAGAAACAGGACATGAGGGCTAAAAATTCAAACCAGATGTAGACTAATGTTATGAAGCAACTTTGGAAGCACTTTGGGTCTATTTTAAAAACAAATATTTACTGAGATAAAAGAGAAACTATTTTTCAGATAAAACACATTTTTATATAATTTTTATATTATTTTTATGCAATAATCTGCATGTAACACAGTAAGAAGGACACAAAAATTACATGCTACAATTTTTTTAAAATATCTTTTTATTCTCTCACAGGTACATTTTGGGAATCAAACTAATCATTCAAGGCAGAGTGTTTCACAGAAATGACCGCTGTTGCAAAATCACTTACGATTTATTTGTGTTTAAATGGGCAGGTTCTGCATGTAACACCAGTGGACACAATGGGTTACACACGAAACCTGGAATGAGACTGAATTCATGAAAAACCCACATGTCTGGATTAGAAAAACCACTAGGATCATCAAATTTAACACAGTGTCTTTATTTATAGCTGTATATAAGACCATTTACAGCCATATTTTCCAGATCAAATGCACTGACACCTAGGTAGCTTTTCCTGTCCCAATTTTGGTCCTATTTCTGGCCCCAGTATTTGATTAAAAATTCATTAATTTTGGGATGGCTCAGAGCAAGAGTATAATTTTTTTGTATTCATCTGAGGTCATCATTAGGTACATCCTGGGGGGGAAATATGTCTAAATTTCTCTTTTATTACTGGGTCTAAAAAAGCTGGCAAAGTGCCAGGTACCAAAATGATCCCAGTTTCATACAAGCACCCAAATATAACATTACATTGGATCCATTACTCCTTAAGGAACTTTTTTGCAGCAACTTCAAAAATTTTTTTTTTCCACATTTAATCTTTCCTAAGTGATATATCACCATTTATTATGGGGAATATCCTGTACATTTGGCATTTTTCACTGAAAATCTGGTATTTTTGCATATGTACTTTGCTGATCATGCAGTTGCTCATAAAAGGTTGGAGTAAGTTCAAAGTTTATAACATCAAAATAGACCAAAAAAAATTGCTTTTTCAACAAGACGTATATTTAACTGGATGTAAAAAGCATCTATAACACCTGACATTTCTCAAAATGCATGGGTTTTTCTGGTGAATTAATATTTCAGAGGATGACAGTGTTTCCACATTCACTGCAGTCTTTGAACGTCATGGGTCATATCTGATGTCAGTGAAAAGCTGAGAAACTGCATTTTTCCTTGATTACTTGTATGTCTAGAGTGGATTAGTGGATAAAAAGTCAGTAAACATTTTAGATCAGTAGATTGTTTTGGTCACCTGTGGTTATATATGCCCCTGCCATCTGTTTGCAAATTCAGTGAAAACTAAGCTAACATGACTGTCTTTTTGTAGGAACCAGGGGATTTTCCATCTTTTTCTGGCTCTTTATTACAGTATATTGCATTATGTTTATTTGATGATCATCATCTATGTCCTTCATGCTCAGAACAACAATGTTTAATCCTTTCCCAAGTACAAGAATAAGATGTTTTGATGCTCTGATGATGGACGCGTAGAGCGCTGTCTGACACATCAGTCAACTGTGATGAGATCTTGTTAATGTGAAGGCCATAGCATATGTTTCGCATCATTTTCATCATCCATTGTTTGATCCGTCAGTAGGTAATGATGGGGGTATTGTCATCATGGAAAAGTTTTTTTTCTTTTGTCACCTGTCTGTATTTAGCCAGGCAATTATCGTTTTAGATAAGCGCATGTTTATCATCCAGACACTTGTGTATTGTATTGTGATGTGTCATCCTCACTACAGCCATGAGGACACACTCTCACCCCTCCTCTTAAATGCATGTTGGGAGGGAGGGTCCAGAACTGAAGGATATATGGAGACCTCATGGTTTGGCATCCAATAAACTTGCACGTGCAGAGGAAAACAACATTATATGGCACTTAACAGACAGTAAACAATACTTTTCTATTCTATTCTATTCTATTCTATTCTATTCTATTCTATTCTATTATATTATATTATATTATATTATATTATATTATATTATCTCTGCATGGAATGTCCTGCAAAACAACTTAAGTCTATCTGAACTTGTTACTTTAGGTGAATTTAAAGCTATTGTAAAGGAGCGTGAAATCAATGAGCTTGGCCAATGTAACTGTTTTTGAACTTGCACAAATGATTGTTTTGTAATTATCAGTTGTAAGTATTTTGTATTATGTGTAGATGATATCTTGTCTTGTCAGAAACTGTGTGTTATCCTGCTTTTTTTTTTGGCCAGGTCACACTTGGAAAAGAGATTTGTAATCTTAATGACATTTTTATCTGGTTAAAAAAAGGATATATATTCTATTCTATTCTATTCTATTCTACTGTAATGTGATGTAATGTGATGTGATGTGATGTAAAATTTTTAAGAAATATGAGCTCTTGTGATATTTGATGTTGTGTTTCTCTTATTTTTACCACGTAGTATAACACTCCTTATCTTTTCCCATTTTATCACCACCGCTGAAGTACAAAGAAAGTCTGCAGACTGTGATCAATAATCCAGGACCCCTCTTGTGTTAAGGGACATTATTCTCCAGATGTTTCATCCAGTTATGTACCAGTGTTTGCATTAAAGAATGTGATCCTGGCAATCCTAAAAACACTTCCACTAACCAACAGAGCCCTGCTGGATGTATGAATACCTGTGTGACAGGTTTACATCAGGGCCCATTCTTCAGCTGATCTGTGGGGAGCCACCAGATGTCCAACAACAGATTAGTGGAGCTTTACAGGGGCCATGATGTCTCCTCAGTTTCACCCACCGAAATAGCCGCAACATAAAGCTCCCATATTGTCACCAGTGTAAACAGTGGGAGGTAGTAAAAAGACTAAACAAAGGATAAGATTCCATCCTCAATGACACAATGTTCTTTAAAAGTTTTCATCTGTTAAAGCTTTTCTGTAACTGTAACCTGAGTTTAACCTTTTATATGACAGAGCGAGTAAGTAAGTATCCTCAGTGCAGTAAAATGATTAAGTCCTAACTGCCTTATTAATAGTATAATAATAGTATACTTTATCATTACTGTGTCTACCTCTTGAATCACATAGTCACTGCTTAGGTAAAAGAACCTTTAAAATAAACTCGATGATCCCCGTGTCCCCATATCTTGTGCATGGTGCTGCAGCTGTTGCATTTCAGAAAATAAATATAAACATCATATAGACATGGAGTTGGAGAGTTAATGCTTCACATATACAATAATAAAGTAGGAAAAAGTTTGAAGAATTTGCATGAACATGGTTAGAATATGTTAATTTAAGATTCCTAAATGTGGGTTTAAGTTTGACTGTCTCACTGTACTGTATAATGTGAAATTGGAGAGAATTCATATTATTTAAATCTTTCACTTAATAAAACAGACTGCAGGTTATCTTAACAAATATTAAGTTGAATTAAGTGTATTTAAATCATTTATTTATTACATTTGAACCCGTAGAGACCCAGCGCCATTTTTTGTAGCAGCTCCCAAATAAATTTTTCTGTATTTTTAACCTTTCTTAAATGACTTATCACCATTTATTCTAATAATATGCTCTGTATTTGGCAATTTGAAGTGAAAATCAGGTATTTTCCTGTATTTAATTCACTGATAATGTACATGTTCATAAAAGCTCAGATCAAAATTGTGGGTTATTTAATCAGAAACAGTGGAAACTGAAGAAAAAGTGACTTTTTCAGTACAGTATATCATTAATTGAACATAAACCCAGTGTCTCCATCCACTGTCATTGATCCAGTTCCTTTGGGTTTTACTGGTGAATCAATGTTGTAGAAGATGACGGTGTTTCCATGGTAACTATGGTGCCTCTGAACATCCATGATGACCATGAAAAGATGACAAACTGCATTTTACACTAATTATTTTCATGTATTGATAGGATTAAGGGATCCACAGGTATTAAACATTTTAGATCAGTAGATGGTTTTGGTCTCCAGTGGCTGTTTGGGTCTTTATGGGTTAAATAATTTCAGAAATAAAAATCTAAATTAACTATATGATGCTGAGTAGACTTTCATGGTGGAGGAAGGAAATTCCTCCGACGGACTCACCACCCATCGAGGGAATCATAGGGGCCGGGTGCAGTGTGGATTGGGTGACAGTCGAAGGCAGGGAGCCCGACAACCCGATCCCCGGACACGGAGTCTAGCTCTTGGGACATGGAATGTCACTTCGCTGAGGGGGAAGGAGCCAGAGCTTGTGAGGGAGGTTGAGAGATACCGTCTAGATATAGTCGGGCTCACCTCCACACATAGCTTGGGCTCTGGAACCCAACCCCTCGAAAGGGGCTGGACTCTCCACTTCTCTGGCGTTGCCCGCGGTGAGAGGCGGCGGGCTGGTGTGGGCTTACTCATAGCCCCTCAGCTCAGCCGCCATGTGTTGGAGTTCACCCCGGTGAACGAGAGGGTCGCGTCCCTACGCCTTCGGGTTGGGGACAGGTGCCTCACTGTTGTTTCGGCCTACGGGCCGAACAGCAGTGCAGAGTACCCGGCCTTCTTGGAGTCTCTGGGAGGGGTGCTGGATGGTGCTCCGACTGGGGACTCCATTGTTCTCCTGGGCGACTTCAATGCCCACGTGGGCAACGACAGTGAGACCTGGAGGGGGGTGATGGGGAGGAACAGCCTCCCTGATCTGAACCCGAGTGGTGTTCTGTTACTGGACTTCTGTGCTAGTCACAGTTTGTCCATAACAAACACCATGTTCCAACACAGGGATGTCCATAAGTGCACTTGGCACCAGGACACCCTAGGCCGGAGGTCGATGATCGACTTCATTGTCGTATCATCAGACCTCCGGCCGCGTGTTTTGGACACTCGGGTGAAGAGAGGGGCAGAGCTGTCAACCGATCACCACCTGGTGGTGAGTTGGATCCGCTGGCGAAGGAGGAAACCGGACCGACTCGGCAGGCCCAAACGTGTTGTGAGGGTCTGTTGGGAACGTCTGGCGGAACCCGATGTCAGTGTGGTCTTCAACTCCCACCTCCGGGAGAGCTTCTCCCAGATCCCGGGGGAGGCTGGGGACATTGAGTCCGAGTGGACCATGTTCTCCACCTCCATTGTCGAAGCGGCTGCTCGGAGCTGTGGTCGCAAGGTCTCCGGTGCCTGTCGTGGCGGCAATCCCCGAACCCGGTGGTGGACCCCGGAAGTAAGGGATGCCGTCAAGCTGAAGAAGGAGTCTTATCGGGCCTTGTTGGCCCGTGGGACTCCCGAGGCAGCTGATGGGTACCGGAAGGCCAAGCGTGCTGCAGCCCAGGCGGTTGTGGAGGCAAAAACTCGGGTCTGGGTGGAGTTTGGGGAGGCCATGGAGGAGGACTATCGGTCGGCCTCGAGGAAATTCTGGCAAACCATCCGGCGCCTCAGGAGGGGAAAGCAGTGCGCCACCAACACTGTTTACAGTGGAAGTGGGGAGCTGCTGACCTCGACTGGGGATGTTGTCGGGCGGTGGAAGGAATACTTCGAGGATCTCCTCAATCCCACTGCCACGTCTTCCATAGAAGAAGCAGAGGCTGAGGTCTCAGAGGTGGACTCGTCCATCACCCAAGCTGAAGTCACCGAGGTGGTTGGCAAGTTCCTCGGTGGCAGGGCACCGGGGGTGGATGAGATTCGCCCTGAGTACCTTAAGTCTCTGGATGTGCAGGGACTGTCTTGGTTGACACGTCTCTGTAACATCGCGTGGCGGTCGGGGACAGTACCTCTGGATTGGCAGACCGGGGTGGTGGTTCCCATTTTTAAGAAAGGGGACCGGAGGATGTGCTCCAACTATAGGGGGATCACACTCCTCAGCCTCCCGGGGAAAGTCTATTCCAGGGTACTGGAGAGGAGGATCCGACCGATAGTCGAACCTCGGATCCAGGAGGAACAATGCGGTTTTCGTCCTGGTCGTGGAATGCTGGACCAGCTCTATACTCTCCATCGGGTGCTCGAGGGTTCATGGGAGTTCGCCCAACCAGTCCACATGTGTTTTGTGGATCTGGAGAAGGCGTTCGACCGTGTCCCTCGTGGTATCTTGTGGGGGGTGCTTCGGGAGTATGGGGTCCGGGGCCCTTTGCTAAGGGCAGTCCGGTCCTTGTATGACCGAAGCAGGAGCCTGGTTCGCATTGCCGGCAGTAAGTCAGACCTGTTCCAGGTGCATGTTGGACTCCGGCAGGGCTGCCCTTTGTCACCGGTTCTGTTCATAATTTTTATGGACAGAATTTCTAGGCGCAGCCAAGGGCCGGAGGGGGTCCAGTTTGGGGACCACAGGATTTCATCTCTGCTTTTTGCAGATGATGTTGTCCTGTTGGCCTCATCGAACCTGGACCTTCAGCGTGCACTGGGGCGGTTTGCAGCCGAGTGTGAAGCGAGCGGGATGAGGATCAGCACCTCCAAATCCGAGGCCATGGTTCTCGACCGGAAAAAGGTGGTTTGCCCTCTCCGGGTCGGTGGGGAGTCTTTGCCCCAAGTGGAGGAGTTTAAGTATCTCGGGGTCTTGTTCACGAGTGAGGGAAGGATGGAGCGTGAGATTGACAGACGGATTGGTGCAGCGTCTGCAGTGATGCAGTCGCTGTACCGGTCGGTTGTGGTGAAGAAGGAGCTGAGCCGAGAGGCGAAGCTCTCGATTTACCGGTCAATCTACGTTCCTACCCTCACCTATGGTCATGAGCTTTGGGTCATGACCGAAAGGACAAGATCCCGGATACAAGCGGTCGAAATGAGTTTCCTCCGTCGGGTGGCTGGGCGCACCCTTAGGGATAGGGTGAGGAGCTCAGTCACCAGGGAGGAGCTCGGAGTAGAGCCGCTGCTCCTCCGCGTCGAGAGGGGCCAGCTGAGGTGGCTCGGGCATCTGTTTCGGATGCCTCCTGGACGCCTCCCTGGGGAGGTGTTCCGGGCATGTCCCACCGGGAGGAGACCTCGGGGAAGACCCAGGACACGTTGGAGAGACTATGTCTCTCGGCTGGCCTGGGAACGCCTCGGGATCCCCCCGGAAGAGCTGGAGGAGGTGTCTGGGGAGAGGGAAGTCTGGGCATCCCTGCTTAGACTGTTACCCCCGCGACCCGGCCCCGGATAAGCGGAAGAGAATGGATGGAAGGAAGGAAATTGATTTACTTTAGTCATTTTTAAGTCAGTGATATCAGTTATTTTGAATTTCCACCTGATTTTCACCTTTTCGTTCCCTTTCTGAACCGCTCACTCCTCCAGAAGGTTGTGGTGGTACTGGAGCCTGTCATGGCTAACAATAGGGTACATGGGGTACAGCCTGGGTGTGTTGCTAGTACATTGCAGATACCTGAATTCACTCATTCTTAGAAAAAAAAAAAACTTTTTGATAAATAATGTTGCTTTCAAAAATATTTACATGTGCTTTATTCATTTTTTATGAGATATTAATCTAATGTATATAAATGTTATTAATCTTATTTAATGTCCGAGTAAGTAACACACTAGTAACCACCATGACATATTTTGACAGTGAGTTGCGTTTTCTTTTGGATGTTGTTATAAATTGAGTATTTGTTGCAAGTGCAGATTTGGCTGATATACAGTATATCCAGACTGTTTGGGGAAATCCCTACTACTGGGGTTTTACAATAAAAATGAAAGTCCTTCAAGTTTCAAATTTGTCCAAGACTGAGACAAGACTAAGTTAAACTAGAAGCACTCGGAGAGCGCAGACCTCCGCCAAGGCTGATCAGTGGCCCCCCCCGTGGGCCCCCCCACCCCCGATCACCACCAAAATTTAATCATTTCTTTCTTATCCCATTTCCAACAAACCCTGAAAATTTCATCAAAATCTGTCCATAACTTTTTGAGTTATGTTGCACACTAACGGACAGACAAACAAACAAACCCTGGCAAAAACATAACCTCCTTGGCGGAGGTAATAAAACTGATTCTGTGATAATACCAAACCTTAAACAAGTGGTTTGAGTGCTACAAAACTATTATACTGTAACAGGTTATGAGATGTGTTGATCCTGTAAAAGAACATCTTTAACACAGTTCTTCAGTTTGTGTTTTCCAGCAAAGAAGGCCGTCAGTGTTTCTATGTGTTTATGTGATCACCTGGTTGATTACTTGGTTTTTAATGACCAGAGGCACATGGTCAGTTTCACAGGTCAAAGATCATTTCCTGTGTTTTGGTGACATTTGTGAGATGATTAGTGAGACGTCACTTCAAGATGATGTCTGTCACATCATCGTACACATGCATGTGCACGGCCTGGTGGAGGAACAGTATCAGAGTTACAGTGTCATTACAATACTGTGTATCTTCCAACACTCATTCCTATGCAACATAAAATGTAGGCCTATAGGTGATGTCACACAGCCTTGGAGAGCCCATTCATTGTATTCTATATAGTTCTATAAACAGGGTACTCCTATTTCCACATACTATGATATGTATTCACTAGGGCTGTCAAAATGAATGCATTAACGCAGATTAATCCATCATCATAATTAATCTGATTAAAAATTTTAATGTAATTAACCCGTCTGCAGTGTAGAATGACTATGAACGTCTCTGGCGACACATTTGGGGCAGTTTGTCCAAGTAGAGTTACTGTTGCAAATGTCTAAGTGGGCAGTCGATCCAGTAGTGACAGGCAGATGAACCATCCCATAAAGATGGAAGAGGTTAAACAGCATGTTGGCCCTCTGGATGGAAATATGAGGACAAAAAAAACAAGATGGAACAGTTGTTTCAAGTTGTTTTGTTGAAACTGTTGAAGGTGTTTAATAAACATGTTAAGTGCATATATCAGTCCCTCCAGGATTTCGCAGGATTTTTTTTTTTTTTTTTTTGATTGTTGTGGCCTAAAATGCCTGATTTTGCGGCAGCTTTTCCAAAAAATTGCGGTGAAAGTTGCAATGATTTGAGGCTTCTTTTATTAAAGTCACAGGAACATGGGCATTAGCAAATTACCTAGAACAGTCTTTTTTGAGTTTTTAGCCTTAAAAAGCACCAGGAAGCAATGATTTTAAACAAAACAGGCTTTTTTTCATTCATTCATTTATTTGTTTTGACCAGCCAATGAGAGCGCAGTGTCACAGAACGTCAGCCAATGAGAGCATAGCATCACAGAACACCAGCCAATGAGAGTGCGTCGTCACAGAACACCAGCCAATGAGAGCGCAGCGTCACAGAACGTCAGCCAATGAGAGCATAGCATCACAGAACACCAGCCAATGAGAGTGTGTCGTCACAGAACGCCAGCCAATGAAAACGCAGCGTCACAGAACTTCAGCCAATGAGAGCACAGTGTCACAGAACATCAGCCAATGAGAGTGCAGCGTCACAGAACATCAGCCAATGAGAGCGCAGCATCACGGACAGCCAGCCAGTGAGAGCGCAGCGTCACAGAACTTCAGCCAATGAGAGCACAGTGTCACAAAACATCACTTTCATCCAAATACATGCAGTACGTATTCCCTTCTTTCTTGAGTCTGTTTGCCCATGCAAAATTAAACGCGATTAATATATATGAAAAATTAATATTTAGTCGTGATTAATCAAAATTAATCCACAGCAACCCTGTGATTAATCTGATTAAAATTGTAATAATTTCAGAGCACTAATATTTACTGCTGCTACCAATTCTCCTCATAAAAGCATCACAAATGTATTAATGGTAACAACTGTATTATAACTGTAAGATAAGAGATGTCAGAGCATTCACAGCAAACACTAAGACAAGAAGGTACCCACTTTTAAAATGTAGAATGTTTGTTAGTGTTGGACTCTCTCTCTCTCTCTCTCTCTCTCTCTCTCTCTCTCTCTCTCTCTCTCTCTCTCTCTCTCTCTAAGTGTGTGAATGTGTGTGAGTGTGTGTGGTAGATGTGAATAGGCTTTTATTTTATATATACTGTAGCCTAAATGTTTTTCTCTATTGAATATCCCAACCAGGGACAGGAGTTAATAAATAAATAAATAAATAAATAAATAAATAAATGTATACATACATACATACATACATACATACATACATACATACATGTAAAACTGTAAAGCACTATTTTTCAGCTTTTATTTTTTTACATTTTATTTTGAAACCGGAAAAGGAGAGGAGAAAAGTAGTTGCCACGGCAACATGTAAACTGTGCTAATGAACAAGGCTAACGCTTAGCCTACAGGACTACTCATTGGCTTTTAGTGTCCTTTAACCACAGGGTTTAAAGAATATTCTGTGAAACTGGATTTATTTCTCAGTGTTTCTAAACCTGTTGCCTTTTTTAACGACGTTTGACAGAGTCGGTTCCTTAAATAAATAAGCTAATAAATAATTTAGTCCGCTGTCATGTCGGAGCAAACACAAACCCAAGAACAGAGTGTAAAAGAAGAGGATGAGGAGGAGGAAAACACGGACAACATTCAAGTACACGGACAGGACACGGAAAATGAACCGCCAGAGGACGACAAAGAGCTGGAGAGGCAGCGAGAGGAGCCGCAGGAGGACCCGGCCACAGGTGAGTGTTTGTCCGGTGAAGACAGGTGAGCAGTGGGCGGAAGTGAGGATGGTCCGGGGAACTCAGAAATATGTGTTTCTTTGATTTTATAAATGGCAGAAAACAGCAAAAATCCAGTCATAAGTGTATTATCCCTTACACTATTTATTCTCCAGTATTAGTATATTCCACATAATGATCCATAGATGAGAACTGAAGAGACACTAAACATTAAAACGCCCCTTTTGTCCTTTTTCATGTCCTATCTGGAAATAACCCCTGTGCCAGGCACAAAAAAAAAAAAAAAAAAAAAAGTGGTCGGATTGTTAAAGATTTGTATTTTGGACTCTAAGATTTGTTTTTTTTAATTTGCATCCTAATTTAATTCATTACAATTAAAAATGTACCATTTAGGTGCCAGTTTTGATCATATACCAGTAACTACTTTATTAAAAACTTTGACTTTGGTGCAGTATTAGTTTTTGTATAATGTCACACTGAACAAAATAGTTTGATTGCTATGCTTTTGAAGCTACAACACAAACAGATCAACCTGTAAATGCTAAGGCCAGAAAAACAGATGTTACAGACTCAACAGCAACAGGTAGCTTAAGGTCCAGTGTTAACAGAACTACTGCTACTTGAAGTCACAGATCTAGAGTCTCTTGCAGACTTTGTATCTTTTGACGTTTGTCTGTGTGTCTGGTTGCAGTGAAGGTGGTGCTGGTGCCAGAGGGTCATGTGATGACTGTAGCCTTTGCTATTGGTCTCAGCATTCAAGAGCTGAAATGTCACCTGGCCTCAGAGCTCCGAGTTCCTGCAGAGGTGCTGCAGATTTCTCTTGATGGTAAGTCCATGTCTCCAGCAACAAATACTGAGATGATGGTGGACGGTGAAGGATTTGATTCAAGATATGCTCTTGTGCAGTCATTGCACTCACACTCAGAAGAAGGTACTTTCTTTCCTGTTATTTTTTTGCATGAGCTGGCAATAAAGTGTGATCTGTTTAGATGCACTAAGTCACAAGTACAGACAAACTTAACATGCTTGAAAGAAAAGAGCTAAATGGATTAAGGAGTTATTAAAGCTGATGTCCAGCTGATGAAATGAGATTTGAGCCAGGTGTGGAGGTACTCTGACTTAGAAAAACACTCTTCTACTGATGTGAATCATGTTTTACAGAAAAGAGATCTATGAAGACTTTTGATCAAGAATTGTTGATTTGAAGACTGTTACAACATAGGTATTCACCAGTCCATACTTAAGCCACATAGCTATAATTCTAAGGACAGAACACAGAATGCTCAGTGAGGTTAAAAAAAAAAAAAAGAAAAAAGTGGGTGCCAGGCACAACAAACCCCACCCCTCGGACATATTGTAGCTTATTTTGCCATCGATCCAACTGTGGTCATCATGTCTATGTGTGTGCTGATGTCAGCATATCAATTGCCTCTATATATGTGCCAAGTGCAAAGTAAATTGAGACAAAAATTATGTTTTTTTTAGACATGTGAAATTTCGCCCATTACAAGTAAATATGAGAAGAAAAAAGATTTTAAAAATTCATAATAAATTTGAACTTTGACCTACTTTTCCAAAATGTAATGACTTCTATTCTGGGTCACTGGTTTTCTATGAACCCAATTTGGTATAAATTCAAGCAATAGTTTTGCTGCTAGAGTGTTAACAAACAAACAAACCGAACCGAAAACAATATCCCTTGCGTCCCCTTTGGGGTTAATAAATAAAAATAACGTCACAGCAGAAGGGTTGAAGGAATCAAATGAACAGGTTAACATCCGTGTGTAGAGGTCATTTCAAAGGGTTCACATACTTCCTCTTGCCACTGTAAATGTCTGTACTTTCACATTTTAACTGCTATAATAATTGCCTCATACTTCCTGTTTATTATAATCTAATATATCTACTTTGTTTTTTGTTTTTTTTTTTACAAGCTCTTCCAAATATAACAGCATGTGTCCGACTATCTACAGAAGATTTACCAGTTTGTACTTGTTTTTTCAGGCAGGGTAGTAGAGGAGCAGCAGAGCCTTATGGAGCTTGGGGTCCGGCCTCATGGCTCCACCCGGATAGAGATGAGCTCCATCGACCCAAACACTCACCCACTCCGTCCTGTTCGGCCTCCGGAGCAGGATAACATGCCAGACGTCATCACTGTCCGAGTCCAACCAGGTCTGAACATGTCTATTTCTGTACTTACTGTGTATCTATAGAATCTTCAAAATTCTGAATAACAGCAACTCTTCCACAAACTCAGTTCTGTAACAACGTCTCATGTTTTAATTACTAAACATGAAACTTTTACACACCGGTTTCTCTCTCTCTCTCTTTCCAGGTGACGGAGTCTTCCAGGAGGTGGTGGTGGAGATCGAGCGCCCCCCCTCAGCAGAAAGCTTTCCTGGGTGGATACAGACATCGACTGACAAATGCGGAGTATCACCATGCCACCACCCAGACCCTGCCCAGGAGGAGACCGGATAAAGGTGTGATCATCTTTAACCGTGAAACACAGGTATACTGCAGAGCTTCAACACAAATGATAACATAAAACACACACATGTACACATGAGATAAACCCTGAAAGTGAATGAAACCAGTCCAGTGGTTTAAAGCTCAGCATGTGGGGTGTAAAGTAAAGTAAAGTAAAGTAAATTTTATTTATAGAGCACTTTTCACAGACAGAGTCACAAAGTGCTTTATCAATTCAAATCAGAATGTGTATTTAATGTGGGTGTATTTAAAGGTCACTCCTTACAACAAAACATAGCATTCTCATTCAGCCATGAAACAATGCACGAATCTATATGTGCAGATTAAGCAGTTTAATTACAGCTAGAGGGAAAGAAAGAGTAAATGAGCTTATTTAATACGATGACAGAAGAAGAATACCAGGACAACACCTCCCTGTTGAGCATTCATTTTAATTAGCATGATTCTGACTTTAATCTTCAATACATCCATAAAATGTGCACATTGTTAGTAGATAATGGAAGTCTGAGTCATAAACATACCAGGGGATTTACATATATCACTGATGCATTCACTGTTTCATTTATTCACATAGAAATTCACATTTAACCAATAATATAAACGTTGGTATGTTTAAAGACATGGTATGAATCTGATATGAAAAACAAACAAAACAAGTGTGCCAGGCACAACAAACCCCGCCCCTCACACGTATTGTAGCTTATTTTGGCATCGATCCAGCTGATGTCATCATGGTCTATGTGTGGTGATGTCAGCATATCAATTACCTCTATATATGTGCAAAGTTTGAAGTAAGTTGAAACCAAATTTATGTTTTTACAGACATTTGAAATTCGTCCATTATAAGTAAATGGGAGAAGAAAAAAGATTTCAAAAATTCAGAAAACATTTAAACTTTGACCTACTTTCCCTAAAATGTAATCACGTGTATTTTGGGTCACTGGCAATCTATAAACCCAATTGGTATGAATTCAACCAATAGTTTTGCTGCTAGAGTGTTAACAACAAAAGAAACAAAAAAAAAATAAACCAAAAAATTACCCCTTACCCCCCCTTCGTGGGGCATGGTAAAAAAATAGCCTGGTTCCAAAGCCAAAAGCTTGAAACTTTAATTCTGTTATGAAAAATTCAGGTTAAAAAAGTCATTAACCTATTACAAATGTCAAGCAGATGTGTTAAGTATGATGGTATTAATTTGACCAAGCAGGAAACCAAAATGTAAAATTCTTAAAATCAGACATCACCTCTGCTGTTGAGGCATAACCTGTAGTTTATTACATCTACAGCAGGTGTGATTGATATTACTGACCTGTTCTTTTTTATGGACATTAGCTCATCAGCCAGGTCTTATAAATTTGTGGTAGGACAATACAAGCTTGGCTTCTTCCTACATTTTGGACATAAAATGTTGTTAGAGAGCCACAATGAAGTAGTTGTGGACTCTGTGTGACATTTTGGTGCTTTTCTTTGTTTATTTATTTCCTTCATTAATCCGGAGTGTTCCATTTAAATTTGTCATTTCTCTTTGCCTTTTGTTCACCTTTATATTTTATTCCTACTTATGTTTAAAATAAAGTTTATCACCATCATTTGATAGATTGAATATAATCCCATTCCAAAATATTATGATAATATAATTTTGGGATAATGTCATATGATGTCCCCACTGAAGATTCACATCTTTTTCCTGGAATTTAAAGTCCATTTTCACAAGAACTTTAACAACTAACCTCCCGAGAAGTTGGTTTACAGAGTTACTAGGCAACTCTTTAGAATCTGGAGCACTTCATTGTCATCAGATGACAGTATCAGTGGTGTTATTCTTAACAAAGTTATCTGGATAACTAAACAAATGTGCTTCATGGAACAGAGACAAAACTGCTCTGAGTTCCAGTTGAAATTTTAATACCTTCAAACTAATCCAGCTATGGGAATGAATGCTTGGAAATGAAATTCAGGGATCTTCTGGGAATAAAAATCCATTATTAAGGGCTTATGACAGCTGCTGGTTTCAGTCCGCACTGTGCGTATGGAAAATACCTGGTCCAACATCTGCTGTCAAGCCATGTCACAACCATAACCTCAGCCTTTGTCACTACGTTAGAGGCAGGGAAAAAGCCTCTTTTGGATGAGAAATATGGAGTTAAGGAAGTCAACTTTTACCTACATCAATATACATGGTAAATTTCCAGAAAACTACTGAAATTTGCTATCCTTTTAGTCCTACTGATTGGTTTACCTTAATAAGAATAAAAAAATGTAATGAATGAAAAATCTAAATATTATTACAAATATGTACAGTAATATTAGAGTGTTTCTGTCCTATTTTTTTTTTACCCATGTTACAAAAAACTTTTGCCAAAGAACATAAAAAACACAGATCTGAAAACATTGACATGAATCAATAATAGAAACAGACACATTTATCAGACATTTCCAAAGTTTTCAAAGGCAAGATTTAAAAAGATGACAGCTTCAGTGAAGAAAAATATAATCAAATAAACCCTAATCCTCCTCAAATATTTATGCTCTGGGTAAAAAAAATATCAATGAATGGTCTGATTTTCCTCATCAGAGTTTAGGACATTTATGTTCACTGTCTCAGGGAAGGTGTTGTATCCTTTGTTCATTATTATTTATTTATGGGTTATATTTCATGATTTACATTCAGATAGTTTAAATATATTAGATAGATAGATAGATAGATAGATAGATAGATAGATAGATAGATAGATAGATAGATAGATAGATAGATAGATAGATAGATAGATAGATAGATAGATAGATAGATAGATAGATAGATAGATAGATAGATAGATAGATAGATAGATAGATAGAGTTAAAAGTAAAGTTACTTCTACATGATTTATTACTGATATGCTATGTTCACATTTAGACCACTAGGGGGTGTTTTTGTTTACATGTCAGTTGAGACGAGGTCAAAGTTTGAACCGTAGAAGGAGGAAGTGCCAGTTGAAAAACAGAGAGGTTATTTATGTGCCGTTAGTCATCATTCATGTGCTGTTGATCATCGTTTTTTAATGTACTGTGATAGTCTTTTCATCAGTTAAAACCAGGAAGACAGCGACAAGTCCTGCTTTGTTTTTTCATAGAAGGTGCAGCTAAGTCCTACTACCATTTACCAAGAACTGATATATACCAGTATCCATGAAGCCCAGTGTTTGGTTCTGATACATCTCTCTGCCCTTGTGTCCTTGTGTGTTATCTCTTTACCATAATGGCACAAGTTTCACCAAAAAAAAAATACATGTAAAAAATGTACAGAAGCAAACTACTCACAATATTCATCCATTATTCTTTTATTATTAATCAAAAAAAAAAAAAAAAAATTTCAATTTTCAAATAATATCTACATGATCATAGGAAATATGAACTAGTCCAAGGCAGAACAACACACAACATCAAAACCCCACCCACCCAAAGGCTCAGAGAGAAGGAAGAATAAAGAAATAAATATATTAAAAAAATAATAATAATAAAATAAAGAGAAAAAGAGGGCACACAGTTAAAAACTAATTCCTTATTCTGTTGTTAAAAATTGAATTACAGTTTATAATTTGGAAATTTGCTCAGCCCAAAAAAAAAAAAAACAGACTTTCAGAATGTATTGTTTCAGTGGCTAAATTGCAGAGACATTTAAACAAAAGCGACTTCAGTGTGTCTCATTATCAGATGGAGGTATGACTCACCCTCACCTTTACTCTGTGTCATGCACCACATATTTTGCTAATGATGATGCTCAGGTCATTACTGATGTTCATACATGAAGACACACGAGGCTGCGGTAATGAGACGTCCTCAGCTGCGTGTTGCTGTGTGGTGTTGTCAGTGTTACATGTATGATGAGCTGACCTGTCACCTACTGCAAACACTGTTTACACACTACAGCGTCTCATCATCCTGTCCTCCCACCATTTATTTCATACGACACAAACTCACAAAGGAATCTGTATCATCTATAGTCACACAGGGGAGCTTGTGCTTTTAATATTCCATTTAAGTATTATCATTACCAGCATTTAAAATTTAATGATAGGACCATTTTAAGAAAGGAGGCCACAAGGAAAGGAATCAGAAATGAGATTGTGCAGCTATTAACCCGTAAAGACTCAGAGTTACTTTTGTGTCAGTTCCCAAATGAATTTTTCTCTCTGGCCAACATTTCTTAAGTGATTTATCACCGATTATTATAATATTATCCTCTGTATTTTGCATTTTTCACTGTAAATCATGTATTTTCTTTTATTTAATTTCCTATATTTAATTTAGATGCTCATGAAAATGCAGAGTAAATTCAAAGGTTATTATATCAAAACAGAGAAAACTGAAGAAAAAGCAACTTTTTCAACAAAGATATCATTAACTCAGTGGTTTCCAACCTTTTTTGGCTCGTGACCCCATTTTAACATTACAAATTTCTGGTGACCCCAGACATTCAGAACAGAGACTTTTTTTTGGCTAAAATTAATTTGTTTTTGATCATGTAATAGTTTGCTATACTATGTTGCAAATAAACGTTAATTTTAGACAACATTTAGACTATATAATGTACATTTTATGAATAAGTTTTAATTTTTTAATTTTTTTAAAATAAATTATTAGAAAATTCAGGCGACCCCAGACATTCAAAATGGCGACATTTGATTTGCTAAAATTCATTTGTTTTTGATCGTGTAATAGTTTGCTATAATATGTTGCAAATAAACATTCATTTTAGGAAACATTTAGGCCATATAATGTAAATTTTTACTAGTAAGTTTTAATTTTTTATCAATTACTAGAAATTTCAGGCGTCCCCATTTGAATTCCAGGCGACCCCACGTGGGGTCCCGACCCCAAGGTTGAAAATCACTACATTAACTGAACATAAAACAAACATACCCGACCACTGTCATTTATAAGACTCCATGGGTTTTACTGGTGAATCAATGTTGTAGAAGATGATAGGGTTTCCATGGTAACTGCGGAGCCTCTAAACATCCAAATGGGTCATATCTGATGACCATGAAAATACAAAAACTGTATTTTACACCAATTATTAACTTGTATTGATAGGACTAATGGATCAACAGGTATTAAATAGTTTAGTTCAGTCGATGCCTTTGGTCACTAATGGAGGTTTGGGTCTTTATGGTTGATTGCCATGTTATGATGGGTATTTTTAAAATGTATTCATTACTGATGTCATTGTAATGTTTCATTTAGATTACGGAAGTGACTCTGTTTAAGTGTAACTGTGAATTGATTTTTCATTCATTCAAAACACTTAGCTACTTAAAGTGGACTTAATCCATGAACGGCTAAGTAGTTGGTCATTTGACCAAACATTCAACCTTAGTGGAACAAAAATAAACGTCAAAATGTTAACCCTTCAGGTGCCGGAGTTGAAAAAAAAAAAATGCAGTTTTGATGTCAAGATTTCAGGCTATGTTGGTAATTTTTAGTAAAACTGAACTTTGAACATATTTACATGGACGTTTTCTTTGTGTTTTTGTTTTTTTTTTTTTTTCATCTTATTCCTAAAATAAATGAACTTAAACACCGTAGAAAGCAAATGCAGTAAATTTTGGTAGCTTTTTATCCAAGCAGCAGAGTAGCCAAATCTGTCTTTATCTATCAAAACTAAAACTAAATAAACTTTACCTACTTACTTACTAAACCACACCTTTCATACTCAGTTTTCTCCTTCACTTTGAATAGAAACATGCCCTGAGATGGTGTTAGGATTGAAGGGGCACATGTCCACCATTTATAGGTTTGGAGGTGGTAACACGACTTGGTAACTCTATCTGGAGCTATGGTCTGTTTTCCAGTTATGTTGCTCGTCAAAATATTGCAACTTTGGCACTTAAAGGTTAATTCGAGTTTGCAGTTAAGTTTTTAGAGATGGGAAAAAGCCTTTTTTTTTAGGAAAGCATTGGGTGACCTGTACAATAATACTGCAGTCTCTTTTTTGCCACCTATGGATGTGAGGTAAACCTTGTATTCCTGCCCTGGCTGTGTGAAAACTTCATCCTCTCATGTGCACACGCATTCCTTACTTTGGCACAGGTACCCTTTTGCACTTTTTTCAAGTGCAAAAATATAGAGTATTCTTTTAGATTTCAGAATGAACACAGACAATAAAATAATCCCTTTAACACAATGTAATTATTTCAGTATGTAGCATTCTGGTTTGCATCTTCAGTTGTACCTAAACTAAAAACAGTAACTCATATTTTGTATTATAAATGTAATATCATATGTATTCTGTTACTCTCCAATGCCACAATGCCCATAAAATGAAGCCACTCTTTTTCTATAATTCAAACTAAGTTTTGGGTTTCAAGATTAAGGTTGAAGATTATAAAGATCCAAGACTGATATTGTCCATGGAGAAATGGACATTTGACACATTTAATATAACATTCAATCATTTAATTAGGTTAGGGAGTGGAACTAGACCAAAACCTTCCTGAAAAATGATCTGCGTTGGTCTCTGACTTTAAAAGTCATTAATAAAAATCCTTGACTAAAACCTTTTTAGGCTCCTGGAGCACCATTAATCTATGTCACAACAAGCCTGGGAATGGAAGGATGTTCTCACCAGTTCATTTTGTCTGCATCGAACCTCAATTAACAGCCTTGTGCCTCTGACCTTGAGATGTTCACAGCCATCCTGCTCATTTGCATTACACCACTCATCTCTATCAGTATAAAGAGGAGCAGGAAACTCGTCTCTGCTCAGGCAAACATATTATAATCCTTTCATTCTTGCGGCAGATAAGAGATTAGACGTCACATCAGCTGCCACTTGAGTGAATTAAACGTATGCTTAAAATTAAAAAAAACAAACCTTCACATATTTATTCACTCCTGAAAGACATGATTAACCAGGCAGTGAACCGTCCATCATTAGAGGAAGAATGGATTTTAATCAGTCACATTCAAATGCTTCCTTGACATTTCCTTCACTTGCATTTGTGTCAATAGTGTGTCACTGTCTTCAGACTGTAAAGACACTTGAAAAGTCTCAAGCTACTCCGTGTTCAGCCTCCACCCAGACGTCTGGAATTGGTTGTTACATCTCCTGTATGAACGACAAACTGGTCACCCCTGGAAGATACATGACTGCTGCTGAGTATCATGACAGACGGCTGAAAGCTGTGGGTCAACGATGGGGCTATCTATCTATCTATCTATCTATCTATCTATCTATCTATCTATCTATCTATCTATCTATCTATCTATCTATCTATCTATCTATCTATCTATCTATCTATCTATCTATCTATCTATCTATCTGTCTGTCTGTCTGTCTGTCTGTCTGTCTGTCTGTCTGTCTGTCTGTCTGTCTGTCTGTCTGTCTGTCTGTCTGTCTGTCTGTCTGTCTGCCAACCAGCCTATTAAACTATTTCCTTGTTATTTAAGGCATTATACACAATCATTTGTACAAGTGGTGCCAGGCACAACAAACCCCGCCCCTCGAATGCATTGTAACTTACTTTGGCATCGATCCAGCTGATGTCAGCATATCACTTGCCTCTATAAATGTGCCAAGTTTGAAGTAAATTGAAACAAATTTGATATTTTTGTAGACATTTGAAATTTCACCCATTATAAGTAAATGGGAGAAAAAATATTTTTAAAAAGTTATTAAAAATTTGAAGTTTGACCTACTTTTCCCAAAATATAATCAGATCTATTCTGTGTTACTGGCAATCTATAAACCCAATTTGGTATGAATTCAACCCATAGTTTTGCGGCTACAGACATTTGAAATTTTGGCCATTATAAGTGAATGGGGGAAAAAGAAAAAGATTTTAAAAATTCAGAAAAAAAAAAAATGTAACTTTGACCTACTGTTCCCAAAATCTAATCAGATCTCTTCTGGGTCACTAGTACTCTATAAACTCAATTTGGTATGAATTCAACTAACAGTTTTGCTAACAAACAAACATACAAACAGACAAACGGAACCAAAAACAATTCCCTTGCCTGCCCTTTGGGGTAATAAATAAATGAAGGATTCAGTCTATATATTTTGTGTTGTTTCTGTGTCTCTCATCACTTCCCAGGTGATCTATCTGCAGACATGCACCCGACGCTGGTTGGCTCAGCAGAAAGTGGAGTGTATAAAGCGGGAGCGGGATCGGCGTCTGGCCTGGCTGGAGATGCGTGAAAGACAGAGGTTGGAAGAGAAGAAGGAACAAATGAGAGATCGCCGCCAACGCTTCTGGAACCCACAGAAGAGGGAGGACTTCAACCTGATGTACCAGGCGCTGGAGAGTAAGATGGATGGGTGACACTTTAAGGGGGAGGGAAGGTTTTACTAGTTCTTTCTCAGCTTCTTTTTTTTTTTTTTTTTGATGTTTCAGAGTGGAGATGTGAGGAGGAGGAGCAGATAAATTCCACCTTGAGAGGAGCTGAGAAGAAGGCAGCACTCTGCTTTTTGTTGGAGAAGGAGATCACTTTCATCATGCAATAGGACGCCATCGCATCGCTGTCCACAACAACAACTATGACCAAACTGTCAGGAACATTCTAGATAAGGTCAGAGGTCTCTGCTCCTGGTGTTTCCCACTTAATATTCTCCATATTTGAGTGTTGCCTGCACTTAAATCCTACTCAACTTGGGTCTAATCTTGGTTTATACTAAGGTATAATGAAAAAAAATAAATTTAAAGTTTAAAGGCTTAATATGTGCAGCTGAGGCATGCATTTATAGAACATATTGTCATTATAATCTAAAGTTGACATATAAAAAAAAACCCTCAATAACCACCTGTCCACAACTTTTTGTCAATTGTTTGTTGATAAAAAAAGCTGCATAAAGCTTTGCAGAAAGTCATGCATATAACAAAAGCATTACACACATCAACATTATTTACAATAACATGTAACATTTGCTCATTTTTGGATTAAGGTCAAGGTCAAGGTTACTTTATTTATACCCGTAGGTAGATTTGTTTTGCAGTCTAGGTGATTGCTTTGGTATTACAACAAGACATACATTGAACATGTAAGACAGGTACTTGATCAAGCTTACAGACAGGACAAAAAGACAGGGCAAAAAGTGCTCAGTGTTCCACCATTCATCAGAATAGCAGCATGGATAAGTAAAAGAATAAAATAAATAAATAAGATCACATAAATAAAAACAAGATGCAATAGAACACAATAAAAACCAGAAAAGATAAAAACAATCCGGGATAAAACCAGGATAAGAACATAAAATTTAAAAATTTGAAGTCACAATAATAATAATAGAGCAAAGAAATGGGATAAATGACTAAAATAAGTTAGTAAAGTGCAATGTCACTATTTCTTATTGAGCTCAGTAACTGTGACAAGAACAAAACTGTTTTTATAAACGCTGTGTCCTGCACCTTGGGACTAAGAACCTCCGTCCAGAGGAAAGGAGCTGAAATTCACCTCGTAAAGGATGGGAGTCATTATTAAGAATTGATGAAGCCATCCTCTGTACTTGTTTAGTGTACAGGGAGGCGGGACAAGACTGGGACTCACCAATCAGGCAACTGGACCATCTCACTATTTGATTCAGTGAGTTTCTCTCTGCAACTGAGGTCTGACCGAACCACACCACCAGGCAAAAAGATAAAACAGACTCAGTAAAGGAACGATAAAACAAAGTTAAAATGGTTCGGTCAATGTGGAAGTGTGCCAGTTTTCTAAGGCAGTGAAGGCGCTGATGGCCCTTTTTACACACAGATCTGCAGTTTTCATTAAAACTCAGTTTTTCATCAATTATCATCCCAAGGTATTTGTATGATTGCACTTGCTCTATAGTCTAACCTTTAATTAAAGTGACTCCGTGCCTGTCCTGTTGTTTTCTAAAATCAATGATCATATCTTTTGTTTTAGATATGTTCAGGTGAAGGTAGGACTCCTCACACCACTGGACAAAGTCATCAATGACAGGGCCGTGACTGGTCTCCCCCTCTCTGAGTAGGCTGACAATGACTGAGTACTAATGATACTTAATGATGGCCCTGTTTTCATATTCACTCTGACACGTATTTGTGTAGAGAATGTATAATAATGGTGACAGGACACAGCCTTGAGGAGAACTAGTGGAGGAGAACACTGGGTTGGACAGAACCCCATTAATCCTCACTCTTTGTGACCTGTCTGTTAAAAAGTCTAAAATCCAGCCCATCAGATTTTTACTGATCTTAAACTGTTCTGAAAGCCTTTTGATTAAAATGTGGGGCTGAATTGTAATTAAAAGCGGAGGAGAAGTCTATAAATAAAAGCCTTGCAGACAAGAAATATTAATGGGTTTGTATTTAACCCAAAAAGGCCCAAACAGCCAGCGATGACCATTGTCATTGATTCAGCTCTATGGGTTAACTGGTGAACTAATGCTGTAGAACAGGGGTGTCAACTCATGTTAGTTTAGGGGGCCACATAAATCCCAATATGACCTGCAGTGGGGCTGGCTCATTAAAATAATAACATAATAATACATAAATAATATCAATTCCAAAATTTGTATGTCTTATTTCTATGTTTAGAGTGACAAAAGTAAAATTATTTTATCAAAATTTTACATCTACAAACTATCCTTTAAAAAAATGTGGAAAAACATGAACAATCATGACCAAAGTGAAATTTCTTAAGAAAAGAAGTGCAATTTTAACAATTTATGCCATAATTTGGCCTCAGCTTCTCATTTTCGCATGTTCATTACAACATACAGATCACAGTAGATCTACAAATACACAAAACATTTAATAACAGACAGAAAATTGGTAAAATTACTCTTAATTCTCTTAAGACATTTTAGGTTGTTCATATTTGTTCAGTTTTCATTTTTTGTAAAAGGCTAGTCTGTAAATGTAAACATTTTTAGTAATTTTGCTTTTTTTGCACTAAAACAAAGAGAGAAATTTGTGGTTTTTATTATTTATAGTTTATAATGATAGTATTTTACTGGTCTGACCCACTTTAGATGGAATTGACCTAAAATTATTTTGACACCAGTGATTGTTAATATCTTCAGTGTATTTTTTGCATATCACAAATTCATCTCAAGGGCCAGATTGGACCCTTTGGCGGGCCGGATTTGGCCCCCGGGCCGCATGTTTGACACCTGTGCTGTAGAAGATGACAGTGTCCAAACGGGTCATATCTGATGATATCTGACACAAAACCATCTACTGATCTAAAATGTTTAATAACTTCTGATCAATTAATCCTGTTAATCCATGTAAACAATTGGTGTAAAATACAGTTTGTCGTCTTTTCATGGTCATCAGATATGACCAATTTGGACGTTCAGAGGCTCCGTAGTGAACATGGAAACACAGTCATCTTCTACAACATTGATTCACCAGTAAAACCCATGGAGTTGGATCAGTGACAGTGGATGGAGACACTGTGTTGCTGAGAAAGTCACTTCCTTCTTCAGTTTTTCCTGTTTTTAATATCATCTTCAACTTTAATCTGAGTTTTTATGAACATCCACATTATCAGTAAGTTAAATATAGGAAAATATCTGATGTTCACTGAAAAAGCACAAAAAACAGTGGATCAGGACATAATAAATTGTGATAAATCACTTAAGAAAAGTTAAATATAGAGAAAAATAAGAATTTGGAACTGCCACAAAAGTAACACTGTGACTTTTATGGGTAAATATCTGAACTTTTAGAACTGAGCACACTACTACCACTACTATTTCACCACTATAATCCTCATAACTGCATAACCCTGCCACTACAGTAATACTGACACTATAAAGGGTGTGTGTTCCAGTCTGCAGCTCCTCACCGATGGCTAGCAAAAGATGGACAAATGGTCGAGATGGACACTGAGCACACTATCAGAGCCAGAGAACTGCGAGATCTGTACAACAGCATCAGCCTGTCACCTGTTAAAAAGGAGGAGCGGCTCCATGTCCTGATGACACTCAAACACACCGTCATGGTACAGTACCATATACTACAAACACATCTATACTGCTATATTTTGCAATTCTACGCTATAAACATTACTACCAATGAAACTGTGCTGGATGCTTGTCTGTCTGGTGAACTGTTATTCTAAGATCTACAAGCGATAATCTGAAGTTTTAATCAACATTTAACTCACAAAGAAATTAAAGTTTGAGCCATTGATAGTGCCGGAAAAAAAATCACAGGAACACACTACAAACCAGAAGAATGGTCTTTCAATCCCTGACCAATGTCCATGTTTTACAGTTTCTTCTAAACTCCTAGTCATTGTATCACTAGTGTGTGAATGTTCAAGTGTGTGTGCAAATGGGTAAATGTAGCAGAGCTGTCTAAACCCATAAAGACCCAAACATCCACTGACGACCAAAAGCGTCTACTGAGCTAAAGTGTTTAATACTTTTTTATCCACTAATCCTATCAATACATGTAAATAATAGGTGTAAAATGCAGTTTGTCATCTTTTCATGGTCATCAGATATGACCCATTTGGATGTTCAGAGGCTCTGTAGTTACCGTGGAAACATTGTCATCTTCTATAACACTGATTCACCAGTAAAACCCATGGAGTTGGATTAATGACAGTGGATGGGCACAGTTGGTTTATATTCAGTTAAAGACATATTTTACTGAAAGTCTCTTTTTCTTAAGCTTTCTCTGTTTTTATATAATTACCCTCAAATGTTATCTCAGCAAAGTACATGATCTGTAAATTAAAAATGTCTGATTTTCACACAAAAAAGCTAAATACAGAGGATAATATTATGATAAATGGTGATAACTCACTTAGGAAAGGTTAACTAGTGTGAAAAATTAACTTGGAAATTGAAACAAAAGTAGCACTGGGTCTTTTTGGATTAATGGTAGAAAGGAGCTATGTATGTGTAAATCCATGTACTACTTATCAATGCATATTATTCTGACATGGACTATTCTGAGCATTCTTTTGTTTTGAGATATGTTTGTTGAATTTTCAAAATACAGAACAAAGATAATACACACAGGTATTCACACACAAAGAAAAAAAAAAAAAAAGGAAATTAAACAAATCCCACTTAACCTTCCCAAACCCCTTGCTGTCACCAGATATCTGTATGCATCTACAATATGACACTATAGAAATAAATAAAATTACATATCATAGAGCATTACATACATATTACATATACATCTTAAGTTGTTATGGACTTTGTACATGTGTTGTAGGATTGTCAAAAAAAGGTTAAGAAAGATTTCCACACTTTATGAAACTTCTGCTATTCTGAGCATTCTTTTGGTACTTTTACTGATTTTTGGATAAAAGTATTTTCAAAATACATACAAAATGTTTTGCACTCATTTAAAAAAGGTTTGAAATGCAGAACTTGCACTACTTGTGAAAAAGTATTTGTATGTATGTGTTGAGTGGTGTTGTTATTATTTTGGTACTAGATCTCACAAACCTTCACACGACCTACACAAAGATAATCCCCACAGTATAATTATTTTTTCACAGCCAAACTTATGTCCACATGTTGTTTTTGCACAATGCCAGTGTGAGAGAGGTCTGGCTGAACTCATTATCTTTCTGGAATAGAAGGAAAAACTCTCTGACTTGTTTGTATTTCTTGAAATCTGTCATAGTTTTGGGTGGTGTTAGGAGGAAATGGTGCTTTTGTAAATAGCACTTGTATAAATTAATCTCTATATAATATACTACAAAGAAAGAAAGAAAAGAGCTGTCCTGACTTGTAGCCTGAGCCTAATCTTCATCAGTGACTACAGTAGCACAGTTCCAGATTGACTATTTTATTCATACATGTCATTATGATTGGACAGGAGCATGACTGTCAGCTGACCCGGGACCTTGTAGAGTTGATTGACAGGGAGGTGGACCTGATGACTCGAGGGATTAAGGCAGCCAGTCTGGTGGGTCTGCGGAGAAGAATCAGCACTTTGTTCCTTCAGTACATCAAAACACCAGCATTTAACCCTGAAATAGCCAAGCTGCTGAAGGTGAGCCAAGAGCAAATACCGTAAACCTCAGGTGTTAAACATACGGCCTGTGGGCCAAAACCAGTCCACCAAAGGGTCCAGTCCGGCCCGTTAGATGAATTTGTGAAATGCAAAAATTGTACTGAATCTATTAACAGTCAAGGATGTCAAAATTATTTTAGTTCAAGTTCCACAGTCAGGCCAGTATGATCTCAAGTACATTAGACCAGTAAAATAGTATCATAATAAACTATAAATAATGACAATTCCAAATTTTTCTCTTTTAGTATAAAAAAGTAAAATTACATAAAAATGTTTACATTTAGAAAAAAAATGTGAATAATCTGAACAAATATAAACAACCTGAAATGTCTTAACTCTTTCCCCGCCAGAGCATTTTCCAGTGAGTTGGTAGCCAGCGCCAGCCGTTTTGGTCATTTTCACTAATCTTTGGAGGCTCACTGAAAATGTTGTGTTAGGAGTATGTGAACACTGAATACATCAAAAGAAAGAACAGAACTTCAACTTTTAAACACAAAAAACTATTTTATTCTATCTTTATTCGTTCGTGAGATATAAACATTTGAATATTGGTCATTTTCAGGAAAAAAATGAATTTTGAGCAAAAAGCTGAGAAAATTGCATTTTTTTCAAAGATATTGATTTTCAAGAGAAAACTGATTTCCTATTTACATTTTTGACTCTTTCTTATTTACCAACAGTAACGCTGTCTTCAAAATCACAAAATAAAATAATAATAACAGCAATAATAGTAACAAACAGCTCTAAGATATCCCATCATTCCACAAAATGTTAGGGGAATCCACACCAAACTTTAGACCGAACATCTTCTAAAGCACCAGGTTCCTTCTAAACTTTGCACATTTACATACATCAGTTATAAGTCTAACACATAGTAGTTTAGCTTTTGGATATAAACACCTCAATATTCCTCATTTTCAAGAAAAAAAAGAAACAAATGCACTAAATACTGTAGATTTCTGGCCTTTGGCTGCACCAGGTCCTCCTGTTGGACCAGCTGCTGTGTTTGATCTGTAAATAATTCTATGGACATCTAGTTATTTATCTCTGTATGAATATATGTATTTATTTATTCATACAAAAGCCAAATCAAACAGTGTCTTCCCTGTGTCCTGCTGACATTCTACAGCTGAATCTGTTCTGTGTCCTCAGTCTGAATCTGAACTCACTCTAACAGATGAACACTAGCTTTCCTTTGTCTTGTCCCATGTCTGTATGTCTGTCTTCCTCCTTGAATGTCCTCTACAAATGTCTCTTTTCTCTTCCTCCTGTCTGTCATTTTCTCCGTGTTGCTCTGTGCCCCCGCCCCCCCCCCCCCCCCCCCCCCCCCCCCCCGCACCTCCGTGTCGGACCTGAGCCGCTCCTTGTTTCCCGTGTTCCGTGTCCGTCTCCCTCACCTTCTATTTCTCCGTTCCTGTCTCTAAATGGTTCTTCTGTAGCTCCATCACATATTGAATTGTCAGACTCTGTCTCCATAATCATCTTTAAGGCTTTTGAAACTGCGCGCGGTTCCTGCACAGTCTGCACTTCCTCATTCAGTGACTGCCGCTGGATGCGTTGCCATGGGATACGGAGACTCCAGTGCAAAAACGTTGAACCCGGCCCGTCATTTTTCCGAAAAAGTTGCTTAATTGTTTGTTTTTGGACTAAGGAAAGTAATTCACATGATCCACAACACCTCCAACTACAGTATAACAGTGAAAACACGGATTGACGGAAAATCTCGTCATTGGCGGGGAAGCGTTGGGAAGCAATTGACGGAATATCTCGTCAATGGCGGGGAAAGAGTTAAGAGAAGTAGGTGTAATGTTACTAATATTCTGCCTCTTACTAAATGTTTTGTGTATTTTGTTACTGTTGGGCAGAAACCTCATAAGTCCATTTTTTGTCTTTTTTTTTTCTCATAAAACAATTCTGTTGGTCAATCTTTACATTGGCCTGATGGTTTTAGAAATATTAATCAATGAAAAGTGTTGAAAATGGCTTGTGACTGCATCTCTTAACTCCATTCATTTATTTAGAGTGTATACATGATTTTCCAGTTTCCTGAAAAAATAACGAAAAAATAACATAAGAGGTTTCCACCCGACAGCAACGATTTGTAAATCCACTGTGATCTGTAAGTTGTAACGCACATGTAAATGATAAACTGAGGCATTGTTAAAATTGCACTTACATTTCTTAAGACACTTCAGGTTGTTCATGTTATTCACATTTTAATGAAACTTTGTAGATGTAAACACTTTCATAATGTAATTTTATTTTTTTCACTGCTATTATTTTACTGGTCCAGCTCACTTCACATTGGGCTGAATGTGTCCCACACCGCTGCCATAAACACTAAACTGTACATTTTAGACAAACCTACGGACAAAGTGAATAGGTATAAATATCTCAATATAATCTAAAACAGGGGTGTCAAACTCATTTTAGTTCTGGGGCCACATACAGACTAATATGATCTAAAGTGGGCCGGACCAGTAAAATAATACAAATAATAGGATAAGAACTTATAATTAATATCAACTCCAATATTTTTTCTTATATTTTTGAGTGAAACAAGTCAAATGTTTATATCTGTGAACTGTACTCGAACATATCACGAAGAAACATGA
This sequence comes from Sphaeramia orbicularis, assembly GCF_902148855.1. Taxonomy (NCBI): domain Eukaryota; kingdom Metazoa; phylum Chordata; class Actinopteri; order Kurtiformes; family Apogonidae; genus Sphaeramia; species Sphaeramia orbicularis. The sequence continues at coordinate 32,191,483 of NC_043962.1, read as the reverse complement.
ACAACCTGAAAATTCTTAAGAAAAATAAGTGCAATTTTAAGAATATTATGCCGTAGTTTATCATTTATACATGTACATCACAGCTTACAGACCACAGTGGATCTACAAATACACAAAACATTTAGTAAAAGGCAGATTGTTGGTAAAACTCCATATACTTCTCTTAAGAAATTTCAGGTTGTTCACATTTTTTTGTAAAAGGTTAGTCTGTAAATGTAAATATTTGTGTAATTTTACCTTTTTTACACTAAAACAAAGAGAGAGATTTGTGGTTTTCTTTATTTATAGGTTATTATGATTGTATTTTACTGGTCTGACCCACTTTAGATTGAACTGACCTAAAATGATTTTAACATCCTTGATTGTTAATATCTTCAGTGTAAATTTTGCATTTCACAAATTCATCCCACAGGCCGGATTTGGCCCCCGGGCTGCATGTTTGACACCTGTGATCTGAAACATCTCTCAGGTTCCTCAGAATCCCTCCGAGCTGAGGAGCGACATGTTCCTCTGCCGTAGCTGTGGTCGCCACCTCGGCTCTGCCAACTTCAGCCGATCTGCCAGCGCCGGCTTCAGCAACCGGTGCAGAGACTGTACCAGACTGGACAATATTTCACGAGGCCGCAATGACTTTTCCTGCTACAAAAACATCCTCAAGAAACTGAGAGACTATGAACAGCAGCTCGACACAGACGCAAAGATCCCCTTCCTGCTACAGGTGAAAAAAAAAAAAAGCCACTTGTTATGTTTGTGTTAGTTGAATATGTTGTTTTTTCTATCATGGCGGTACCCTCACACTGATGCTTCTGTTTTCCTTTCAGGTGGAGGACATGCAGTATCTGGTTAAGGTCATCTGGACATCCCGCTCAGCTCTCAGTGCTGACAGTGATCTCTACAACCTGGTGTTTGTCCGCTGGGATCGTCAAAGGAACTGGAGCCCCTGGAACTGCATCCTTCTGTCCAAAGAAGAGACAGCAGCTCACCTGGAGCTGGAGGATGTCAGCGAGGTCTGTGCATGGAAAAAAGGACTGCTGCATATAGTAGCTGTTTTCTATGAAGCACATATCCAAACAAAACTATTTCAGGACATTGGGTAGAAAAATGGCAGGAGTGTGAACTGGCCCAGCTCAGCTCAAGCTGGCTGAAACATTCAGGTTTATATTCAGTGTTTTACAGGATGTCCAAAATTTAACACATTTTTTACAAAAGCAAGTGAATAGACAAATCTGTGGAAATTATTACAAAATGAAAATTAGATATTGAAGGTTTTTTTGCCTCATTTAATACACCTCTGTATGGACACCACTGGATTTCTTGCCGTGTTGGCTGTATCATAGCCTCATCAATGGTGTCACTGACATCAGTCATCTTTTACTTCAGGTTGTTGATGTCCCGTATCTTTGCTCAATACAAAATATCTTTAAAGGCGTGATATTTTGATTTTTTAAATGAAATTATGCGTTTTAAAAAATTTCCCTGTGGTCTACATAAACTGTAAATGCTATGCTTGGGTCTGAATTCTTCATTAATTCAACTCCACAGGTCCATCTTCAACCCTATTTCTGAGTAATGACACCAGAAAGGTCGTTTTGAGCGCTGGCCCTTTAAATGCACATGACCCCACCCCCTTCAGGTTGTTGGCTGTGCTGCTCTGTCCCCTTCAGCCAACAACTGAACATTTTAGGTAATCGGCTCAAAGTTTGGACATATTTTCAGTATGGACTACAACTGCTGCTGCTGACAAACAATTATGGCGGGAATGTTAGATGGAAGTCTTGACCTTATATGTGCAAATGTCGTGATGTAACTAGTTATCTAGTTATAGACATAACAAATTAAGAAGGAATTAAAATAGGTTGTAGAAATCCACTCGAATTTTGCTGGAATGAATATAAAGATAGCTTTGCAGCACCTGGAGGGTTCAAATTCAACCTTTTGAACTATTAGGGTCCAAATACACAAATAAATGTACCAAAGACTAATAAAAGTAGGTTTAGCAAAATATGACCCCTTTAACATAACCCCATATGAAGAAATCCATGGTAGTGATATCTGGTGAATGAGGAATTGGGCCATTCCTTCCAATCCACTGGTCTGGAAATGTTTGATTTATGAACCCACCAACATGCAGTCCCCAGTGTGGTGGTGCACTATCTACCTGGAAAATGACGGTTGGTTGAAGGTCATCCAGTTGGAGTTCCACATATTTAGTCAAAAAAAATCAAGGTAAACATTTGCAGTAACTGATCTCTCGTTGAAGAATAATAGACCAGGGATTCGATTGCATATGATCCTGCAATGTGATTTAAAAACTTCAATAACCTCTGAGTACGTAGAAAAAATTGGGTTAACATATCTCATTAGCTGCTTTTGTAATACATTTTTACCTCCACCAGGAGGTACTGTGATCACTTTGCTTTGTGTGTTTGCATGCGAGCGTGTTTGTTTGTTAGCAAGATAACTGAAAAAGTTATGGATGGATTTTCATGAAATTTTCAGGAAATGTTGATACTGGCACAAGGAAGAAATGATTCAATTTTGGTGGTGATCGGGGGGGGGGGGGGGGGGGGGGGGGCAGATCTGTCTTTGCGGAGGTCTGCTCTCTCCGAGTGCTTTTCTTGTTTAAATTGTAAAGAGACTTTGTGAACACCCTGTATAGTTTATTCTCTGTAGGGCTGTAGCTCACCTGTCACCTAAATTGTGCGGTTTTATTATCAAATGCACTGTAACTAAGGGTTTGGCTCTTATGAGGGTTATAAAATGAAAATATGGAGGCATTAAAGTCTGACCATGTTACGAAACCACTTCAGTTTGTTTTTACCCTTCACAATTTAAAACTCTAGGCACATACACAGGACAACTGAACCCAAATTCACTGAGCATTAGTAACCCAATAAAATACCTCATAGCACAGCTTATTTGAGATTTAGTGCAGCTTTTAATTTTCCCAAGAAATAGCACAAGGACATATACTGTTTTTATTTCCAGTGCATTGATGGATTAACCTTGGTGGTTAAGGATGTCCAGTTCTCTACATGGCATTTTCATGTGAGATTCTTGACTGTGTTTGTCCCATTGAGCATTAATTCCATCCAGCTGTTGCACAAACTGATTTGTCTCCTCTGTGCATGTGTGTGTGTGTGTGTGTGTGTGTGTGTGTGTGTGTGTGTGTGTGTGTTTTCAGGCTTACGGGCAAACATTTGTTCAGAGTATCAAACACAAACACTTGGTGGCCCTTCGACACTTCAGTCAGATCCCTGAGATGGCCAAGTACCTGGACTCCCAAATGACCACTACCCTGGGCAACCAGCTTGTCTCCAAGCCCATCACCATGGCAACAGGCAAGCATGTCACCAAGACTATACAAGACACGACTCATTAAGAAACACCCTGTGGTTTTATTACTTTTAAGCTTTTCTCCCTCCTGTATATGGTCTGTTTGTGCCGAGGATAATTCAAATAAAATGACTTTAAATCATTTAAATCTATTCTACTGTGTATTTCTATTTTATAATTAGGATGTTGTGATATGTGTGGACACATTTATTAGATACTGATAAAGAAAGAATGTTCTTCTTTATTTATTGTAATATTATCCTCTGTATTGTTCTATGTAAATCAGGTATTTTCCTATATTAAATTTACTGACCACTTAGATGTTCATAAAAACTCTGAGTAAATTCAAAGGGTGTTACGTCAGAACAAGTAACGCTGAAGAAAAGATTACTTTTTCACCACAATAACAACCTAAAAATAAAATGTCGACAGCCACTGCCATTTGTCAAACTACATGTGTTTTACTGGTGCATCAGTTCAAAGGATTATGCACTATAACACTGTTTCTGTTCCTAACATGTAATGGAGTTATTGAAGAAGTTTAAAACAATGTTGTAGAGTGGAAGTGGGATTTTGAGTTATTTGTCTTGTAGTTTGGTAAAATGTGACACTGGATTACTTTTCATGCACCCTTTTAACCCATAAAGACCCAAACATTCTACATCAACCAAAACCGTGTAATGATCTAATATGTTTTAATACCTGTTGATCCACTAATCCTAACAATCCATGTAAATAATTGGTGTAAAATACAGTTTGTCATCTTTTCATGGTCATCAGATATGACCCATTTGGGTGTTCAGAGGCTCTGTAGTTACTGTGGAAACACTGTCATCTTCTACAACATTGATTCACCAGTAAAACCCATGGAGTTGGATCAATGACAGTGAATGGAGACACTTGGTTGCTGAAAAAGTCACTTTTTCTTCAGTTTTCCCTGTTTTTGATATCACCCTCAACTTTTATCTGAGCTTTTATGAACATCCACATGATCAGTAAATTAAAAAAAGGAAAATACTTGATGTTCACTGAAAAAATGCAAAATACAGAGGATTACGGCATAAATTGTGATAAATCACTTAAGAAAAGTTAAATATAGAGAAAAATAGTAATTTAGAAGATGGATAATTTGGAGATTGTTTTTTTACTTCTACATGAACAGTGAATTAAATATAGGAATATACCTTCTTTTCATTGAAAATATGGAAAAGACAGAGGATAATATTATAATCAGTGGTAATAATCACATAGGAAAGGTTGGATTGAGAGAAATAATCATTTGGGAACTGCACTGGGCCTTTATGGGTTAATATCGAAACATGGCAATGGTGGATTATTTCTTCATGAAGCTGCAGGTAGTTGCTTTTGACACCCAGAGGATCAGTTGTTTGCTAAAAGTTGGAGTTCCTAAAGTTTGTTCAACTGACTGAAGAGGCTGACGGGTCTGTAGACGGTGTGGTGTTTTGGATTCTTGCCTGGTCACATCATTATAACCATGGCTGTTTTCCCTGGTTACTAATGCTGAGGCAGGTGGTAAAGAGGAGTTAGAGCAGGTTGATGTGATCAGATTTATGTCACTGTCTGCTCCTACAAGTGCTTTATTTTTTATCAGTTGAGCCTTGATATTTCTCAAGGGCCATTGGCTGTGTGAGTCATCTACCGAAGTGGCATGGAGAGGAATTTGTCATGGCCTTGTTGACAGTTTCTTTCCACTGACAGTTATTGGGCGAATGTGATGGACAGGAGTTGATGTTTTTGGGATGATTTCTTTTTTTTTTTTTTTTTAATCATTTTTTTTACTTGTTTTCATTGTGCATCTCAGAAGTACAAAACAAAAGAAAAAGAAAGAAATTCACATTTTATAATACAAGATTCTGTGACACACAAAGTATAAATCCCACCCCCCTAGAACCAGTGGCGACCCCCATACCGACCCAATCTGGATCTCAGAATACGAAAACTAACTAGTAAAGACAAATACACATATACATATATATATATATATATATATATATATATATATATATATATATATATAGATAGATAGATAGATAGATAGATAGATAGATAGATAGATAGATAGATATAGATATAGATATAGAGAGATCGATAGATAGATAGAGATAGATAGATAGATAGATAGATAGATAGATAGATAGATAGATAGATAGATAGATAGATAGATAGATAGATAGATAGATAGATAGATAGATAGATAGATAGATAGATAGATAGATAGATAGATAGATGTAGATGAAAGAGAATATAATTTTTTAGATATGAACAGAATAGTGATCAGGAAAGTCATAGACAATTATGTTGCACTCTTTCTTTAACCATAATATAAACACCATCCCACATACTCAGCATTTTTTGACCGGCTGCATGCATCCGGACCACTGACCTCTCCGTCATAACTATATCTAGAAAATAACTGATCAGTTGTTGTCGTGATAGAGTATGAGGCGGCTGCCATCTCAATGCCAGCATTTTCTTGGCTGCAGTGAGGGCAGCCCATAATATACACCTTTGCTGAAGAGAAAGTTCTAAGGACGAGGTTTTGGGGATGATTTCTGAACAAAACTCACACGTATTACAACAAACCCCGCCCCTCGAACTTATTGTATCTTATTTTGGCATGGATCTCGTTGATGTCATCATGTCTATGCGTGTGCTGATGTCAGCATATCAATTGCCTCTATATATGCATGTGTAAAGTCTGAAGTAAATTGAAACCAAATTGATGTTTTTATAAACGTGAAATTTCAACCATTATAAGTAAATGGGAGAAAAAAAAAGATTTAAAAAATTCATTAAAAATTTCAGCTTTGACCTACTTTTCCCAAAATGTAATCACATCTATTCCGGGTCACTGGTAATCTATAAACCAAATTTGGTATGAATTCGACCAATAGTTTTGCTGCTACAGGCATGTGAAATTTTGACCATTATAAGTAAAGGGGGGAAAAAAAGATTTTAAAAAATTCATAAATAATTTGAACTTTGACCTATTTTTGCCAAAAATCTAATCACATCTATTCTGGGTCACTGGGAACCTATAAACCAAATTTGATATGAATTCAACCAATAGTTTTATTCCAGCTGCAACTCAGTGGGAACTGACAACCCGGATGCTGACACAATACTGACTTGGTGATTGGCAGATAGGTGATGGGCGGAACATCAGACCAAAACACAAAATGACAATATAAACATTACTTGTGGGTTGACACTTAGCTTTTCAAATGCGAATATTCTGGCTGAACTACTACTTTCAGTGATATCAGTATTTGAATTGAACATGATTCCTTAATGCAGTGGTTCCCATCCTTTTTTGGCTCATGACCCCATTTTCACATCACAAATTTTTGGCGACTCCAGGCATTCAAAACAAATACTTTTTTCTTTTTTTTTTTGCTAAAATTAATTTGTTTTTGATTACGTAATAGTTTGCTATACTATGTTGCAAATAATTTTAGAGGACATTTAGTCTATATAATGTATATTATTATGGGTGGAGGCAGAAAAGCCAGGTGTAGATTACTGCACAAAGTGAGAATTTTATTTTCCTTGGTCAGGATATGTTCAGTCAGTCCAGCTTGGATTTACAAGGCTGACAATTAATACTGAACAAACAAGAACTCAAACTATGAATTATGAAAGAGCTGCAGCATCTTAAAACAATGCCACAATGAACATTTGAAAGATAAACAGTACCACAGTACTTCAGCTTCAGAGTTTGTCATGTCTTTTATGGATTGGGATTGTCTCTTTCAACTCACCATTTTTTTTTTTTTTTTTTTTTTTATCAGTATTTTTTTTTTTTTTTTAATCAATTACAAGAAATTTCAGTCGACCACATTTGAATTTCAGCCGACCCCATGTGGGGTCCCGACCCCAAGGTTGAAAAACACTGCCTTAATGTCTGGTGACATTCAGAGCCATTTTCTGATTGGAGCATAATTCTTACATACAGCTCCTTTAACACTATAATGATAATTTTAGGTCATTAATATTAGAAAGAAGAAATACCTTACGTTGTCCTTTCATGATAATCAGTTATAGGATTCTAGTTACAAGGACAGCTTTAATAAATTTATGTTCACATTTTGCTGTTTCTGTGAAGACAAATCACACTGTGCTGTTTTTTTTTTTGTTTGTTTGTTTCTTTTGTTTTTTATTTCTCCTGTGATGTGTAACACATGGCAGGTCTCATTAAAGGAGGTTATAACAGTCATGATCCATGCAGATGCTTCCACACTGAGCCTGAGGCAGAAGGAAGGCAGAGAGGAGCTAAGGTGAAACACTCCAATCATCCAAAGACAGTTCTCACACTATATATTCACCAGACCTCATGTTATTGTCTTAATGATATCATGTGCGTGTCCATGCTTGTCTTGAACAAATACTGTACAGATTTACTGTCATTTATTGTAATTAACAAATGGTGTATCATTAAAAAATGTCTCACGATCTCATGCTTTCTAATTTGCTTGGACATAATTATGCAGTGCATGAAGAAAACACTCAGAAAACCTCTTTTAAAAATTGCTCGAATTTTGATTATTTTAATTTTTCAGTCCTTGCTCTAGGTTGAATATCTCATATCATGACAACATAAGGCTCTAATTACTTCACCCAGTCATGTTTTATGTATCTAAGTCCAACAAGTTTTAACCCATAAAGACCCAGTGCTACTTTTGTAGCAGTTCCCAAATGATTTTTTCTCTACTTCAACCTTTCTTAACTGATTTATCACCTTTTTTTTTTTTTTTTTTTACTACTATCCTCTGTATTTTGCATTTTTTGTGTAAACTATGTATTCTCCTATATTTAATCCACAGATCATGTAGATGTTCATGAAAACTCAGGGTAAATTCAAAGTTGATAATGACATTCACCACTGTATTTCATGTTTTTTCAGTGAACATCAGGTATTTTCATATATTTAATTTACTGATCATGTAGATGTTCATAAAAGCTCAGATTAAAGTTGACAGTTATTCTATCAAAAACAGAGAAAAATTAAGAAAAAGTTACTTTTTCAGCAAAGATGTCACTAACTGAGTATAAAAACGAGTGTTTCCATCCACTGTCATTAATCCAACTCCATGGGTTTTACTGGTGAATCAATGTTATAAAAGATGATTGTGTTTCCACGGTAACTACGGAGCCTCTGAACATCCAAAGGGGGGGTATCTGATGACCATGAAAAGATGACAAACTGTATTTTACACCAATTATTTACATGTATTGATAGGATTAATGGATCAGCAGGTATTAAACAGTCTATATCTGTAGATGGTTTGTGTCAGATATCATCAGATATGACCCGTTTGGACGTTCAGAGGCTCCGTAGTGAATGTGGAAACACTGTCATCTTCTACAGCATTAATTCACCAGTAAAACCCATGGAGTTGGATCAATGACAGTGGATGGACACACTGCGATTATGTTTAGTTAATGATACATTTTGCTGAAAAAGCCACTTTTTTTTCAGCTTTCTGTTTTTGATAGAAAAACTGTCAACTTTAATCTGAGCTTTTATGAACATCTACATGATCAGTAAATTAAACATAGGAAAATATATGAATTTCATTGGAAAAAATGCAAAATTAAAAGTAGCACTGGGCCTTTATGAGTTAAATATAACATAATTGAGGAAAATAATTTAAGTTTGATTTATTTATGTATGTTTATACGTTTTGCATTGCTGGTGTTTTGAATAACTAATACAAGGGAAATAGAATAAGCAAAATAATGATAATAACAATGGCTTTGGCTTCGGCTTTAACTTTTTCAGTTACTGACTGAGGAATAATCAATCTTATACATATGCATTCGTATGTAACCAAAATAAATTAGTTCAAAAATGTGCAGGTTTAATGTCTCGCTCAAAAAATAGATATGGACACATTACCTGGAGCTGTTTCAACAGGAAGCAGCAGGAGGGAAGAAAGACGGACCACCAGGAAAAGAAGAAAAAGAATATTGAAGAGGTTGAGCAAAGGCTTTCTAAGTTATCATTATGTGTTTCTGATTCTTCTGACGTCTCTGTCAGTGGTTCCTTGTCAAATGAACAAAGGTGAGACTACTTTAAACATCAGCAATGAACCACTGTAACTACCTTCAAAAGTTGCAAACGAAGAACTTATAGCATTTTGTTTATAGATTGTTTATAGAAATTATTCTAGGTTTTTTTTTGATCAACACATTTTAATGAGACACTGCTGTATTCATAGTCTAAAGTTTGCACTGTAATCCCCCGTATTGTTATGCAGTGTAATTATCTACATTGTATATCTGAATTGTAATTATCTACGTTGTACATTTGTGTTGTAATTATCTTTCTTGTCATTTATTCCATCTGGAAACTTGGAAACAAAAAACTCCAGCTTTTACTCACATTCCCTGCATAATACGCAATCAATAGTTTGATGATCTTTGTGTACATAGTTCATACAGCAATTTACATACATACAGCCAAGTCCACTAGTATCCACTGTACATCACCACAGTGGATATAAAAGGAAACAATCAAAATGTGATTAAAGTGCGGACTTTCAGCTTCAATTCAACGGGTGTAATAAAAAATATAACCATATTAAACCATATTCAAAGCAGTTCTGTACAGAGGCTAAATGACAGTAAGTACAGTAAGTTGTTATACTTTGCTTCAGTATGCTTCAGTATTGGAATATTACACTTCATACTGTACATCCCTTTTGCAATTTAGAGGCAAATATTGTTCTTTTTCTCTGTTGCATTTCAATGTCAATAATATGTCACTTACAAATTTAGTATAAATAGTTTAAGCCTCAGGGACTGTTTTCATTCTTAATTTATATACAGTATATATATAATTCTGCCTGTGTTCTGGCATATGACATGAATTTTGGCAATAAGGTGTGTTGTTTTTAGCTTACCGGCCGATAGGCCGTAAGCTATTGTCGTCATGTGGCGGCCGACGTCGTTGTCGTCTGTCGTCATCTGTCGTCATCTGTCGTCATCTGTCGTCATCTGTCGTCATTGTCGTTGTCTGTAGTCGTCTGTCGTCGTCTGTTACAAAAATTTCGATCGTCTTCTTCTCCGAAACTCCAGTTCCAATTGCCTTCAAACTTGATATACAGCTTCTTTATGATGATGTCAACAAAAGTTAGTGAAATTATTTGGATCCGGATCTGATTCTAGATTTGGTGCGACTTTGAAAAATTTCCCCATTATAAGAGATAGAAAGTGGATCGATGCAATAACTCAGTAAATATAAATGATATCAAGTTGAAATTTCTACAGTACAGCCCTGATGGGAAGATGACCAAAACATAATGTCCACATGCTGATCAGGATCTTCTTTTGGATCTGGGAACTTACAGAAAATTTAACATGGGCTCTTATGGGGAAAAAATTTCAATTGTCTTCTTCTCCGAAACTCCAGTTCTGATTGACTTCAAACTTGGTATACAGCTTCTGTATGATGATGTCAACACAAGGTATTGCAATTATTTCGATCCGGATCTGATTCTGGATTTGATGCGACTTTGAAAAATTTCCCATTATAACAGATAGGAAGTGGATTGATCCAATAAATCAGTATCAATGATATCAAGTTGGAATTTGAATTTTTTACAGATCTGATTGGAATATGACGAAAACATGGGCTATTTCTGTCATATAATAAATACACATAACTGGGTGATAATAAATGGCATCTGGATACATTTCCCAAAGCTTTTAATTTGGCCGGTAAGCTACAGGGCCATTGGTCCTTTTTTTTTTGTGTGTGTTATTTCCTGATCAGCTCTTACGCCTAAAATACACAGTGTACAAGCAAAAGTTGAACTCATACTGTTAAGCGCAAAAAGTGTGCCATTGAAACCCATTCACATCAGTGTATGATATTTTCATACCTACCTTATGAAGAGCACATTTTAGTGCTTAGCAGTAATAGTGTGACTAATCTTAGAACCAGCTCTGAGGGTTAAATATAATGACTTTACACGTTAACCTTAATCATCTGAAGTAACCTTTTGGATGTCTCTTCACAATTCATCCTATTATTGCATCTTTTTATGAATTCACCAATATATTCCCTACTCATTGTTTTCTGTTTCTGTCATAATTTTATCAGTGAACTTCATTCAAAAGCATCCAGTTCTACAAACACAGGTTTAATAAATAAAAATGTATGTCAAAGTTAATTATTAACTTGCAAATACTGACATCAAATATGCTTGGTATAAAAATCATGGTTTAATTATTATTATTATCATTATCATTATTATTATTATTATTATTATTATTATTATTATTATTATTATTATTATTATTATTATTATTGTTGTTGTTGTTGTTGTTGTTGATGTTGTTGTTCTTGTTATAACCTTTATTTAACCTGGAGAAAAGCTCATCAGCCATAAATAATGTTGGTTTTCTTGTTACCATGGCACCTTTTAATAAGTGGGATATAATAAGCTGCAAGTGAATATAGACACCTCCATGTAAAAGTTTATGAAACCTTACTTTTAACCAAAATATGTAAGAATTATTACCATTAATTGTGCAGAAAAAAGTCCCTGTCAGTGTTCTGTTGTTACATAAGATATATGGGGTTAATTTTACCAGTGCATTTACATGGTATGTGATGCATCTCAACTACTATAGCATGTGTGACTCCTTCCACTGTAAGGTTGTGACTTATCTTCATTATGTGATGTCAAAGGCTACGTTCACACTGTTCGTGTTAATGCTCAATTCAGATTTTTTTTGCTGAAATTTGGATTTATTGCGCGATTGTTCACATTATAATATAAATGGGATTGCCATCAGACTCATGTGTGAACATCCACAGCCTTGGAGTGCACAGAGAAAACACCTATTCGGACAGGATTAGTTTTACATAGACGTGCCGGTGTGTTAAAGGTTCATCTGTTTATCTCTGATGTGCACATCACCTCTAAGTATTGCAGACAGTTCAAAAGCACTAGAAATGTGCGTACAATGTGCTGTGAAGTTGGCGTGGGGCACCGCACATTTCCACAGTCATTTCACTCTTTATACAGTACAGGCCAAAAGTTTGGACACACCTTCTCATTCTTCGCATTTTCTTTATTTTCATGACTATTTTCATTGTAGATTCTCACTGAAGGCATCAAAACTATGAATGAACACATGTGGAATTATGTACTTAACAAAAAAGTGTGAAATAACTGAAAACATCTCTTATATTCTAGTTTCTTCAAAGTAGCCACCCTTTGCTCTGATGACTGCCTTGCACACCCTTGGCATTCTCTTGATGAGCATCAAGAGGTAGTCACCTGAAATGGTTTTCACTTCATAGCTGTGCCTTGTCAGGGTTACTTAGTGGAATTTCTTGCCTTATTGATGGGGTTTGGACCATCAGTTGTGTTGTGCAGAAGTCAGGTTGATGCACAGCTGACAGCCCTATTGGACAACTGTTAGAATGCATATTATGGCAAGAACCAATCAGCTAAGTAAAGACAAACGAGTGGCCATCATTACTTTAAGAAATGAAGGTCAGTCAGTCTAGAAAATTTCAAAAACTTTGAATGTGTCCCCAAATGCAGTCGCAAAAACCATCAAGCGCTCCAACGAAACTGGCTCACATGAGGACCGCCCCAGGAAAGGAAGACCAAGAGTCACCTCTGATGCTGAAGATAAGTTCATCTGAGTCACCATCCTCAGAAATCGCAAATTAACAGCAGCTCAGATTAGAGACCAGATGAATACCACACAGAGCTCTAGCAGCAGACACATCTCTACAACAACTGTTAAGAGGAGACTGCGTGAATCAGGCCTTCATGGTCAAATAGCTGCTAGGAAACCACTGCTCAGGAGAGGCAACAAACAGAAGAGATTTATTTGGGCCAAGAAACCCAAGGAATGGACATTAGACCAGTGGAAATCTGTGCTTTGGTCTGATGAGTCCAAATTTCAGATCTTTGGATCCAACCGCCGTGTCTTTGTGCGACGCAGAAAAGGTGAACGGATGGATGCTACATGCCTGGTTCCCACCGTGAAGCATGGAGGAGGTGTGATGGTGTGGGGGTGCTTTGCTGGTGACGTTGTTGGGGATTTATTCAAGATTAAAGGCAACCTGAATCAGCATGGCTACCACAGCATCCTGAAGTGACATGCCATTCCATCCGGTCTGCGTTTAGTTGGACCATCATTTATGTTTCAACAGGACAATGACCCCAAACACACCTCCAGGCTGTGTGAGGGATATTTGACCAAGAAGGAGAGTGATGGAGTGCTGCGCCAGATGACCTGGCCTCCACAGTCACCAGACTTGAACCCAACCGAGATGGTTTGGGGTGAGCTGGACCGCAGAGTGAAGGCAAAAGGACCAACAAGTGCTAAGCATCTCTGGGAACTTCTTCAAGACTGTTAGGAAACCATTTCAGGTGACTACCTCTGCAAAGCAGTCATCAGAGCTAAGGGTGGCTACTTTGAAGAAACTAGAATATAAGAGATGTTTTCAGTTATTTCACACTTTTTTGTTAAGTACATAATTCCAGATGTGTTCATTCATAGTTTTGATGCCTTCAGTGAGAATCTACAATGTAAATAGTCATGAAAATAAAGAAAATGCAAAGAATGAGAAGGTGTGTCCAAACTTTTGGCCTGTACTGTACATCTGAACGTGAGCGTGGGAAAGGACATACGCCACATTTTTGGGTGTACGTGTAACAGAGTTAATGTATGCAGTGCATGATTCCACTTGCCATCTCACACTGTTATTGTATTAACTACAGTTTTATTTTATGGGCATTGAACGCCACACCCCTGCGGACTAGGGTCGTACACCCCAAGGAGATAGCAACAGTTTGGCTGTGCTGCCTACCAGGTAAGTACACACATTGTCAGTCCTGTCATTATTTTACATTTTTATTTTAATTTCATATCTATGGAAGCTGAGAAGGGCCATGGTAAATACATAATTTTATGGTCGTTATCTCGTGATAACGAATTAATTACGTCATTATCACGAGATAACAAAGTTAATTTGCTTCATTATTTCATAAGAGAAGATGCAGCAGGTACCACATCCTCCACAACACTGCCGTCAGGAGCAGCCTGACTGCTGTTCAGAACACATTCATTAACAACTTACCGGTAAGTTACAGTAACTACAAGTTCTGTTAGTTTGTTTACAGGGTGTTTAAAAGTCCAAGGGGCTATATGTTAGTCTGAACAGATGAGAGTTTGACCAGGTTACCAACTAACATCCATCCGGTTGCTTTAGCTAACGTAGCGCTAGCGACTTGCTGTTGCTCAAGTAATACTGTCAAGCCTGCCACCAGACGTTAGTCTGGTTTTGTCTGTCTTTTATGTTGTCTGTCACTTCCTGTTTTATTTTGTTAATTTTCCCTCATGTGTCTTGTCTGTCGTCTTTACTTCCCTTCCCTGATCATGTTCACCTTTTCCCTGATTACCTGACTCCGCCCTGATTTGTGCCACCTGTGTCTCGTTGTCTTCCCTCCCTTTTGTGTATTTAAGTCCTGTCTTTTCCCCAGATCAGTCGCCAGTTCGTAATCTCTCGTAGTTTACTTACCAGCGTTCCGATCCTGTCTGTTTGTCTGCCTACCTGTTTGAGACCTGTTTTTGCCATCTCGTTTTGCCTGCTCCCTGTCGGTTTTTGTCTGCCTCCATCTGTCTGACAGACATCAGTCGGGCTTTTCTACACTGACTTATGTAGGCTAATGTTCTTTCAGCAGGATGTGTTGTGTAACGTTTAATCAATTGTTTATTTATTCCCCAAATAGTGCTTTGTGTTGTATATATTGTAATAGCCCTGAAGTCAATGACACCTGAGACAGAGTATAGTTCCACTGGATTCAGGCTTTATTAAGGGACTAAGCAGTTAAGAACAGATTTTGTTGTTACAGCCACAACTTTCGCTGCTAAACTTCGACAAACAGCCACACACCGTGCGTCTCATTTCTTTGTCTCTCCCACACTCTCTGCGCATGCGTGCACACAGCCAAAGCACAGGAATGAAACAGTCACTGCCTGAACATGAATACCCACATAATGCAGAAACACAAACACACTGTTAACACGCTTAACACAGGGTATCACAGTATGATCTGCTTAGTGGAGCAGTACAGTGCGTTACAATTGTCAACTCAAAAGCAGATGTGTCTGTTAAATAAACGGTTGAGTGTGACCTCGAACTTTTGTACAAATTAGATTACACTGGCGGCATGTCCAGGGTGTACCCCGCCTTTGCCCAGAAGTAGCTTTGATAGGCTCCAGTGACCCCTGCAACCCTAGTGAGGATAAAGTAGGTTCAGATAATGAATGAATGAATGAACTTACTCCATGTCAAAATACTACATGTCAAATAATTGCTGTTAACGTTTGCTGTCCTTTATTGAGCTTGTGTGTCTGTGTGTGTCTGTTCCAGAGAGGTGGAAATGGCAGATCAAGGAGTACCCATTATTGATCAACGTATCAGGATGTACTTCAATCAAGGTCTAACACAGGCAGAAATGACATTGTGTCTTTCTGTTAGAGATGGCATTCAGATTAGTCTTCGTCATTTAAGGCGAAGACTAGCCCGGCTCCAACTTTACAGGCGATAGCACTTGAGTGATCCTGCTGAGATTGTTAACTTCATTAGCAACCAGATAAGGGGACCAGGTCGTCTTCATGGTTACCGAATGATGCACGAGAGGTGCAGATTAGCTGGACTGCACGTTACTCGAGACATGGTTTACGAGGTTCAGTCCCATCTTGACCCAGAGGGTGTACAGCTACGGAGAGGAACAAGACTTCGGAGAAGATCATACAGTGTCCCAGGGCCCAATTATTTATGGCATATGGACTCATACGACAAGCTGACCCCATTCAGCATTGGAATAAATGGCTGTATTGATGGGTTTTCATGTCATATAATTTGGATGCAGGCAAACTCTTCAAATAGTAACCCCAAAGTCATCGCAGCCTACTTCATTAATGCAGTAACTGAACTTGGGGGGTGTCCAAAGATAATCCGATCGGATTTGGGAACTGAAAATGTCCATGTTAACAAGCTGCAACACTTCTTGCGAGAAGATGAGACTGGCGTTGTGCATGGACCTTGTGTGTTCCAAGGGCGCAGCACAGCAAACCAACGGATCAAAAGCTGGTGGGGGATCTACAGGAGACAGAACGTGAACTACTGGAGGGACATCTTCAAGGAGTTCCAGGCAACTGGTGAATTTAATGGGGATTTCATAGACAAGGGTCTCATCCAGTTCTGCTTTCTCAAGCTTATTTAAGTAAGTCCTCCACTGTTCACATCTTCGAAATGGTATATACATCTCGAGGCTCTGTTTTGTGCATGTCACCAGATAGGCTATTGCAGGGGTTGGCATCCCGCGGTTCCAGAGCCGCATGTGGGTCTTTCATCTCTCTGCTGGGCTCCCTGTGGCTTTGGGAACATGAATAATGAATATTTCATTTAAATTAATTTTATTTTTACTCTATGGAATTGTCCAAATTTTCCTAAAATCATCTCAAACAAGTCCAATTAATAAACTAATCTCAAAAGTGTATAATGAGTTACAAAACATTAGATGGGAGAACACAGTGTATATCAAAGATAAGTGGGAAAAGGGGGTTAATATGATGCTGCATATTGATAAATGGGTTAAAATCTAAGAGAATTTGGGAACTGAAAATGTCCATGTTAACAGGCTGCAAAACTTTTCCTGTTTTCTTGCAAAAACTTTGGGAACTCTGTGTCACTTTCACATTGCAAGATGAATCCTGTATATCTCCTGATCACAGCAGGAGCCCAGTCTGTAGTCACTGACACCAGCTTTTCCAACAGTACCTTTTTCTCAGCGAAAAACTCCTTAAGTGGTTATAGATGTCAACTCCCCTCATAGTTGTCTTTAGGGGCGGTAGTGTCAGAAGTTCTTCTTTTGTGGAGAAATCATCAAACACCATCCGGATAAAGACCATCAGTTGCGCTGTACTGCTGCTGTCAACAAACTCATCGCACTAGATGCTAAACCACCTGCACTTCGCCAGATCCCGGACATAGCTGATACTCTTTTAACCATTGTAGGTGCCCCCAGTTGAACATCAGAGAGAGTGGAGATTACGTCGTTCCCATATTTCTCATCTTTAAGCACAGTTTTTGCAATTATAATCATTACTTCTTTGAAAATCTCCCCATCTGAAAATGCCTTCTTTTTCTTAATCAAAAAATGTGCAGTTCTAAATGAGGCTTCGGTTGCTTTTTGGGAGATTTCACTGGTCTTGTGAAAAGACTGCTGTTTGCACAAAGCTGCCTTTAACTCAAAGGCTTTGTCTGCTCTCAGTGCACTGCCCAGTGGGTAGTTAACCTGGTAGCTTGAGTGACATGTCCTGAAATGTCTCTCCACATTGTGCCGTTTTGCTGTTGCCACAGTCGCCCCTCAAATGAGACACATGCAGGAATCTTTCAGTGGTAAAAAAGAACTCTTCCTCCCATTCATTGTAAAAATGATAGGTTTTCTTTCTTTTTTTCTGCCATGTTTTCAGGGGTAAATCATCTCCACATCGTCACTGCGCCGGCAAGCTGGTGTGACCCCTTACACATAGACTACACGCTCTAATCCTGTACGATCTAATATGTTTTTTTTTATATTGTCATTTTCAAATTTACACCAATGCAAGTGTGAATTTAAAAAAACAACAGCAACAAAAAAATTAGATGCAGCTCACTGGTGAGTGGCACTATGGTGGGCTATTTTTAGAACAAGCCCAAAGGGGACTCCTGTGGTCCTTGAAGGTGACCTGGTACCCATGGGCACCACGTTGGTGACCCCTGAGCTAGGGAATTTTACTCATCACTAACTTTATATAAAAACTCTATGAAAAATTACTACATATGCACAATATGAATTCGTGTACTAGGAACAAACTGATTTTGGTTTTTAGAAACTTGCTTTAGTGCTTGTGTCACAGCAATTAAGCAGTGAAACAGAGAGGGGACCTGACTGTAATGCTCTTTACTGAGAATTTGTTGGCTCTTCAAAGAGCCTTTGAGGTGATGAACAGACCTGGACAATCAACCATGACACACCTCAGCTGACAACGATTGGATGTTCTGCAGAAGGACATCGTTTCTCTCCACATTCAAGTGAACAGCGTCATTTGCCAGGTGGTCCAGGGTGATATAGGGATGTGTGGTGATGCCCACTCCCAACTCCGCCATGAAGCCCCACATGACGCCGTTCGGCCACCACCTGGTCCACTCCATCCCGCAGCCACTGACCACTCCCTGGTAACGCCTGCAACAACACGGTAGGATACCGGAGAACATCAGTGATGAAGAAGGGAATAGCTGCATCACTGCCCTGACACAAGCACACGGTGAACCCAAACGCAGCACCACAGGATCAAGTCTTTTAACTGGTTTATTAACAGGCAAACAAGATTCAGACAAGGGGCAGACGATGGGACGGTCAGGGCAGGCGGAGGTCGAGAACCGGGGAATCCAGACGAATCCAGTAGGGACAGACAGAGCCGTGGTCGGTGGTCGGAAGGGGGCTCGGTATCCAGGGCTGAGACGAACAGGCTTGGTCAGACGAAGGTGGTTCGGTACCGAGGGCTGAGGACAGGTAGGCGTAGTCGGACGAGTGGGGTTCAGGGATTCCAGACAGGCGGGTCAGGTCGAGGCAGAACAGGTTCAGGAACGGAGATTCAGACTGGGTACGCTGGATAGTAACACTGGGTTAACAATCTGGCGACATACACATGCAGAGGGAGAGGTTAAATAGGCCCAGGCCTAATGACGGCAGCTGGGAACAACAGGTGAAAAGAGTTGAGTAATTAGGGGAAAGGTCAGAGAGATGAGGCGATGTGAGAGAGAGAGAGAGCAGAGCAAAGCAAAGCAGGTAGAGATGTGACATGCCCAGATGTTGTATTTCATCCGTCTCATCAGGCTCCACCTGTCGCATCCATGTAAATGATGCAATTGCCACCCAAGTGAATGACAATAATATCAGGCTCCACATCAGTAACAACACGCATGTCCCTGAGACAAGGAAGCAACTCCTCCCAGTGCCATCCACCTCTACCCAGCCAGCTCACTGTACATCACAGACTGAGGTTGACATCCAGGTTCTGTTCATGGATGTGAGCACACAGTTGTCTCCTGATGGAGCTCCCTACGATCTTAAATAATGTCTTAAATAGTCTAATGCAACCCAGTGACTGGCAGATTGCTTTCAAACAACCCGTTTCATGGGTTCCCAAAAAATTTGCCTCTGCATTCAAACTGAATGCTTCAATACCAACAAGAGGTTCAGAGTGTTATGAATTCACAAGGCTTGGACCCAAATGCACAAGCCTGAGACAAGAGGAACGAATGTTTGAAAAATTAGTTGATGCGCTACTGAGGGATCTTCTCTTGTCACCTGCTCAACCCATAGGTGATATAGAGGACTATTTTTACAGAGTTTAGATCCAGGCATGCTGCAGCGCACACATTCACATGCTGGTTTGGGTAAAAGATGCCTCAGTGTTTGGCGAAGGTCTTGATGATAAAGTGTGTCATTTCGTTGATCGCTATATAACTATGCAAATGCCTGATCCAAATGTTGACCCAGAGCTACACAAATCGTCTACAAAATTGTCTCAGCGGTTCAGGTGCACAGTAGAAATGATTGAAAGACGAGCAAGAGAGGCAAAGTGAAGTGCAGATTTGGGTTCCCAAAACTTCCCATCCCCGAAACAGTAATAGCATACCCAACACCTGAAAAACTTGAGTAGGATCAAAACTATGTGCAAACCAATGATCACAGTCACCAAAATAAAGACAAAACGAAGTCCAAACGTAGACTGAGAGGAGTCCCAGAAAATATCAGAAGGAAACCAAGGAAAAGCTGCAACCAGTGTGGGATCAACTGAGTGACCCAAATGCTTCGTTCAATGATTTGTCTGAGTTTCTTGACAAATGCAAGTGAGCTATGAGGATTATATTTAGTACGCCGATGACCTGGCCAGTTCCCATGTTGTCCTTAGGAAGCAAGAGCCCAAAGACTGTTGGGTCAATGAATACAATGCAGATCTACTGAGAGAATGGGATGCAAAAGTGGACATTCAGTACATCCTTGACCCCTACAGCTGTCTTATGTACAGTATATGTTGTCTTTCCTATCCAAGCCAGAGCATGAGATGACTGAGTATCTGAATATTGTCATGCGCAATGTGTGTTCAAAAAGTGTAAATGAAAAGGATGAAACAAAGAAGATAATGCAAGCATACTCAAAACACAGACAGGTTAGTGCTCAAGAGTCTGTGGCCCGAACATGCAGCTTACCATTGGAAAAATGTTCACACAATGTTATCTTTTGCGGACAGATGACAACGCATTGAAAATGAGTCTCCGTATGTGTCTGCTGCAGTCAAAACAGCCAGATGAGGAGAATGTGTGGATGCATGTACTTCTACGCTATCGTTAAATACTGGATGAGATCGATTTTTCCTCATTAAGTTCACCCCAGTTATTTTATACATGGTGACACAGCTTCGCCTTTACGTCATTACATCAGGTGCAGTCTTGCATATGCAGAATGGCTGACACAGACAAAGCTCTGCTCAGCAAGCCTTCTTATCTTAAGTTGGATGTCTGGAACTATTTCGGGTTTAAAACAACACAAGACAAAGAGCTGGATAAATCCAAAGTGATTTGCAAAATCTGGCAAGCGGTGGTCAGTTATTATAGAAATACTACAAACCTCAGACCACTTGGTAAGGTAACGTTCTACACTAACGTTAGCTTCCAACAACAAGCCGTCTGGGGCAAAACTAAAGAAAATCAGGGAATTACTAACATTACCACTCAATTCTCCACAGGCCATATAGATAACAGAAGCCATCACAACTTTTGTTTGCGAAGATTTACGCCCGTATTTGGTGGTAGAAAACAAAGGCTTCAAGTACCTCGTTCATGTGGTGGAACCACACTACCTTATGGTACAATGTAAACGTCTGACTGAAACTGTTATCTCCATGACGTATTCACATGTGAAAGACAACATCTGAATGAAAATGCAGTCCGCAGAGAGAGTTGCCCTAACTTGTGACACCTGGACATCACTGGCAATGCAGTCGTACATCACGGTGACTTCTCACTATATTGACAACGAGTAGAGCCTCAAGTCTTGAGCTACAGACCACTGAAGTTCAAACAAACCACACCACTAGTAATGTAGCTGATATGTTGACGGGGGCCATACAGGAGTGGGGGCTGACCAACAAAGACCTAGCGGTCATGATGGGCAACGCAGCAAGGTCCATGCAGTGCAGTTAGTGCAATTAATGGATGTTGGCTGTTTTGCACACACATATGAATTTAGCCTCAGAAGCAGGTCTAAAAATCCCAGCCGTGTCACGTCTGCTTAGTCGAGTGAGGCGTATAGTAACGTTTTTTCACCGCAGTGCAACGGCAAAACACAGACTAAAAGAGAAACAGAAGCTTCTTCACCAGCCAGCACACAAGCTAACACTAGATATTGTGACTAGGTGGAACAGTGCACTGGATATGCTCAAGCGCCTTCTGGAGAAGCATCCAGCAATCTCTGCCACTCTCCTTTCACAAGAGGTGTGCAGGAATGAAAAATATCTGGGCACCTTGACAGAGAAGGATGTAATGATGGCCAAGGATTTGGTGAGGGCCTTGAAACCAATGAGAGAAGCCACACTGGCCATGTTGGAGAGCAAGCAACCAACTCTGTCCATCATCACCCCACTTCTCGCGGTGCTGCAGGAGGCTTTAACCTCCAATCTCAAAGACTCCCCAACAGCGAGGGACTTAAAGGCTGCTATAAAGAACAACTTGAGTACAAGGTATGCTAAGGTCTCTCTCTCTCTCTCTCTCTCTCTCCCTCTGTGTGTGTGTGTGTTTGTAATTGTCAATAGCAGGCCAATCAAAACCTTACAAAAGCAAAGTTTTGTATTTTATAAGTGCGTTTTCTTCTCATTAAAATGAGTAGTTGTAACAATAATTGAAGAGTTCAGATGCAAAGCTGCTAAACGCCGCCTCCATCCAAATATGAGATAACTGCATTGATTGAAACCTTCCCACACCTACTACAATTCAGTTAAATAACTTTGTGTCGAAACATAATGAATATAACTCACTGACTAGTCCAAAATACTGATTTGTTTTCAAAGGCCTCATCTTTTCTTTCATCATTTTAAATGTTGGTTGCTGCTTTCTAGATGACTTTGACACTGTTAACCATGTACATTTTTTAAGAGATGGATTTTAAGGTTTTTGTTAAATGGGAATGAGCTGGTTTTACCAAAAACTAATTCATATTTGTTAAGAAGTAGGATATTAGGTAAAATGTTGCGATATATTTGAAATAAACATTTCATTCTGTAACTAATTGTAGCCTGTAAAATTTAAGATTTTTACCTGAATGTAGAAGCCTGATAGAAAATGTTCTTTTATTAGAAAAGTGATCGGACAGATTTAGAGGGTAAATCAATTGCATCCCTGCACTTTTTGTTTGTATGTGTGAGATTGTATATTGTATGGATGCCGTGGTTTTCCCAGTACTGTGATGACAAAAATAATGTGCGAAATGTCTTAAAGATATGATGCACAGAAGGACACACTGTATGCAGCATCAGCGCTGGATCCTTGCATTAAAGCCCCACCATCACTGTCTGCTAAAGAGCAAGATGACACCTTCACCAGACTGAGGCTGCCACTGCTGCATGTGATGTAGGTAAAAAAAAAAAAAAATACAGTATATATATTAAATTTAATAAAAGTGTTTTTGTTGGGAATTCAAAGATTCTCTTGGATTAAAAGGAATAATCCGTGCGTTTACATGACAACTTTTATTCCTGGATTAATCTGATTAAACGTTAGATCCTATTTAAGATGCCCATGTAAACACCTTATTCCAGTTGAAAAAGAATAGTTCAAATTAAATTTAAACGTGAATAAAGTCACTGGTTTAATCCCCTTTTAATTCCAAACTAAGTTATTCCTCGGACATGTACACCCTTTATTCCGTTTGGACTTTATTCCTGCCATTCTGTGCATGCTCGTCGTCTTATCCTGTCATGATGACGCACACATTCTGCACTGGCGGAAGAATATGCAATGCAGTCTAGTCAACCCAAACCGCTCCGGTGGGCTATTCTGATGGGATCTACCAGCCTCTAAAACTCTGAAGGAATAGTTCACCACTTGTTTTTTCATTAATTCATTTGTCATGCATTGAGTTCGATAAGTGGGCAGATCAGTTTGCACTGCAGTGCACCGATTGTCTTGTTCTCGCAGCCCTTCCGTTAGCTTAGCTTAGCCTAGTTTAGCATAATCACTTCATTCCTATGGTCAGACGTAGCCAGGTTTTAGAGGTGATTCATAGTATTTTATGAGTGATTTTGTGAAATTAAATTCTCCCTAATCATTACTTTAGTTCGGTGGGGTCAATATGATCACAAATTGAGGCTCAAATCATGGCGATGTGATTTACTGCAGTAATAAAATCTTGGGAAATAAAAACTAATGCAAAGCTAAAACGGTAAAGCAAAGCTAATTTAGCGCATGCATCCCTTCCAACAAAAAGATTTTCCAACTTCTGTCAACACAACAGTCCCAAGATTGTATGAGTGCAGTAAGTCGCGGATCTAAAGAAATAATTAAGGAGAATCGGATTTCAGAAAATCACTTACAAAAGACAACAAATCACCTTTAAAAAACTTGCTACGTGTGACCATGGAAATGCAGTGACTATGCTAAGCTAAGTTAACAGAAGGGCTACGAGAACAAGGCAACGTGAGCACTGCAACGCAAACCCTTTTGCTCACTTATCTACCTCATTGATGCCTCATGTAAACCTTTATTCAGGTTTAACATTTCCATGTAAACAGAAGAGAAAATACTTTAGTTCCAAATTAATTTCTTCTGGAAAAATAAATCAAAGTTAAAATACATTATGTAACCATACCCATTGTATAACTGAAAAGTTCATAAATCATTGTAGTGCTCTAAAATGTCCTGGTAGATAGCTGCGTTAACTGTGGACTTCAGAAAACACAGTGGACCAACACCAGCAGATGCCATGGCAGCCCAAATCATCACTGACTGTGGAAAGTCCAAAGTCCTCTTTTCAGATGAAAGTCAATTTTGCATGTCATTTTGGAAATCAAGGTCCCAGAGTCTGGAGGAAGAGTGGAGAGGCACCAAATCCACATTGCTTGAAGTCCAGTGTGGAGTTTCCATAGTCAGTGATAACTTGGGTTGCCATGGCATCTGCTGGTGTTGGTCCACTGTGTTTTCTGAAGTCCACAGTTAACGCACCCATCTACCAGGACATTTTAGAACACTTCATGCTTCCTTCTGCTGACAAGCTTTATGGAGATGCTGATTTCATTTTCCAGCAGGACTTGGCACCTGCCCACACTACCAAAGGTACCAAAAGCTGGTTCAGTGGCCATGGTGTTCCTGTGCTTGATTGGTCAGAAAACTCACCTGACTTGAAACCCATGGAGAATCTATGGAGTATTGTCCAGAGGAAGATGAGAGACATCAGATCCAACAATGCAGATGATCTGAAGGCCCCTATCAAACCAACCTGGGCTTCCATTCAACCTGAGCAGTCCCACAGGCTGATCACCTCCATGCCATGACACATTGATGTAGTAATTCATGTAAAAGGAGGTCCAACCAAGTATTGAGTACATAGAAATGTACATACTTTTCAGAAGCCTGACATTTCTATTTAAAATGCTTTTTTGTTGATTTTATGCAATATTAAAATTTTCTGAGACACTGAATTTTGGGTTTTCATTATCTGTAAGGCATAATCATCAAAATGTCAAGAAATAAAGGCTTGAAATATTTCACTCTATGTCTAATAAATCCCTGCTTTATTTTTTACTCACCACTGTATGCTGTCATCAGGTATGTAATGCATTGATTAAAACAAAAAATAACAATTTGATTTGTTCAAGAGAAACAAAATCTATCAAATCTATGTCTGTTCATCAAACACAAATACAAATTCAAATACAAATGGATTATATCTTAACACCAAAAAAGAACTTGACCTTTTCTCTGTGGGAACTGAAAGTCCCCCCTTACCCCTACTCCTCCATTTTGCGCATTCACATGAAGGGGTAGGGATGTCCCGATTCTCAATGAGTCAGAGGGGGAGGGCTGTTTGACCCTCGAAACAGATTTTTCAGGACCACACTACAAACAGATTGGTATAAGCAATCTCCCATAATTCTGTTTGAACCATTGGAGGGGAGATGGAAGATGGAGGGGAACACAGCTAAAAAGTGCAGCAGTTTGACGGAAGAAGGACAAATGTATGTATTTTCCGATGCAACAGAGACGGTTACAGCTGGTGATGGTATGGTGAATTGTTTCAGAAAGATGTCACATCTGTTTATAGCGGCATCAATGACAGCTGATGATGTAACAGATCTCAAAGGGTTGTCCCATTTCATAGGGGACTGTTTCAACCCCTACCCCTTGCAACTCCGTTACAAGGGGTAGTGCCAAGTGCAAGGGCCAAGGGGTAGGGGTAAGGGGGAGGGCCAAGGGATGAATTGGGATTGGGCCTTCAAATTAATCCACATATACAGGAATTATTTACATGTGACCGATTACAGGTGACATGACACATTAATTTCTTCATTTATATCAAGAGGCTTCACTGTGTTGTGTGTTTAAGATACATGTAAGTGTGACTCCACCTTTAAAAGGGATGAAACTTTTCAATACACCAGAACCTCAGAGATACAGCAGAGCCATGGGTAGCCTGGCCATAGTGTTCAGTTGTAGCATATTCCATGTTTTTAGCATGTTCTGCAGTCTGACGTTCAGAGATGTGAGTCTGGAGAGATCTGTTGGTTTGTCTAACAAGTCACAAGGGATTTCATCATATATACATAATGTGTCCTGCTCTTCTTAAGTGTCTTCTTAATCTAGTTCTGTCATAATCTCAGCAATGCAATTTATATATTCTTTTTAATATATTGACTGATATAGAAACTATATAATTTGTTTTCTAATTTTTACATAATAATTTTATAGATGTTATTTTGGGTGTGTGTTTATACACACACCTTTAAAGAACCATTTGTTTTCATTAGTTAGATTTTTAAAACTCATCTTAACTTTGGCTGCAGAGCTATAGAATTATTGTTTAGAACAATGTTTCCCAACCAGTGTGCCGAGGCACATAAGTGTGCCGTGAGAAATCATCAGATGTGCCATGGAAGATTATCTAATTTCCCCTGATACGTACTGTGAGAAAGTGGCATGATATAGATACGTACAACTGCACGCGCCAGTGATCCACTCTACAACAACAGTTTCCCTTTGCAAAGTGAAAATGAAGGTGAACCAGCCCCAGTGCTGTGTGTTCTGTTAATAAACCCACCCACACTAGTGTTGCGCGGACCTGCGGATCGGGTTGGAGCGGGGGGCATATGCCTCTGTTATATGAATCTTCAATTCCTTCAAGAATTTCAGTTTTGTGTTCAACTAAACAGGCCCAGGTTTCACACTGAGGAAGTAAATTGAGACTAGATTTGCATTATATTTCAATTAATATACTTTTCATGACATTGTTGTTAGGTGGCGTGCCTTGTGATTTTTCTAATGTAAAATATGTGCCAGGGCTCAAAAAGGTTGGGAAACACTGGTTTAGAACTTGATATTCGTAGTCTGATATAGTATGAAAGTGTCGAAGGCAATATATGATTACCTCATAATCTCACATTTGTAAAATATGAGTTTCCAGTCTAGTGTTGAGGCAACCCCGAGGCAGATCCATGAGTGCAATGCTAACGTTAACATTTTCTGTGTGATGGTGTCAGACGGGTTAATGAAGCATGCTGGTGACCTTTGCACATGTTCGGTAATGTCACTGCTAGCCGGTCAGCACAGTCAATCATTCAGTTAACTGAGTGAGTATCATGCAGACCTGGGCATCTCTCTTCTTTCACAATCATATACATTTTTTTTCACTCTAATCACATTTTCACTCTTTAACATAACAGCAGATAATTACCCCACCCCCAAAGGGAGGCAAGGGGGATTGTTTTTGGTTCTGTTTGTTTGTTTGTTTCTTTGTTTCTTTGTTAACACTCTAGCAGCAAAACTATTGGTTAAATTCATACCAAATTGGGTTTATAGATTGCCAGTGACCCAGTATAGATGTGGTTACATTTTGGGAAAAGTTGGTCCAAGTTAAAATCTTTTATGAATTTTTAAAATCTTTTTTCTTCTCCCATTTACTTATAATGGGTGAAATTTCTATAAAAATATAATTTTTGTTTCAATTTACTTCCAACTTGGCACATAGAGGCAATTGATATGCTGACATCAGCACATGCATAGACATGATGACATCAGCTGGATTGATGCCAAAATAAGTTACAATACGTGGGGGGGGGGGGGGGGGGGGGGGGGGGGTGTTGTGCCTGGCACCACTTGTTTCAGTTTGCTTCTGTTCAGTTGATAAATACAGTGGAACACCTCCTATTACTCAGTATTACCTTCACAAACAATAAACAAATAGAATAAATGTGATCACATATATTTTGGTTCGTCCACCCTGCTGGGCCTCTTCTTCACTGTACCAGTTAATGTATTTAGCTCAATTTATGTCATCTTGTGTCTATACCCCACTTCATTTTTGAGGCAAATGTTGTGTTTTTCTAATGACTAGCTAATTGTCTATACATTGATTTACATATTTATATTTATTACCATTAAAGTCTCACAGAGATTAAAATAAGAAAGAAAAAAAAAGACCATCCTGACCAAGACAAACATTGGCAGAATTAACAAGGTTTCAGAACTGTTTGTAGATATATACAACAATTTACATGAAAATAAAAAATGAATTGCACAGTATTAATGCACAATTGGAATGTTTGTCTCTGTGATGATGTGACTCTGTCTACCCATAGACTGTGATCTCTTGAAAGGAGTTAGAATATAGAAAATATAGGTTCATTTCACACTAGATCACAGCACAAAGTTAATTTTTCGTTTAATAGTCTGTATGACACATAAACTGTGCAGTTTCAGTGCAATCTTCTCATTTTAAGACAGAGGTTATCTGTTATGGGTCATAGTTGAACCTGGGACTGTGCTTCCTGTTGCATGTCATCTATGTCATCTTTACTATCTTTCTTTGCAGTTAGACTGAGACAAACCTTTCGTATATTAGACCAACTGAACAAAGAGATTTGATTAAACCAAGCAAAGCTCTCACATTTCTTAAAAAAACATTCTCTGATTTTTCATCATAATAGGATTCTCATTGTTTACCATTGTCCTCGGTTGCTAAGTAATGTTCTGGTGCTATGTATGTGTTCAGGAGTCAGGTCTGTGGATCCGGGTGGCTGGGATGTCCATCATCATTGTGGCTTGCATAATTGTCACCATGGTAACAGAGGTTTCCAGTAATGTTGCCACGGTCACCATCCTCCTCCCCAATCACCTCAAACACTCAAAAACTTCCTAATATGTTATATAGAGTTTATATTATTGTATTTAAACCAAGGTAAAGTCTGTCCACTCAGCATTTTGATCCAAACGAACATTTCAGCCTTTTTTCTACTATAAACTCATATCAATTTGTTCAAATTACATTAAATTACTGCATTTCTTGGCAGCAACAGTGCACAACAGTCCACAATCTTAAAGCTGGAATTTTATAACATGTCTTCCCAAGGGTGGGGGTGGTGGAGGCTGTAAGCGAAGATGGTCAGACCTACAAATGATCAGCGGGGCTGAGTTTATGCCACCCAGGTTATGACCAGGACTGCAAAATAGGTGGAGTTTGTCATTGAAGGAGCAGCCGGTAAAGGAGTAGATAAGAGCTGAAGAATTGACATCGTAAAAGGAGACCAAACCTTCCTCATAATCCACAAACACACCGACTTTCTCAGGCCTGCACTTTGGAAAGAGACGAACTTCATGATCGGTGAAAGCAAAGTATTGAACTTTGTTCCTCAAGCATATCGTCCAGAAACCATTTTGGGGTTTCAGTGAGATCTCTCCCTTCCTGTTAACTGACTTTCTCACCACACCTAAAGTCCAGCAAGCCTTGTCTTTAACTTGAGCCTCGTAGTAAAATCTTCCTGAGGAGAAACTGTTCTTTCCTACAACATAGAGAAAATCAAACCTTTTTGGATTGTCTGGGAGTTTCCGTTCCTCATCACCGTGTTTGACTTGTCTACCACCATCAGACAGGAGGAGTTGAGGATGTGCAGAAGCAGGATTGAGTGTGACGTTGGCTGCATATTGTTGGACCCTCCTCAGCTCGGCCTCAAAAACTTTCTTCATTTGCTTATTAAGTGTCTCCTCCAGCTGAGTCAAGGCTCTCACCACAGTTCCCTCATATGTGGGTGGCTGGAGTCTGACCCCTGTCCAGTCTTTGGTGGATGGAGCAGAGTTCAGGGATGAGAAGTTCTGGATGAGGTGGAGATGGTCTGTTGTACCTGAGAGCTGCTGCAACTCAGTACTTCTCTTCATCAGCTCTGAGATTTCCCTTTCCAGCACTTTGATGAAGAAGTTGGCTTTTTTCTCTGTCATTTTCTGCTCTTTAGTGATCATCTCAATGAAGTCAGTCTTGCTTTTCACAACAGATTCTTTCAAAGCGATGAAGACCTGAACATCACGTGCTATTGCTCTGTCTGCGTCTTTATTACTCAGCTCCACAAAATGTTTAATCTCTTCAATCTTCAGTCGTCTGTTCTGGATCATCTGCTGAATTGTGCTCTCCGTCTTCCCCAGTTTGACCTTTTTTCTCTTACATTCATATTTCAGAGGAACCACTTCATGTGTCTCGTGGTCTGAATATGTGCAGAGCGTGCAGACACATATCTCATCATCCCTGCAGAACAGCTCCAGCGGTTTATTGTGCTTTGTACACATTCTGGTTTCCAGGTTCTCCACAGGGTTGATCAAATCATGTTTTCTGAGGCGTGAAACTGTCAGATGAGGCTCCAGGTGAGTTTTACAGTACGAGGCCAGACAAAAGAGGCAGGACTTCACAGCCTTCAGTTTGGTTTCAGTGCAGATGTCACAGGGAATTTCCCCTGGTTTTACACCTTGTTGCTTGGAGCTGCTGTTGCCCTTCTGTTGAGCCGACTGCCTGAACTGAGCAGAAATCTCAGAGATGAAAGTGTTGACTTTCAAGTTGGGTCTAACACTGAAAGTTTCTTTACAGTTGGGACATTTATAAGGGACATTTTTATCCCAGTTTTGATTGATGCAGTTTTTGCAGAAGTTGTGTCCACATGGTGTACTGACTGGATCAGTGAACACATCCAGACAGATTGAACACAGACAGTGATCTTCAGACAGCAGAAAACCAGCAGCAGCCATATCTGCACACTGAGAACAAAAGTAAAAATGGAGTTATACTGCACTTGAAAATAAAGTTTAACAACAAATGCCACACATCCACTAAGACTCGACTCGACTCGGGTACCAGTTGCTATTCCTGGAGACTGTTTCCATTACAGCACAGGTGTCAAACATGCGGCCTGGGGGCCAAACCCGGCCCGCCAAAGGGTCTAGTCTGGCCCTTGGGATGAATTTGTGAAATGCAGAAATTACACTGAAGATATTAACAATCCTTTTATTTCAGGTTCCACATTCAGACCAATTCAATATTGAAGTGGGCAGGACTCGGTAAAATACTATCATAATAACATATAAATAATGGGAACTTCAAATGTTGCTCTTTGTAAATGTAAAAATTTTCATATATTTACACTAAAACAAAGTAAAATTTCAGAAAAAATGTCAATAGCCTGAACAAATATTAGCAACCTAAAATGTCTTAAGAGAAGTAAGTACAATTTTAACAATATTCTGCCTGTTACTAAATGTTTTGTGTGTTTGTAGATTCACTGTGACTTATAAGTTATAATGTACATGTGTAAATGATAAACTGAGGCAGAATATTGTTAAAATTACACTTATTTTTTCAGGTTGTTCATGTGATTCACATTGATTGAAAGGATAGTTTGTAGATGTAAACCTTTTCATAATGTAAATTTACTTTTTTCACTCTAAAACATAGATAAAAGTTTGGAGTTGATATTATTTAAATCCTATTATGCTATTATTTTACTGGTTCGGCCCATTTCAGATCAAATGTAGCTGAATGTGGCCCCTGAACTAAAATGAGTTTGACACCCCTGCATTACAGGATACTACTGACTTTAGAGTACTTGGACGTCATAGCAACATTGTGCATAACTTCCATGACATTTGCTCAGAGTTACTGATAAACTCACTGGTTGTGTGTTGCCCCATTAAGCTCACGCTGAATCTTTTCATTGGCCACCAAGGACAGAAATGTCTGAACCTTCTCGACTGACCACCTTGTCGCTTTGCAAGTTGTCATCATGGATTAGCCTCCTGTTATGTTTAGTGTAAACTTCCGAGTCTGTTTTTTTTTTTTTTAATGGCGTGTCACGCATTGATGATGCAATGACACAGACACAACTCTCTGACCAATCCGTGGTCTGCAGTGTTTACACATCACATTTTAGTATCTCTTCACCCATTTTGGAACCTCGGCTGAGCAAGAACTAAAAAAGTAGTACCGGGTACCAAATTCCAGGTTCTTTTACATGGTGGAAATGCAAAAAAGGCTGAGGCGAGTCAAGTCAAGCCGGTACCACTTAGTGGAAACGTGGCATTACAGCATGAAATGTTAAAAATTTAACTTCCTGCCTGTATAGAGCTAAAGTTTTCTGTTGACTCTGATACATAAAATGGCTTTACTCACAAGTGTTTGCAGAGACTCGGTTGTATAGAAAAGCAGCTTTGGGTTTCCTCTTGCTAGAAACGGAGAAATGTGGTTCAAATGCAGCTCCTAAGGTTCAGGATCAAGACTGGAGAAAATGTTTATATGATGCAACATTCACTTTACAGGTGTTCTATATCTACAGTGACCGTGTAATGTGTTCAGAGTTCAGTTCTGTGTTCCTGTCATTGGCTATCAGCTGTTTTATGTATTTTCTTATCAAGAAATGAGCGGTGACGTGCAGTCAGAGGGTGCAAGGGAGGCAGAGCCTCCTTCTTGAAAAGAAAAAAAACTTGACTATAAAATATAACTAGAAGCACTCGGAGAGCGCAGACCTCCGCCAAGGCTGATCAGTGGCCCCCCCTGTGGGCCCCCCCACGCCAAGGAGGTTATGTTTTTGCCAGGGTTTGTTTGTCTGTCTGTTTGTTTGTTTGTCTGTCCGTTAGTGTGCAACATAACTCAAAAAGTTATGGACAGATTTTGATGAAATTTTGTGGTCTGCGCCCCCCCTGTGGGCCCCCCCCACCCCCGATCACCACCAAAATTTAATCATTTCTTCCTTATCCCATTTCCAACAAACCCTGAAAATTTCATCGAAATCTGTCCATAACTTTTTGAGTTATGTTGCACACTAACGGACAGACAAACAAACAAACAGACAGACAAACAAACCCTGGCAAAAACATAACCTCCTTGGCGGAGGTAATAAATGTTGATAGTTGTCAGCTGGTATGCCCTATAAACTCATTTTCTGTTCGAATCCAATATTGTTATTTTTATTTTTTTTTTTTTGTCAATTAGAATAGCAGAATTTCCACATGCTCCGTTCAAATACAGGGAGGAGATGCGTTGTGAGGCAGCGCTGTGCTGTGCCTCCAGGAGAACTGTCTACTCCCCTCATGAACTCTGCTGGTACCTGATGAAAATATTGTGTCGCTGTCCCTCTGTATATCGCAGTTAAAATGCTTTCAAACACTCTGATTATATGCTCTATCCTTCCAAAATCTGCATAACATATGGAATGTATTTCTGTAATGTGTTTAGGCTCGCAGATTAATCATAAAACCACAGTGAAAAAGTCACTAGGGGAGGCAAACAGTACCCCTGCCTCATGATAGATGGCGCCTGTGAGTCCACAGATTCATGCGCTTATAATCTTCTTCGTTCTTTTTTATACACTTTAATTCACCAGGATCAGCGCATGGATTTCATGTACAAATAAAGGTAAGACCATAAACTTTTTTTAATTTTTAGTTTGAAATGGCTCTTTTTGAAGGTTTCCTGTTGAGTTCCTGCCAGTCTACCTATGCTGACTTGATGCAGAGCCCATATACTCAGGCCATTCCTTTTGCTCACTCTCTCTATTCCAGTTTCTCAGGCCACCATATATTTGTAGATCTGGCTCTGAAAGAGTCAGTGCCTCCCCAGCCATGAACCCCACTGCACATCACTGGAAATGAGTCATATTCATCTGCATGGGCTGCAGTTTTCAGCTATTCTATTCTGTCAGTAAATGTGTGCAGAATATTCTAACAGCACATATGTTGAGATGCAGACCAATGTGAGCTTTAATGTAAAATGATCCAAACAATATCATCATACTGTCTTATATTGTATTGTTTATGTTTTCAGGTCACTTATCTCAGTTAGTGAGGAAAGTAGCAGAGTAGAGGTATAGAGAGTATTCAAGATATTTGGCTGAAGTAAAATGACTGGATTGTTTGGGTAAAAAGTAACTCACTGAACTTATGTTCAGTTAATAAGAAATTTTTCTGAAAAAGTCACTTCTTCTTCAGTCTTTTCTGTTTTTGATATAATAACCCTCAACTTTAATCTGAACTTTTATGAACATCTACATCCCAGGTGTTAAACATGCAGCCCGGGGGCCAAATCCGGCCTGCCAAAGGGTCCAGTCCGGGCGGTGGGATGAAATGCAAAAATTACACTGAAGATTTTAACAATCAATGGTGTCAAAATCATTTTAATTCAGGTTCCACATACAGACACATACAGTCCAATTAGATTTTAAGTGGGTCAGACCAGTAAAATATTATCATAATAACCTATAAATAATGACAACCCCAGATTTTCTTTCTTTTTTTTTTTGGTGTAAAAAAAGTAAAATTACATGAAAACGTTCACATTACCAAACTGTACTTTTACAAAAAATGTGAATAACTTGAACAAATATGAACAAACAGAAATGTCTTAAGAAAAGTAAATGCAATTTTACCAATATTCTGCCTGTTACTAAATGTTTTGTGGGGTTGTAATGCACATGTGTAAATGATAAACTGATAAAAACGAGGCAGAATATTGGTAAAATGTTAAAATTGCATGTGTTTTTCTTATGACAATTCAAGTTGTTCATGTTATTTAGATTTTTAAGGAAACTTTGTAGATGTAAACCTGATCATAATATAATTTTACTTTTTTCACTGTTATTATTTTACTGGTGTGGCTCGCTGGAGATCAAATTGGGCTGAATGTGGCCCCTGAACTAAAATGAGTTTGACACCCCTGATCTACATGATCGATGAATTAAGTATAAGGAAATACCTGATGTTCACTGAAAAAACACAAAATACAGAGGATTATGTCATAAGAAATTGTGATAAATCACTTAAGAAAAGTTAAATATCGAGAACCGGGTCTTTATGGGTTAAAGAGAAGGGGAGTGTCCAAATAAAGACAGGGCAATGCCATATAAGGACTACAGGGGGTGGAGCTTGAGTGTCTAATAATAAAAAGGACAATATGGATAGTGAGTGTCATCAACTTCAAAACCAATATTTATGTTGATGAAAACTCTATATGTAATAAAACAGCAAAGATGATTCACTTGTAAAAAATAACATTTAAAACCCTTAGATACAGAACCACAAATCAACAAGCATGCAAAAGAACTGACAGTGTGTGTTAAAGCTGTGATTAGCTCCAGTTCCGGTGTCATGCCAGTCCCCTGGTCCTGGTCCTTGTCATGCTCCTGGTCCTGGTCCAGCCAGGTCTGCCAACCAGCTGGTCCCTGGGCTGCAGTAATAGTCTCCAGATGTTGTTGTGCTGCAGCAGTCATCACTTAAAACCGTATAAGAACACTAAACTATTGTTGTGCAATGTTGTTTATGGTTTGTATAGTGAGCAATGTGTGTTTGTTGTTGTTTTACTTTTTTTTTATTGCTAATTATGATTATTATGGTTATGATGATGATTATTATTATTACTACTTACTTTTATTACTTCATTTTTGTGACCGCTAGTATTACTGTTATCATTGTTACTATATTAGTGATATTGTTGTTATGACTGCTACTACTACTATCACTTATTTCTACTAGTACTTCTAATGTGCAATTGCCTGTTTTTACTATTTCTATAGTTATTGTTGTTATTATTGTCTTCTTCCCCTTTTTATCTTCTAATTATTCTTATACCTGTACATATGGTGCTGTGCAGCTACTCTACCTTTAATTTCCTTGAGGGGTGTACCCAACGGATCAATTATCCAATCTAATCTAAATGTGTCTAATCTAATCTAATCTAATCTAATCAGAATCAGCTTTATTGGCCAAGTATATGAACACATACAAGAAATTTGGCTTCGGTTTTAACATTGCTCACGACATACAGTTACGACATGAACCCAGACAACATGTGGACCTAGACACAATATAGACAAACAGTCCACTAGAGACAAAGACAACAATTGGTTGAGATTTACTGTGAATTTACAATGTAATATGCACAGAGTGCAAATTGGAGTTTTTATACAGTGAGTGGATGTGTGGATCTGGTCTATTAAAAATATATGTTTATGTATATATTATTTACAGTGGGTTTTACATTGTAATATGTACAGAAAGTGCAAATTGAAGTATTCATACAGTGAGTGGATATGTACAGGAATACAGTCTGTAAAAATATATATTTATGTGTGTGTGTGTGTGTGTGTGTGTGTGTGTGTATAATTGTAGTGCAAACGGAGTTTTTTACATAGTGCAAAGACAATTACAATTAATATAATATAATATAATATAATATAATATAATATAATATAATATAATATAATATAATATAATATAATATAATATAATATTTTAGTTTAATTTCCCTCCTCTTGTCCAGTGAAAACCACACTGGATCATGGGAGGCTGATAATTCTAATCTGAAAAGTGACTGTCAGAC
Source organism: Sphaeramia orbicularis (assembly GCF_902148855.1). Taxonomy (NCBI): domain Eukaryota; kingdom Metazoa; phylum Chordata; class Actinopteri; order Kurtiformes; family Apogonidae; genus Sphaeramia; species Sphaeramia orbicularis. The sequence goes on along the minus strand of NC_043962.1, from coordinate 32,155,145 downwards.
AAAGGAGATTTGTAGAGCAGAGATATGAAGCTGCATGAAGCAGAAAAACTGAGCAAAGTACAAGTACTTCACATTGGTCCTTCACATCAGGAAAGTACTTGAGTAAATGTACATAGTTACACTCCTCCACTGTATGAGAATGGCATGCGTAGTCTTGGTGCAGTATAATGTCTGGATCACTGTGGCAGGAGCACTTCACTAAAACACACCAGAGAAACACTGACCTCTGGTGGCCACATGATCTGGGAAAACAACTAGAATCCCTGTTTTGGTTTGTGAAAGATGTTAACTTCACTTTACAGGAGAGTGATGGAAGTACTAGTGATGCAGCGGTGATGCATTTTAAATATTTTATTCATATGTCTTAAACTCAACAAGCTTGACCTTTGCTGAGGTGTAAAAGTAACTGTTCATATTATTTTTATACATTTAATATTCTGTTTTTTCCAATAATAAATTAATACATTTGTACATTAATTGTATTGATATTCAGCCAATAAACAAAATGATGGGGAAAAAAACCCTGAAATCAAGCATTAAACACCAATATAACAATATCTTCCATGCAGTTATGAAAAAATAGATCTTATGAAATAACACTACTTACATATATATCAAAATGATAAAATCTGCAATTATTTGCATACATGATATATTCTCAATTTTCTTTGTTTTTCTTCTCTAAAAGTCAAAAAGCTGTTTATTTTTTATTTTTTACTCCCTTTAAACCTCCTTGTTGGTCATGATTAAATATAGAAGAAAAGTAAAGGTTTGGGTTCAATCAGTTTTGTTAAGTGATTAGATAAGTCTTGAGTTTCAGCACCTTATTCAAGCGGAAAAATTAAAGAAAACACATTTAATTCTTTAAACCCTAAGCCTAAAGTGGTTCACTTGGACTTTTTTTTTTCTTATTTTGACTATAAAAAGGTTAGAAAATATGCTGTGAATGAGTCCGTTTGCCCATTTTTCCATAGCACTTTTTTTCCCCAGATCTTTCAAAATCTAGCAATCATTTACACTTTACTGCATGTTATAATACTGCTAAAATGGCTTCTTCTCCAGCTTCTAGGACAGGCGTGGGTGAAATTACTACAATGACCCAATAAAGTCTATAAAGCCCAATATCTCAGCTTTCAGAAACTGTTGGAATTTTTCCCAATTGCACAAACAGTGAAAGAGTTACAGAAATCCAAACTGCATATGCACAGGGCGTGTCAGCGATGACACATTAGATTTTAAAGAGTTAAACCTTTACCTGGGTTCATCCCAGCACTGACACTTGTAGCAGGTGTCAGTGCATAGTGTTCAAAGGGTGGAGGTTCAGGAGGATTATCAGATCTTATACAATATCTGTCCAGACTTGTCAATATCAATACTCATGCAAATACCTTGGTTTTGATATAGATTCCTGCACAAAATAAAATATATTACACAGCTGATTACAGTACAAATTTGTTTTCTTTATTATTATTATTATTATTATTATTATTATTATTTTATTTTATTTTTTTTTTACATTTTTACATACTCAAACCATTTTGCATAAACACTGTATAAACCTTTGTTTAAAACTTTCTGTCATTTTTACAATGTAAAAATTTTTCACAGCCTAAAATTATCTTTTAACGCATAATCAGTAATAACAATGCATTAGAATCAGGCATGCACCATGCACTCATAATGGTGAGATTTACTGTTTGGATGATGAAACTTACCAAATGGAAAAATTGGAAATGGAGTCTTTACAATATGAGCGTTTTGGAAAGTTCCATAAAAGTATCAAAGTTCAATAACACTACCCAGACCTCACATGTTCATTAATGTGAAGCTTGTTGTACCAATAACTGTACATTGTTATGTTTGTATGCTCAAAATTAAATTAATACTATTTACATGACCTAATCGGTTGCACATTAAACATTATAAACCATAGGAACATGTATGTGCCTCTCAAGGTGAGGTTTTTCCAAATGTTTGCCACTCATTGTACATACCATGTTATAACAGTTTGAATGAATGAATGAATGAATGAATGGATTATTTTTGATTTTCTTGATGGTGTCACCTGAAATCAGAACCAGAACCAGCTTTTGGCCAAAGTTGTGGACACAAACTAGATATTTGACTCCAGCTTAACCTTAGTGCTCATGTGTTACAGTGTAAATACATGTCTAAAAATACAGAAGAAGGAATAGGAATTTTTCACTTAACTGTACAGCCTAGTCTGAGACGAAACAGTGAAACAGAACAGTAGTACAAATATAAAACCAGTGGTACAGTAGGCTATAAAAGGACATTTGACAATAGGAATAGTTGTCATTTCATAGGAATGTCTTGTTAATGGTTGATTTGTGGAATTTCTTGCCTTGTTATGCAGTCATAGTGTTCTTTCATAGTTTTGATAATATGCAGTATTAACCCTTTCATGCATGAATTGTGAGAGCCGTGATCAAGATTTTTTTTCCTGAGTGTTTTTATTCCTCAAGGCATTAAAAAAACAATGTGATAGAAGTTGTTTTTATGAACCCATTTTTCATGAAGTTGCAAAAATGTCCACTGAGCTGGACGCCGTGCTTTAAATTTTTGAAGCAAAGAAACGTATTTACTGATAAACTGTGTGAAAAACTATGAAATGAAAACATTTTTAATGCAGATAATCTGATGTTTTCTCACTTTTTAACATACACCAGTACTAGTCATTTCTCACTTCATGGAGATAATATGCAAAAAAAAAACAAAAGTTACCCCCCCCCCCCCCCCCATTAATTACAGTTTAATAACAATAACTAGAAACTGATTTTCTCTCAAACATGTTAGTGCAGATCAGGTTTAGCAAGAACAGTAAAGTTACAGTACTGGTATGAATTGCAGTGTTTGGGATGGTGCATGCACTGCAAAAATCTAAATCTTACCAAGTGTATTTTTCTCATTTCTAGTCAAAATATCACATCACACTTAAAATAAGACATAATCACCTAAAGAGTAACATTTTTTTTGCTTAATTCAAGCAAAAAAAATCTGCCAATGGAACAAGTGAAAATTATCTTGGTAAGATTACTTGAAATCAGATTTTGCAGATCTATTGTGTATAAATCAGTTCTTATATCTCACTGAAAAGCTACTCTTTAGGTGGTTATGTCTTATTTTAAGTGTGATGAGATATTTGGACTAGAACAGTGTTTTTCAACCTTGGGGTTGGGACCCCATGTGGGGTCGCCTGGAATTCAAATGGGGTCGCCTGAAATTTCTAGTAATTAATAAAAATAAAATCTTATTAATAAAAAATGTATGGTGAGTTGACAGAGACAATCCCAATCCATAAAAGACAAACTGTGAAGCTGAAACTGAAGCACTGTGGTACTGTTTATCTTTCAAATGTTCATTGTGGTCGGTTTCAGATGCTGCAGCTCTTTCATAATTCATAGTTTCAGTTCTTGTTTGTTCAGTATTAATTGTCCTCCTTGTAAATCACAGCTGGAGTGACTGTACATATCCTGACCAAGGAAAAATAAAATTCTCCCTTTGTACAGTAATCTACACCTGGCTTTTCTGCCTCTGTCCATAATAAAATACATTATATAGACTAAATGTCATCTAAAATTAATGTTTATTTGCTACATAGTATAGCAAACTATTACAAACTATGACATGATCAAAAACAAATTAATTTTAACAAATAAAAACAAAAAAAAAGTCTCCGTTTTTCAATGTCTGGGGTCGCCAGAAATTTGTGATGTTACAGTGGGGTCACGACCAAACTGGACTAGAAATAAGAAAAATACACTTGGTAAGATGTAGATTTCAACAGTGTGAGCGTCCACTGTGTTCGCTGATATGGAACTAAAACAACAAAATCCATGAATATACAAGAGAACAGCTGTCCACTGTAGTGACCACTATGCATGAAAGGGTTAATCTACAGTACAGAAAATGATAAATACAAAGGAAAACCACTGGCCTCTGTGCATTGATTCCATTTGTGCATTGGAGGTATGTGAGATCCTGAAGCTGAGGCAGAGTGAGACGTCTTGCTGTTTCCTTCCTCTCTCTGGCTGCAGCTACAGGTTGCTCACCTGTCTGCTGAAGCGCACGCTCACGCAGCTCGCGAGCTCGGCAACAGCTGGCTGCGACGGCCGCGCGCCATGCCATTCCGCCACATTCTCGCACGCGGCCACGGAGTGCACGCGAAAACCTCCACTTATTAAGGGATAAAACTCCTCCCACCCCACCCACCCTTCAAAAACAAAACAAAACACCCGACGTTCCGCGGGTCGTGGCTCTAAACAGTCCACGGACCGCGGCAGGGGGAGCACCGTGGGTCGGTAAAGTGCGGCTTTTAACGCCACGTCGACTAAAACAAACAAAAGTCCAACAAAAACATTCCTTTCTGTCGGTTCCTCTGTCGCCGTGAGCCATGCTGGACCCGTCCTCCAGCGAAGACACCGGTGGGGAGTCGGACCCAGAAGTTGTGCAGGAGCCTCCGAGGAAAGCGGCTCCTCCTTCGGCCGGGAAACGAGGGGGCAGCGGCCGAACCGGAGCCGGAGCCGGAGCGGGCGGGCAGCAGAGGCAGACCGCCGCACCTGGAGGCTCCGCCGGGAAAGGTGGCAAAGACGGCAACGCTACAGGTGAAGAGGAGGAGAGGAAGGAACGGGAGCAAATCCAGGAGGAAGAGGACAGGAAAATTAAACTGCAGATTTATGTTTTCGTCCTGAGGTGCATTGCGTACCCGTTCAACGCCAAGCAGCCCACGGACATGGCCCGGAGGCAGCAGAAGGTGAGTCCGCCCCGCGCACCTGCTCCACGGACGGACCGTTAGGTAACGTCCGTGCAAAAACCAATGCATTTTAGGGAAACACCGTCTTTTACTAAAGTGTCTATTAAGAAACGGCATAACTTATTTTACCGATAAAAATGAATTATTCTGTCGATTAATTCGGCATGAACATAATCCACCTTAAAGCAGATATTTAGAGGAAATGTGTACTTTTCTATCCTGTTGCTTCCACATTGTGAGCGCAGGAAACTGGCGACGGAGACTGTGCCATCAGCTGGAAAAGTTGGAAAACATCTTAAACAAGCATTTAATCTTACACAACCTACCGCCGGAATCAGCACCCACTTATTTCAGTTTGACTTTTTGACTTCTTTATGCAGCGTGAAGAGTCTTAGCACGCCTCCAGTCAAAGTTAAATGGAGGAAAATCCCAATGGAATATGGTAAATCTGTTGTTTTTAAAGTATTTTTTTTTGCATAGCTCATGGTCTTCACAGTTTACAGTTTTCATAGAGAAGTGCATGTAAAGGAAACAGTGCTGTATTACATCAGAATTATAGCTTTAAAACACAGATTTAACCATGCAACTCCAAAGAAAACCAGAGATAATAGAATTCATAATAGAACAAAGCTTTAGAGACAATTTAAAACTTACTGTGCACAGTATAAGATGCAGTTTTTGTCCATTATGAGACTCTGAATTACAAAATAAACACTGAATGGCATATACCAACACTGAAACATTGCATTTTTTTGTTTCATTTGGGTATATAAAACAACTATTGATCATTACCATACATGAACAAAAATCTGTCTTAATGTTAAAATACTGTGGATGTATGACTTAAAACAGTGGCTGGCACATTGTTATTGTGTTACAAAATATTTGTATTATCTTTGTTTTGGCTGTGTTTGGTTGCAGGCTCTTGGCTGCGCTACATTCAAGTGTCATTCGGCTGATTTGGTGAATAGCTGTCCTCGGGTTTCTCCATGTTAGATTCAGATGAATGCATTTGAGCTGGAGGGCAGCCTGGACCTGAGAGCGTTGACTGATAAAAAACCAGCAGAGGCAGCTCTGACTGAGAAGCACTTGTCTTCCCTGCGCCAATGGGAAGCTTATTAATGAGTATCTCATGGCATTTAATTTCAATATGCAGACGAGGCGCTTTCATTCAGAATGTATGCATGTGGTGAATCTGCTCCGACAGACGGCAAACGTGGGAGTTTACTGAAGCACAAGTACAAGTTCAGAATATTAAACCTTTGTCATACTTTAAGATGGGTTTTTCCCCTCTCACACTTATGCTTGAAATCCACATTTGCTCAGCACTGATTCACAAATGGATTGAATTCACTAAAAGTTTGTAGAATGTGTTGTCTCTCAGTGGATGTGGCATTTCTCCGGTGGGTGGCTGCAGCGGGGGTGTCCGTATGTGGAGGGTTGCCAGTTTGCATCCCTTGACTGCAACTCAGCAGACTGGAGGATGGATAAATCAATAAAACATACAGGATAGCTGTTCATGAGGAAGAGGAAGTCAAGAAGTGCAGATAAATCTTTAGAGACAAAACTGCTCTGAAAACACTAGTGGATTTGCGAGGGCTGTTCTGTTAGAGCTCAGCCAGATCTGATGTGGGTGTCAATAAGTGTAGTTAGAGGATAACTTTGTTTTTAGTGCAGGGTATTTCCCACGAAAGTGTATTTCGTTTCTATAGGTCAGTTGTACACAGTCTTTTTTCTTAAGAATTTCCCTGTTTATTGCTGGAAGTTGGTCACTGGCACCTCCCTCCTGATGTTGTCACACACGGAATGAAAAGTGGAAAATGATGCTTGGCTAGAAAGCAAGATGTGGTCTGTCACATATGTTATTCAAGATGTGGAAATAATTTGCAATTCTACAATTGTCTACATTTGACACTGTGACCATTGTAAGAAACAAAAATACTGTTGTAAAACATTGTTTAGGTCTATTTGTGCAAAACAAAAAAAATCACCAAATAAACATAATTTCTACACTTGATTCTGAAAATAAACACTGGACAGAAAGCCTGCTGGAGTACCCATAATGGGGCACTAAAGCTAAAGTCATGGGTGATTTTATATTATGGTAATAGTACATATCATTATACAGTAATTACTCTGCATGATCCCTTAATGTTTAGTCAAACTGCATCATCTTTAATTATTATCGTCCTTTATTTAGAATCTAATTATGAACAATTCCTGCTCTGAATTATTTTCTGGGCAACGTTTACATTCATTAATGCTTGTGTTGACTTCATCCAGCCAAATGTCTTTCCTATGAAGTGTTGTCCAGATGATGAAAGTATTATTCTAAACAAGAGGACTGTCGTGGGACTGTGCTTTTTAATGATGAGGAACAACCAGCTCTGATAGGTCATTTGATCTGCTTTTCAGAGGAACTGTCCAAATTCCATGACCTGTTGAGGTTGTTTAATATTTGTTTTGCTGCTGTTGAAGTGATGATGGCTTCATATATCAGAGAAGTACACTAAATCCATGTGCTGCTGGTCCTGCTTTTGAACCCTGACATTCACAAAGTCTGATGTGTTTCTGCCAGATCAATGTTGGAAAACATTGTGGTTTAAAGACATTTTTGGTTTGATACTGTTTGAGTCTGTCAACACTAGCGGAGATAAAACAAGTTTAGGTCATCTCACAGCAGTAACTCCAGCTGGGTACAGAGACCCAAATGTGCATTGAGTTGGACGCAACACACATACTTTATTAAAGCAGCAGCACAAGATATAACACTGAGAGCCTTTAATGATAATGCTTTAATTTCTTTGACATATTGTTTTTGTATGTTCTCCCTGTGTCTACATTGGTTCTTTCTATTTACTCTGACTTCCTTTCACCGCCTGAAGACATGTACCTTTCTGAAGTTCTACCATGGACTCTGTAACATTTTTTGTGGAAAAAATGCCCTGGTTACTAAGTTTCAAGCCATTCTAACGTGGTATAGAAAGCCAGCTTCAAGACTCAGCTTGGCTTGTGCCAGTTCTCATGAATATTCAACATGCTACTCTGCTTGACTTTGACTGGCTAACAGCTAGCCAATGAGAGCCTGGCTTTTCAGCATCCTTTACCCTGCACAACAAGTAGAGGAACTGCGGGAAACCAAAAATGAAACTTAACATGCTTTGAACGTCCGACTCCCGCTATACCTCTCTTGTACGGCAGACCTTACATGGAATTTTCACAACTTCTAACCTGTATCCACTGCCCCCCCGCCACCACACTCACACACACACACACACACACACACACACACACACACACACACACACACACACACACACACATTGCTCTATGGGCCCCGGGAATGCTGGGTCCAATGAATTTGTCATGTTTACCCCCCCTTTACAGCGCCCCACCTTGCTGTCACTGAGCTACATGAATTCTGTGGGTGTGGTCTCACCCGGGTGAGCTCATGAATATTAATGAGCTCAGGCATTAACACGTCACACTGACCAGCTTTAATAATTGACCCGATTTCTCTGCTTATTCCTTTTCAGTGGCAATAGCAGACAGAGGAGGTAGAGGTTCTTTTTCAAATTCACTACATAACACAAACACTGATGGACCGAACATAGTTCAAAAAATACAAGTAAAAAGGGTTTTGTGTGGCAAGGCACCTTTAAAATATACAGTAAATCTGTCTTTTCATGCGCCCACTGATATAACATAATATAATATACATTTTTCTGTCGTCACAGTCCTAGCTCACTGTATATTCTGAAGACTGTAAGTTAAAGCATTTTTATTTCAACAACACAAACTTTGTTATCCTCCATCCAGTCTGTTTTCTGCTTCTTGCCCTGTAGCTGGAGGTGGAGTTAATGATGCAAACAGGTGCTTTGTGTTGGTCCATGCACAAACTCAGCCTTCAGCGCTTTCACTGTGGGTGTCTGATGCTCCCGCCTGAGGGTTTCACCCCCAGAAAACATGTTGATGATGAAACTGTGTACATTAACTAGACAGTGAAATGTGCCTGCTCAGTTTGCTGCTTGCAGTGTGACTCAGAGGATCATCTACCTGTCGATTTTCCACCATGATCCACACTGAAATCACTGTTCTAAGGTCAGGGCTGCAGCTAGTAATTTTTTTCATAATATTGCTTCAGCTGTCATGTCAACACCTTCTTTGGATCACACGTGCCACTCATGTTTAATGAATAGAAAAATGTTTGCATGCTTCATGTGTATGAGAAGAGGAGTCTGATTTGAGTTTAGACACAATTGGCCTCATTCACAACCAAATTTGTGTTTAAACTGTGATTACAAACATTTTACAAACAAATCAACAGCACACAATGAAAGCCAGTGGCATAGAACATTAGATTAACATGCATTAACAATTAATTTTAATGGATTGGAGATATTTTTCAGGGGTTCCATACAGTAGGGTCATCATACTACTACTACATTCCAGGGTTCCTTCACATTTGAAATGTAAAAATTCCATACTTTTTCCAGACATTGTGGTAAAAAAAATTCCAACTAGCCAACCAGTCTTTATATTTGGGATTTATGAGCCAGTCATCAGAGAATTTACATCTACCCATTATGAGTTCTTCCAACGATCATACAAAGCATGTTGAATAGCTCGCTCATGAACAGTGTGTGGACATCACCTGTCAGTCAAAGCAGCAGTGAAACTTGATGACTCCTGGGCGGGCCTTAAAATGGGCTGGAGGAGGATAAGAGCAGAAGGCTGGGCATTCAACTTGTCAATCTGCCCAAATGTTTCCTGGGACATGTAGCTTACTGTATGTGCTCTCACACAAACATTTTAGCTGTGCTAGCAAGCGCCTTAAAATAACAGATCGATCCATTTCTTTTTTTAGATATTGATAATTTTATGTTTTAGAAAAAAGAACAGTGGTAACAGTCTTGGAAACATGACTATTTTTCTATACATTTGTTTCCATTTTTCATACTATTCCAGGCCTAGAAATTTATAAAATCAAATTCCATACTTTTCCGTACTTTCCATACTTGCGTAGGAACCCGGAGGTTCAGACTGCAGGCAAATGTGGCCCAAATCCGATTTTTTTTTTTTTTTTTTTTTACCCATATGTGACCTGTAGTTGATCTGTTAAAGACAGTTTGAACAGCAAAAATCTTTTTTTTTTTTTTCAAATCCAGCCCAGGCCACTTTCATATATGGTCCTGAATCCAACACTTATCTGATATTATGCAATGTGACTTCAGTCTGAACAGCAATGTCCCATTTATCTGAACTTTGTGTCATTGAAATGCGACAAACATCACAATTCTGCGTCTCAGGAAGAGAAGTGGCGGGAAAACATATTTACTTCCGTAAACACAGTGCCTGCCTGCGTGGTCACGTATTACGTCAGGACCTCTTTTGTGTATGAGGGTCATTTCAGGGGCTCATTCAGTTCATACTCAAAACTGACAGAAATCGCATTTAATGTGTAATTGGATTTCACCATAAAAAAATCTGAACTGTGCATTAAGACCTGCTGTCTGAACGTAGCCTTAGACTACCAGAACCACCAGTGAATCGATACTACGTATCCTCAAACTATACTTATAGAATAAAGCTCATTGTTTACATGCGTTTGTATCATCGTATCATCAAGTTTTCTTCTTTGAAATAAAACTTAGCTGGTTGTTCTGACAGTTGGTCCAAATAAAACTATCTTATAATCTTCTCGTGCTGCATCAGCTGATAGTTTACATTATGGCTATGTTGGCTTTGCTCTGTTTTCAGACAGAAAATAAACACGGTGAAACCACAAATCACCTCTGTTTTCTGTTGTTAGTAAATGTGCTAAAGATCTGTTTGGAATCATGTTAGTTTGTACTGTTGATCAACAAATGGCAACTTAGCAAAGATAAAAACATCACATAATCACTTTCCACCTTCATAAGCCTGATAATCAAACTAGCCCATGTAGAAGAAACACTGTGATTTCAGTATCAAACTCAATTTTTTCATTTTTAGAGATGTGTCCAGTGGTGAAAACAACAACAGTCATTCTAGCTTTTATCACTTTTTCACTTTTTTTGTCTCCAAAAGTTGGTTCTTGCAGGTGTCATCCCATCTGGTCACTTTCTGACACTTTTGCTGCGTTTCCACTACATGGTACCGGCTTGACTCGACTTGACTCGACTTGACTCGACTTGACTCGACTTGGCCTTTGTGTGTTTTTATTATGAAAAAGGACCTGGAATCTGGTACCCGGTGCTAGTTTTTTGGTATCACCTCCGCTGAGGTTCCAAGACTGGGGAACAGATACTGAAACGCGACGTGTAAACACTGCAGACCACTGATTGGTTAGAGAGTTGTCTCTGTGACCCGCTGTTTTACAAAAAACAGTAGCGGGTAGGGATGGGAATCGAGAACCGGTTCTTTTTGAGAACCGGATCCCAGTAGCTTGATTCCTTGGAATCGTTTTCCTGCCTGCTCAACAATTCTGCTTATTGATGCTGCCTTCGTTGCACATGCGCGATGATGTCACGCGTATGCTGCATTGTTTTGGTCAAAACGTAGCCAACATGGCGTTGAGGCAGAAATGGTCTAAAAAGACAACACCAGGTCCACCTGTAACATTGTCAAAGGTTCCATTTCTTCAAAAGGGTGGAATCCCTCCAATATGTTCAAACATTTGTCCATACAACATGTGATTCATTTACAGGAATGTCACGTATTTGATACGCTACTTAGTGGCGCTTGTGAATCTAGCAGCAGAGTGAACACCAGGACCTCATCCGGGCCCAGTTCTGGTTCCAGTGTGGGCAACAAATGTCGTCCCCCCTCAAATCCAAGTTTCTGAAGGTAGGGGAAAGGAAATGAGGTGCACAACAATGGGAGACAGGCAGAGTTGAACCGGTTACACGTAGTGGAAATGCGGCGATAGAGGAATTAGTAAAGCATCTTTAGTTTCACTTTCACTGTACGCCCCCCACTCCCCCCAAACCGGCCCGGCGTCATCTGTTATTATTATTTGTACATATTGTGTATGTTATATTTTCTGTGCAGATGGAAATATAAAAGACAGTTGATGCAAACACACCCATTTGTACTCTTTTATTTTCTCACCCAATGAGAATCGATAAGAGAATCGATAAGGAAAATTGGTAATGGAATCGGAAGCGTTAAATTCTTAGCGATTCCCATCCCTAGTTGTGGAAGTTGACAGTAAATATAGCAGTAGGTTAATCCACATGATGACAGCCAGCAAAATTACACCATGGTCGGTCGAGGAGATTCAGATATAAAAATTCAGCATAAGCTTGACGAGACAACAAGCAACGAGCGAGTTTATCAGCAACTCTCTGAGCAGACGACATGGAAGTAACGTACCGCATCGCTATGATGTCTAGGTACTGTAAAGTCAGTTGTATCCTGTAATGGAAACGGTCTCCAGGAGTAGTACCTGGTATCTGAGTCGAGCCGAGTCGAGCCGGTTCCACGTAGTGGAAATGCAGCATTTGGTCCTTGGCCCTGTGGTGTTAGTTTTCCTCACTATGAGAGACCGGAAGAGTGACTCACTACTGCCTCTAGTGGTCACATAACCCCCCAAGCCTGTCAGTGTGAATATACCCAGTCATGTCTCTACAATCCAATACATTGGCATGTTTTGCATCACTTCAGAGCTCTTTATTCTGAACACTCTAATGATAACTTCAGGTCATTTTTTAATATTTGAAAGTAGAAATACTAGCCCCTTTAAGCCATGAAATTCATGCCCCATCATCCTCTTCAGTTACTGACAAAATTAAAATGGTACTAAGTGATGAGGATGAAAGGTGAATAGCTCTCTTCAGCATTTTCTGTTAGTTTCAGAGGATTGTATCTGAGCAGAGCTGAAGGGCAGCCTGGACTTGAGAACTTTCACGGGTAAAAAAACATGCAGAGAAGATGGCTCTAGACTGAACAGCACTTGAATTAAAATATTCAACTATAAAACCCCAGAATATCCCAGTGCTAGTTTTTACTGTAGAGTGTTTGAGAGATTTCCTGGAGCGTGCTTTTGGAAGTGAATTGTGCTGCAGGTGGGAGTGAGAGGTGGATCGCATGTAATCCTCCACTTCAGCATCATGTGGGCCTTCAATTCAGGTCTGAAGTTTTGTTTGTATTCCTGTTTGATTTTGGTCAAAATGTAAATGTAATTATAATTGCATAGAGCTTGTTAATGACAAAAAGGGACAATGAATCAGGCTGTTGATTAATCCAGTGTACAGCTGAATCACCCCAAAGCAGGCATTTAGATTAAATAGGTACTTTTCTATCCTTCTGCCTGCATATTGTGAGAGTAGGGGTGTGACAACTATTGTTAAGCTGTTGAAATTGAAATATGTCTTTATCATTGAGCTGTATTCAACATTAATGCGGAAATGTGCACTTTGTCAGTTTTCTCTTGAAT